>NC_135536.1:157832449-158144349 GCF_045843805.1 Urocitellus parryii
TAAACCTACCAGTTAAAAAAACAAATTGCCACTGGTCTTAAAATAAAACCCAGCTATATGCTATTTTTAAGAGCTCCACTTAAAACATAGGGACACAGAGGAGTTGCAAGTAAAAAATAGAAAAAGGTTCCAGGCCAATATTAACCCCAGAAATTTTGGTAGGGCTTTTAAGTAATCAAACAACTTTAAGGAAAATAAATTATTATTAGGATAAATAGAGACATTGAAGAATAGAGGGGAGGTAACAGGTTCTTTACCAGGAAGATGTAATAATTCTGATATTATGTTCACCTAACAAGATAGTCTCTAAACAAAGCACAATAGTGGGAAAATTATGAGTTCTCAATAGCTGCTTGATTAGGTAGGCAAAAACCTAGTGATGTATAGAAGATTATTAAGCTAGAACTAAGAATTCACACAGGACCTTATATTCTACAGAGTATACATATATTTATAAATATTGATCACAATCTTGGTTTGGAGGCACATGCCTATAATCCCATCTAATCAGGAGATTGAGACAGGAGGATGGCAAGTTTGAGGCCAACCTGGGCAACTTAGAGAGATCCTGTTTCAAAATAAAAAGGGCTGAGGATATATAACTCAGTGGCAGAGTGCTTGCCTAGTATGCACTAGGCCTTTGATTCAATACCAAGTGCTGGGACAAAAAACTGACTACAATGTAGTAAAAATCACCAAATACATAATCTAAATTAGAGTTCTTCAAACTGCAAGCATTGGAGTCATTTTAGTTTGTTATATAACATCTTCTGTAATTTTTGATGACAGAGAAAAAAACAACAATAGTGCATTCCATCTACTAAGATTGAGTTGTTTCATGAGAATTTTATTTACTTGGTTTTCTCTCTTTATGTGTGTGTGTATATTAATATGTATGTATGTATCTGTGTCCATGTCCTAGGATACACAATAATTATTTATTTTTTTGGTTAAAAGTCTGTAGGCTTATAATACAGTTAAATTAGGATTTATCAGCCATACTTAAGACTCATCCTATGTGTTAGGAAAGTTAAGCACTGCCTAGTCACAGGTCAAAGAAGAAACACATGGGAGCTAGAAAATAAAACCGGTTATGAGAATGCTGTTCATTGATGCCTGTAGGATGAAGCTACAGCAGTACTTATGAGGAAAATGTATTGCCTTAAATATTTGCTATAACAAAAGAGGAATGAAAATTGATAAATGTTCATGTCAAGAAATTGGAGAGAACAGAATGGAAGATCAAAGAAATAGGGAAAATTAATTGGGCCTAGAATCATCATTGAAATTGAAGCAGCACTCTACCTGAGTTCTATACTGTTCTACTCCCTACTCCAAGAAAATATCTCCAGACAACCATCCTGACAGTTTTATTATACCCCTAGTCTTCCAAACCTACAAAGAGCAAATGCCACAATTTCATACAAACTTTTCCAAAAAACGGAGGAAGGGAATAATCCTAGTTCATTCTATGAGAATTGAGTGACCCTGATTCCAAGATCAGAGAACAACCTGAGAATGATCTCTGATTTTTCTACTTAGAACATACAGAAATTCCACATAAAAATATAAATAAACCAAATCTAGAGATAGTATTTAAAAAAAAAAAAAAACACCCCACCTTTTGAGGACTCGTTTATGCCATAGAAATCATCTTTTTGAGTTAACAGAATATGTATGATAATAATCCCCCCCTTATAGTTTCACTTTCCACTGTTTTTGTTATAGGTAAGTATGGCCCAAAAATATTAAGTGGAAAATTATAGAAATAATTCATAATGGGGACAAGAAAGATGGTGGAATGAGATGGACATCATTACTCTAGATACATGTATGACTACACATATGGTGCGACGTTTTATTGTGTACAACCAGAGAAATGAAAACGCATGCTGCAGTTGTGTACAGTGAATCGAAATGCATTCTGCTGTCATATGTACCTAATCAGAATAAATAAATAAATTTTAAAAAAGAAACAATTCATAAATTTTAAATTGTTTGCTATTCTGAGTAGTGTGATAAAATCTCATGAAATATTATCTCTAGATTTGGTTCCTTCATATTTTTTTTTTTTAAAGAGAGAGTGAGAGAGGAGAGAGAGAGAGAGAGAGAGAGAGAGAGAGAATGAGAGAGAATTTTTAATATTTATTTTCTAGTTCTCGGCGGACACAACATCTTTGTTGGTATGTGGTGCTGAGGATCCAACCCGGGCCGCACGCATGCCAGGCGAGCGCGCTACCGCTTGAGCCACATCCCCAGCCCCGGTTCCTTCATATTTTTATGTGGACTTTTCATGTGTTCTAAAGTGGAAAAATCAGAGGTCATTCTCAGGTTGTTTTCTAAGGTTAGTATCAGGGTCACTCAGTTATCTTAGAATAAGCTAAGGATTATCCTCTTACACATCACACTCAGGACATACTCCCTTCATCCAGTGTATCCAGACTATATGTGCTACCTGCCCATTAGTCTGTGTCATCAGACTAAGTCTATCATGGTACTGCACAAGTAAAACTTAATTTGTTTAACAATGGCCTAAAACACAAGTAGGGACGTATTATAGTGTATTATTATAATTGTCTTATTTTATTGTCAATTTTTGCTCTAATTTACGAACTTTTTTTCATGATAAATATGTACAAATAGGAAAAAACATAATATATACATATAGGATTTGGCACTGTTTGATTTCAGGCTTCCACTGGAGTCTTGGAATATATCCCTAGCTGATAAGGAGGGGGGGTACTTTATTATAATTCAACACATTTCAGATTAAAAGAGAAAATGTCAAGTGATAATGAAAAAGAATTTGCAAAAATTTACAACTCAGTTGCTTAAAAACAGGTAACCAAAAAAGATAAGATACACTACTTAACCTGAGAAAAACTTGCAGTCAGTATAACATGTGATAGTGAAACGTAGAAGGAAAAACTTAGAAATGCATGGGAAAGCTTCCCCTTACTGACCCCTCAGCCCTGCGTGGGCACTCCCCACCAACTCTGCTAAGACGGGAAGAGATGAGATAATCCAGTTTAGGAAGCAAGAAACAATACTGTCTTGTTTTCCACACATGATTTTTTTTTTTTTTTAACAAAGAGAATCTGCAAACTCCTAGATTTGACAAGAGCTTAACATAATAAAAGCTGGGTAAATAATACCTATGCAAACTTGTAGAACATTGCAGGTTGTCTATAGCTAGAAAATAGAAAAAGTGAATTACAAAAGATACTTTTCTGCCAGCACATTTAAAAGCAGTAGTAATCTTAATAGCAACAACAAAAATTACAAGAGTTTATAGAAAAAAATCATAAAAGCTTTCTGAAAGTATGAGAAAACATTTAAAACAATGTAGTGCTGTAACATAACAGTGTTCGTTGACAGGAAGTTCCCATGGTTACAAATGTCAGTCCTCTCTGTGTTTATCTGTAAATTCAGTGTGATTTAAATAAAAAAAAATCCCAGTGGATATTCTGGAAGGAATGCATAGGCTAAATACATAGGTATCGACACAGGGCACACATAAATGAATATACTCTTGAAACAAAGTATAGAATCCAGAAACAGGTCCACTCATTGGAACAGAGGAGTGGAAGGAAGAGACCAGACAGGGGCTGAGGATGTGGCCCAGTGGTTTAGCGCCCCTGTGTTCAATCAAAGTAAAAAATAAAAAAAAGAGACCAGTCAGGGAATGGTGCTGGTCATTGAACTAATGGGGATAAGTTCTATCACTCTTTCTTGTTGTCTATCAAAGTCAATACCCAGTGATTGTGAAATCCTAACTACAAAAAGCATTACTGATGTTTTTAGGAGAAAGTAAAATTTTACTATTTTAAATAGTAAAATGACTTTTGTTGCAGTGGTTGCCTCCAGAAAGGGACCTTGGGTAGCAAGGAGGGGAATGAGAGAGAATTTTTATTCTGCTGTTGCCATGTCACATTGCAGTCTCATGTAGTAGTAGTATAAATTTTATATACAATGTCTCATCAATATGGCAAACTCTTAGAGGATTTGATAAATCCTCTAAGTGGGTAAATAGACATTCATATTTTTCTTTCTTTTTTAAAAAAATTTTTGTTTTAATTAGTTACACATGACAGCAGGATGACTTTGACATATCATACTTTTGAATCAGATGGGATATGATTTCTCATTTTTCTGAGTGTACAGGTTGCAGAATTGGTCATGCAGTCACGTATACACACACAGCAATAATAATGTCTGTTTCATTCTACTATCCTTCCTTTCCCCCATCCATTCCCCTCCCCTCCCATTACTTCTGTCTACCCAACCTAAGTTGACACTATTCTCTTTTTTTTCCTCACATCTTCATACGTGTATTTTATATAATGATGAGGGTCTCCTTCCATCTTCCATACGATTCCCCTTCTCCCTTCCTTTCCCTCTCACCTCTCTTCCCTATCTAGAGGTAATCTTCTTTCCATGCTCTTCATATTTTTCTTGCTCTTCTTTATTTTTGAACTCTTTCTGAAGTGCTTGGACCAGAAGTGTTTCAGATTTGGGATTTAAAAAAAATTTTTGGAATATTTGTTTATACATAATGAGAACTACCTCAGGGATGAGACAAGTCTAAGTTCATTTGTTTCCTGCACACCTTATTACACATGCAGCTTGAATATTATTTGTACAGTATTTTGAGTACACCTGTGTTTTGACAGAGACCATCATATGAGGTCGGGTGTTGAATTTTCTAGTTGTGGCATCATATTGTATTCAGAATTTCAGAATTTGGAGCATTTCAGATTTTTGAGTTAGAAATGCTCAACCTTTATCTTAAGGGGAAAAAAAAGGAGATAATGATTCTGATATAGCCATATCTGTTTTCCTGCCATTCTGCTTTAGTTCTGTTTCTTTCTGTTAAGTCACCTTATGTCTAGGAAAAGGATATGGAGGCTTATCCTCTTTGACCATCCCTACCTGTAGCCATGGCTTCTCCCAGCATCCAGATGTGGTCTACCACAGAGCAGCTGAGACAAGCCCCAGGGAAGAATCATTCTCTTGGGACCCTAGAGGTGCTCAGGGAGTTTGAGTCAGTGAGCATGGGTGGCCCCTGCTTCTGACTCCTTCCCTCTTAGGGCCTTCATCTGTTTGCCTTACACTCTTTTAAGCGTACTCTCTCTCTCTTACTCTCTAGAGAGTAAGAGAGAGAGAGTAAGAATACCTGTTTCACAAAAGTTTCTGGAATTGACACAATAGAGATACCTTGTATTATGGATAAGCACACTTTTGACTTAATTCTTTGCCCACCTAGGCGTGGCCCAGGGGAAAGCCCTGGAAGAGTTCCTACTGTGGGCCTCCTACCACAGTGCAAATTTCAGAAGGGAAGCACTAGGGATGCTGGTCTTGAGAACATATTTGAGAGGCCCTATTGGCTTTATCATTTCTGGAAGTCATGCAGGATATGTGTAGCCACACCCAAGCTGACTCTCTGAGGCTGTAGAGCAAGTCTTTACTGTCCACAGTGATATTACCCTAGCCTTATATGTTTCAGTGTATTTCTAAAGACTAGGCTTTTCATTTTCCTGTGAAAGCTTGCTTTTCAAAAATTCTAACTCAGGAATTAGTGGTGGGGATGTAATTTCTTTTTAAAGCAACTCGTTCTGCAAAAGTTGGGAAGATACATTTGTGCTGCAATAAAACATACATTTGTGTGTGCTGCAGAGGAAAAATATTCTCCTAAGTTTGCTTTTCTTGATTCTTAGCTCCCCACAGAGAATATATTTTTGTATCTCATGTTTGCTATGTGGAGTCAGATTAAAGGCTAATTTTCCAGCCTTGTTTTTTCTGCTGGAGTTTGGAAGCTGGAGAACATGAGGCTTCACAGAGCTGTACAGTCCTCTGCTGTGAACAGGCCCTGCTCTGTCAATGGCCATTCACTGTGTTAGGGTCTGGTGACCAGTGCCAACTGCAGCTCCAGGAGAGGCCACCTCTCAAGAACATAGTTGTTGGGAAGCCACTTAAGGTTTATGGAGCCATAGCTAGGGTGACTCAGACCCCAGTGTTGGTCTGCCTTCAGAAAGGGGTATTTTGGAGGATTTTGGTCATCTGAATAGGAATATAGTGATTAGAATTTAGGTTTTATTTTATTTTATTTCTGCATGAATGCATCCACATTGGCAGAGTTCTGAGAGGTCCTTGTGAGGACTTGGCGTCAGTTGGTAGACACCTACCAAGAAATAGGGTTGACCCACAGCATTGCAAACCTTCTTGTCCTGCCCTTCTACCCACTGAACCCATCCAGGGCTGAGCAGGGTACAAGTCCCTTTTTAATGCCAAGTGTGGGGGAGTGTGTTCCTGGAAAGGCTCATTTGTGACAGCTTACCTTGATCGTCACATAAGAGAATGCCCTGGTGGTGCCCTGTGCTATTACTACTACAGCCAGAGGTCAGAATCCACTTGGAAACACAAATGCCATCTCATCCAGAGGTCGAAGGCCTCTAGGAGCTTACCTCAGACTTTGTTTACAGACGTGATGACCAGGGTGCAAAGCTGTGCCTTGGCCCTGTGCCACCCAGGGTTCACCGTCTGTTGGAGAAGTCAGTGCTACAGCAGCTGCTGATGGTGTGATCACTATGAAAGTGTGCTGGGCAGCTTTTGTGAGGGAAGTATCAAAAACCCTCCTTAAGGGGCTTATCAGAAAGACAGTGAAATCCTGTGTTTGAACTGCAAGTAGAGTGATTTGTTTTAGAATATGATGCTGAGACATTTAAACACTGTCCTTTGCAGTTCCTTCTTTAAATCACCCTGTTGTCACATTTGGCTTTTGTAATTGTTGTTTAGAAATTCCCACTTGATATTTCCATCCCTACACATGCTCAGGAGGTGTTGGAATCTCAACTTTTTGGAAGAGCAGTCTCAATGTCTGAGCCACCACCAGCCTAGACCCAGGTTCCGCGGTGTCTAAGAATCCTGGAGGGCAGTGTCCTCTTCTTTTCCTCTCCCTTTCTGGCCTTCCCTGTCCATTTTCCTTTTCTGTTTGCCTGTTCTGTTGCTGATCCTCTTTAAAAGGGGTTAGATTTTTCTCACTCCGGTTTAGTGGACTGAGAATTGATGATAGCGTCAGCATTAGTTAAAAGTTGAGTATCTGTATACACTCCTTGGTTCCTTGGTGAAGTGGAACTAAGTCTGGGCCATCAGCCAGAAAGGTCTGCACCTTGTTGCCTCTGGCCCCTCAGACTTTTGCCCATAGGTAGCAGTGAGAATGGTGGGGTGTGTTGCCTGACAGAGGCCTGTTGATACTGTCCCCTCCCTTTGTGCAGCCCGAAGATGTGAAATTCCAACCCTGGAGTCTGATGGGCTTTCCAAGACTTCCCCTCCTACTTCCCAACTTGCAAATTATAGGCTCTCTGACTGCATGAGCTATTGTCAGCAAAAAGACATTTTCCTTCACTAAGTTCTTGATAACTGTTTTAGGATTGTAATGCACAATTGTTTATTTTTGACCCCAGTAGTGCTAGGGATAAAAGGGAGGCAACAAAATAGAGATGGCATGCCAGTGGCCTGCTGGCCAAAATGTACACTGCTAAAAGGCTTTGATGTTTTTGAGTTTACTCACATGGTATTTTTAAAATCAGTCAATTTCACATCAAGAGAAGAAGAAAAAGATTTCTGCCTAATGTGAACAATTAGATCATCTCTCAACTCAGTACTCATATTTCTATGGCAGTCAGCTATGGCTGAATGGCTAACCTACTACCTAATTTAGGCAGGGCGTTTTTCTCCACAGTCCCTACTACTCTCCACTGTCTCATATCTGGTTTTACTTGTGCTCAAGTGCATCTTTGACCCCTGCCACGGGGAACATCTTGAATTGGGATCATAGCTGCGACTTGATCTTAATGTCTCCTGGACATTAAGTACTCAGTTATAGATCTGCACTTTGCAATCTGTCTATTATTTGCACTTCCCATCAATAAGAGACGCTCAGATCTTGGATAAAAATTGGTCTCTTCTAAAAAAGGGGCAGGTAAGAATGTATGATACCAAAGATTGCCTGGGTTTGTTTCTAATCTGAATTTAGTCTGAAGAAAGAATTAGTGAGACCTTATATTTGGTGACAGGGGTGGAGATGGAAATTGTCAAATGCTTCAGTTTCTCCAAAAAGTAATCAAATGTATGTATTTGGCAGGTGAAAAGAAAGCCAGCCAAGATGGATATTTACGACACTCAGACCTTGGGGGTTGTGGTCTTTGGTGGGTTCATGGTTGTTTCTGCCATCGGCATCTTCCTGGTGTCAACCTTCTCCATGAAGGAGACTTCGTATGAAGAAGCCCTAGCTAACCAACGCAAAGAGATGGCAAAAACACACCACCAGAAAGTAGAGAAAAAGAAGAAGGAGAAAACAGTGGAGAAGAAAGGAAAGACCAAGAAAAAGGAAGAGAAACCTAATGGGAAGATACCCGACCACGACCTGGCCCCCAATGTGACCATCCTCCTCAAAGAATCAGTGCGTGCACCTGAAATGACTTCGGCCCTGACCCAACTCCAGTCCCCCATCGTTGTTGCCCCTATAGCTACAGTACCAGCCATGCCCCAAGAGAAGCCAGCCTCCTCCCCTAAGGACAGAAAGAAGAAGGAGAAAAAAGTGGCCAAAGTGGAACCAGCAGTCAGTTCTGTTGTGAATTCCATTCAGGTTCTTGCCTCCAAATCTGCCATCTTGGAAGCTTCCCCTAAGGAGGTGCCTATGGTTGTTGTGCCCCCAGTTGGCGCCAAGACCAGTGTCCCTGCTCTTGCTCAAGGCAAGAAGGCAGAAGGGGTCCAGAACCAGGGCAGAAAGGGGGAGGGAACCCCAAACCAGGGCAGGAAGGCAGAGGGAACCCCAAACCAGAGCAAGAAAGCAGAAGGATCTCCAAATCAGAACAAGAAGGTAGAGGGTGCTCAGAACCAGGGCAAGAAGATGGATGGGACCCAGAACCAGGGCAGAAAAGGGGAGGGGACCCAGAACCAGGGCAAGAAGGGGGAAGGGACCCAGAACCAGGGCAAGAAGGGGGAAGGGACCCAGAACCAGGGCAAGAAGGGGGAAGGGACCCAGAACCAGGGCAAGAAGGGGGAAGGGACCCAGAACCAGGGCAAGAAGGCAGAGGGAACCCAGAACCAGGGAAAGAAGATAGAAGGAACCCCAAACCAAGGTAAGAAGGCAGAGGGAACTCAGAACCAGGGCAAGAAGGGGGAGGGAACTCCAAACCAAGGTAAGAAGTTGGAGGGAGCCCAGAACCAGAGCAAGAAGGGGGAGGGTGCTCAGAACCAGGGAAAGAAAGGGGACGGGGCTCAGAACCAGGGCAAGAAAGGGGAGGGGGTTCAGAACCAGAGCAAGAAAGGAGATGGGGCTCAGAACCAGGGCAAGAAAGGGGATGGGGTTCAGAACCAGGGTAAGAAAGGGGATGGGGCCCAGAACCAGGGCAAGAAGGGAGAAGGGGACCAGAACCAGGGCAAGAAGGGGGAGGGGGACCAGAACCAGGGCAAGAAGGGGGATGGGGCCCAGAACCAGGGCAAGAAGGGGGATGGGGCCCAAAACCAGGGCAAGAAGGGGGATGGGGCCCAGAACCAGGGGAAGAAGGGGGAAGGGACCCAGAACCAGGGGAAGAAGGGGGATGGGGTCCAGAACCAGGGCAAGAAGGGGGATGGGGTTCAGAACCAGAGCAAGAAGGGGGATGGGGCCCAGAACCAGGGCAAGAAGGGGGATGGGGCCCAGAACCAGGGGAAGAAGGGGGAAGGGACTCAGAACCAGGGCAAGAAAGGGGATGGGGCCCAGAACCAGGGCAAGAAGGGGGATGGGGCCCAGAACCAGGGTAAAATATTGGAGGGAACGCCAAACCAGGGCAAGAAGGTTGAGGGGGCCCAGAATCAGGGCAAAAAGGGAGAGGGATCCCAGAACCAGGGTAAAAAAGCAGAGGGGGCTCAGAACCAGGGCAAAAAGGTAGAGGGAACGCCAAACCAGGGCAAGAAGGGAGAGGGAGCCCAAAACCAGGGCAAGAAGGGAGAGGGGCCCCCAAACCAGGGCAAGAAAGGGGAGGGGGCCCAGAATCAGAACAAAAAGGGGGAGGGGGCTTCTAACCAAGGCAAAAAAACAGAGGGGAGCCCCAACCAGGGCAGAAAGGGAGAGGGAGCCCCCAACCAGGGCAAAAAGGCAGAAGGGACGCCTAACCAAGGCAAAAAGGCACAGGGGACCACCAACCAGGGCAAAAAACCAGATTCAGTTCCTAGTCAGGGCACAAAGGCAGAGAGTGTCACGAACCAGGGGAAAAAAGCTGAAGGAACCCCTAATCAAAGCAGAAAGACAGAAGGAACTCCCAACCAGGGTAAAAAGGCAGAAGGGTCTCCCAACCAGGGCAAAAAGATGGATGCAGCTGCCAATCAGGGTAAAAAGTCAGAGTCAGTTCCTGTCCAAGGTAAAAATGCAGACATGGTCCAGGGCCAGGAGGCACCAAAACAAGAGGCTCCTGCAAAGAAGAAATCTGGTTCAAAGAAAAAAGGTGAGCCTGGTAAGTGACTCTGGTCTCTTTGTGACCTTGGAGGGAAAAGCTGTCTTTATATGGCTTGTGGATTCCCTTGAGGAGCCATCTGTAATCGTCAGCTTTTGCCACAATAAGACCCTGTAACAAACATCCCCCAAATTTAATGGCTTACAACAGCAGTCACTTACCCTTCTTCATACTGCTGTGAGTTGGCTGGAGGTTGGCTGGGATGTCTTGGCTTGGAGGTTCTGCTTCAAGCTGTGGTCTAACTGGGTCAGCTCCTTGCTGCAAGTTGAGCTCACGTCTGGTCCTCATGTATTAATTCTGAGGTCTGGGCTGGGGATTCAGTGGCTCTCCAGGGTAGAGGGACAAAAGGGCATTTCAAGTAGAAACACATCTATCCTGGGATCATTGGCCAGGGAAAATCATGTGACTGAGCCTGAATCAAGGGCCAGGGAGTCTTCTCTGTCTCCAGTGAGAAGGACTGCAAAGTGATGTTGGGTAGGGGATTTGAAGGAATAGTCTACATAGGACTGTGTCTTGACAAGTCAGTCTTAAATATCCGACTGTATTCTGTCAGACTGTTCTTTGTTCTTATTTCACCTGATGCTTTTGTATAGCTTTATGCATTTAAATATATTTGTTGGGTTAATAGCAGTAGAGTAATGTTCTTAAGGTGCAGACACATTCTTCCATATTGCTCCAACCTTCCTCTCTTCCCTGCTCCTACCCTAGTTATGTAATGGAAGTTTTATGGAACATTAATGTAGGAATTGTTTCATATAGACAGATATTAGATCATGTAGAGCATTAATTTGCCTTTATCTGTGTAGTGCATACTAGTAGAGAAATTGGACCAGAGTGCATCACTCATTGGATTTCACTTTGTCTCTTCCTCCTCCTCCCCCTCCACTTCTTTCCTCCTCCAGTGTTTGAATAGCCATTGACTGAATGGAAAATTAATTCTGTTTGTCTTAAGGAAAGGTATCTTAGGGCATTTGAAGGTGTGAACCTGTGTCATGTAGCATAGGGCCCTGTTGTTTTTAAAAAGTTGAATTTTCCTATTTTGCTCCTCTGTTGAACTTTGTTCCCTTTCTCAGGTCTCCCCCAACTCCAGTTTCTGATGGGACATTTCCTCGGAGTATATGAGGAAACCCATCCCACATGACTGGCTCTGGGACTTGCTCAGCATCAAGAGGCCCACCTGGGTCAGGTTGGCCTTTTAAGACCTTGACACTGAGGAACTGGGCTTTAGCTTACTTCCAAAGGCTGGAGAGTAGCATACTGCCCTGTCTTTAACATGATGTTTGTTCCACTGCACCCGCAGATAGGGGTAGAGCTGAGAACTGGCTGGCATCAGATTTTCCCACATGGAGTTGTTTAGTGCTTCCTGTGCCCCATGGTCATTATTAGGACTGGGATTATATGACTCAGTGATAGAGCACTTGGGAGCATGTACTGGGCCCTGGGTTTATCCTCACCCCTGCAAAAACAACAACATGGTCTTTGTTACCTTGGATGGTTTTAGATGTTTGAAATAAGATGTGAAACAGAAATGTGGTGGTGATAATAATATTGGAAGGGAAGTTGAAATTACCCTAATTTGCCAAGTAATAAAGAACCTTGTAAGGAATAAGACTTATGTGTGATCTGTCTAAATCTATGCAACAGCTTGATTGAGGTGAAAAGAAAATTTGAACCAGGAAAATAACTACCATGATCCTGATAAGAAAGATTAAATATTATAGATAAAATGGTAGTTATTTCAAGTTAACTTATGGTCTCCTGTTAAGCTTTCAATGAGCTATCCCCCTCTAACTTGACAAAAGTTGTAAAAGCTCCATCTGAGGGGAAAAAGGTAAGAACAGTGAATAGATTTTTTAAAATAGCATTTATAAGGCCTGTCCTGTCTGCTATGGGAACATTTCTCCCAAATATTGTGATTATAAGTAGGGAAGTAGAATGGTCCAGAAATCAACTTTGTCACCCCTGAGAACATACATGAGGGATGCATCAGATTTTAGTAGGAAAGAAAAATGTTCAGTGAATGATTTTGAACACCATGTTCATAAAAACTAACTTACTCCCCCCTTAAACTTACCCTTTCTAAAACTTTAACATTTAGATAAAATATATTTAATTTTAAAAGAAATTAATATTGATCTGCCCAGATGGTGGAAGACAGTCCAAGGTTGTAATGAGAGGTGGGTGTGGGGGAACTTGACTACACAGATGGCCAGGTGGGATTGTCAGGACCAACAGTAAAAGACAAAGCTGGAAATGGGCAACTGGTGTGACACTGGAAACGCAAGGCAGATTTCTTTTTTCTTCAGAGTCTAGAAACATGGGGAAAGTACTTTTTTGTATTTTTCATTTTTCTGAATTTGCACTGTGCATTTTCTGCTATTTTCTCATGGTTGGTGGATGCAGGCCATCTTTACCCCTACCCCACCCCCCGCACAGCCCTCCCCCCGCCCCACAAAAAAAAATATCCTTGAAGGTCCTGAATGTTTCTCCTCCTGCAGTTCTTCTCATATTTGATATGCAGACTATCCCCTGGGGATCTTGTTAAGATAAAGATGTGCCTTAGCTGGGGGGAGTGCTTGGGGTGGGCCTTCGATACTGTACTCTTTACCAGTTCCCAGGAGATGCTTCTTACCTCAGGCCTACACACAGGCTAGGAGGGACCTTTTCATATATCAGACAGTTTTGAAAATTCACAATATTCAAATAAAATAAACTTTATTTAAGATGATTACTTCAAGCAAGAAAACATGGCTGTGGTTAAAAAGATTGTGGCATTGTGAATTGTATGACCCTTTTAAAAAGCAATTTAGCAAAATATATCAAGAGCTTTTGGAGGGGCTTGTAGTTTTCTTCTACTCCTGAGACTCTCCTCTGAGCAAAAAGTGTAAGCTGTGGCAGAGAGGGTTTGTGGTTAGTGGCCCTGACTGCCTGGGGACTCAGTACATTCATTCTGCCCACCCAGACACAGAGCAGCCACCAACAGTGATGGGTGTGAATATTCCACCGTGACATGCAGAAACTTTACAGCATGATTTTCATTTGAAAAAAGCAGGATACCAGATTTTTTTAGACAACATAGCAATAGAAAACAAAGACATTAGATGAGTGATAACTGATAAAAAAATAAGGAAATGTATAGTCTTCCCTCCATGACTAAGGGGATTGATTCTAAGACTATCCCCTGTGTATTTCAGACTCTCTGGATGTTTAAGACCTTTATATAAAATGACTTAGAATTTGCATTGTCCTATATACTTTCTTATTATTTTGTTTTTGTGGTGCTAGTGCCTCATGTATGCTAGGCAAGGGTTGTACCACTGAGCTATACCCCCAGCTTTCCCCTAATACTTTAAATCATTTCTAGATTACTTAAACCTAACACAGTATAGATGCTATGTAAATAATTGGTTGAATTCGTGAATGAGGAACCTGTGGATTCAGAGTACTGACTTTCCACATTGAGAAGTCCAGTTGTCTTCTGATTTTTTTTTTTTTTGCAATGTAATAATATTTTATTCTTCAGAGAAGTCAGAAAGTAACCTTGAAGAAGGATCTTGTGGCTGTGACAGTGCCCCCTGAAGTTGAAAATACTTGTGTGGAAGGCCTTTGATAATTTTCTGTGCAAGGCCACATGGGACAGAAATTCTAATGAGCTGTTGTAGTAGATAATTTCCTATTAAAATCCTTCTTATTTAATGACCTTTTAAATTATTTTAGGGGCATAAAATTGGGTCTTGATATATTATCTTAAATTCTCTGTTCATCATTCCAAAAGAACAAAAACAAAAAACACAACTCCAGCAATAATGACACTTCCCGATGTGAAAACAATCCAGAGATACCTGGATGTCAGAGGCAGATGGAACTGCTTTTCCTGCATCTGGTAAACCCTCTAGATACAGCTTAGCATGTCAGGCCTCTGCAGTGGATTTATCTTAGAGTTGTGGTGAAATGCAGAGAAGGACCCTTGAGTATGAGTCTAGAAGATGACCCAAGAGGGTGAAGGTCATTCATATCATCAAAGGCTGGGAGAGGCCACTCAGAATTGTCATTAAGGGAAAATGGCCTTAATGACTGGGTCAAGAGCTCTAGCTGTACTAAGGAGACCCTCTTGAAATTTTCAAGCAGTGTAAGCTCAGGACAGATGAAAGGAGGCATTTATGAACTTGGAAGGGAGTCATTAGCCAACACACATGGATGGGTGGTAAGTCCCAAAGTTCCAGGTGCTGCCTAATTGACAAGAGCATGTATTCAGTAGATTATTTTTCCATAGAATTAGAACAGTGTATTAGCAAGTCTCCAAGGTGAGTATTTCAGGCCATACTTTGTGAAGACCAACACCAGGTAGATGATCTCTTCCCTATTTAGTGGTAGTCTTCTTCTCATGCTCTTCCTCCCTATCCCATTTTGAGTCACTCCAGCCTCTAGTTTTAAAATTTTGAGTCAGGGTCTACTAAGTTGCGCAGGTTGGTCTTGAATTTCCAATCCTTGCCTCAGCCTCCAAGGCACCACGCCTTGCAGAATTCTTGCTTTTAATGCTCAAAACTCAGCTTCTGCTCCTACCATGGACAGAGTGGCCCATACCCCACGTCCCTGCAATGGTGAGAATCTCCTCAGCTTCCTGACTTACACTCAGGATGTGGCAGACTTTGAGTCCCTGGAATGACAGAAGCTGAGTATCTCCTAGATGGAGGGCAGGGAAGGAGGTGCTGCCGTGATATGAGGAGGTTGGCATGCATTAAATGGAGGTGTCCATAGCTAGTCTGTGTGGATAGTGATGGAGGTTAAGGATCATGTCTTTTTACTGTATCCATTAGTTACATTGTCAGACCCCATGTGGCCATCATCAAACCAAAGCAGGAAAGAACATGTTCAGGAGTTACTGTTTTTTTAATTGAATGGTATACTTTGCTCTGTGATGATGTTATCTAAGAATGTCCAAAGCAAGTGGAGGTCTCTACTGACTATGGGTTATGAGGTTAACATGGTGAATATATGTAGAATGCTTTATCTGGTTTTCTTGGGGCCAGGCTGTCCTTGACTAGATGACCCATTTGAATTTGCCTCATACGGACTCTCAAAGTCTGCTTATTCCCCAGCACAAATGCATTTTCCACTCTTTCTAGCTGAAGTGCTCCAGGAACATTTCTTAATTTTTGCGTGTCTGTCTTCCTCCTGCTAATAGCACAGGAGGGAGACCCACCCCCAGCAACTGACAGGTAGTGGGGGCAAGAAGGGCAAGGTGAGCTGTTGGCATAGTGCCTACATCTTTGTAGCTATGTATAGGATAGAGGTCCCAGGGTGTGCTTAGTGAAGTGTGTGCCTTTACCCTCACAGTCAATTTAGGTTTTCCTTCTTACAATATGCAAGAAACACCGAAGAAACATGGGACAGAGAGGACATTTCCTATAAATGACAGAATTCCGGTTCAGGCCTTGCTCTGTGAAGACCCACTTCAGGTGGGTGATGTGCTTCAGAGTATTGGCCATTTTCCATCACGTTGGCCTTTCTCCAGGCCAGGAACTCTCGGTCATTTGCAGTGATGTTCCCACCTTGTCCAGCATTCCCTTAGAGTTTTTTCTTCATCTTCAGCCGTGCTTTTGTGAAGCACTGTGACTGAGGGTTTGAAGAACCAATCTGAATTGATGGTGCAGAGTGTTACCAGAGGCTTATGGAATTGGTCTTCACTTCTTGCCATTACATCTTGTACATGGAGTTTAGTGTACCAGAATTAATCTGATTTATTTGCAGCTGTGACTGTTGGAAGGTGAGCAGTCATAAATGAGAAGCAGGCTTTAGTGTTTCCGTGCAGTTAGACACATGTTCCTCCTTTTGTTGGTAAGACTGTAGTCAGCTCCAACTGGCCTGCCCTTGGCCTCCTTGCCCCTTAGCTGAGACTGAACTTCCATCCATCCAGAGCCTGTCTGCACTCTAGAGGCCACATGTGGCCAACCAAGAGGAACTGTAGGCAGAACTCCTGGTGGGCTGATTGGCCCTGGGTGTTCACAATTTCAGGCAGGACAGGGTGAAGTGGCGTGGTGACCATGCTTCTGGGATCAGGGAGATGAATGGGCATTGGGTTCTGGATTACTGGTGTGGAGCAGACTGGGAAGGGAGCTCTTCCCATGGATCTAGGACACCTTTACTTGGGCAGGTAAAGGATCCAGGGATCCTTTAACAGTTTGAGTGTGAAGGTCTAGATCTGTTCAATCCACTGTGAGAGCTACTAGTCACACAGGCCATTTAAATTGTCATTTAAATCAGTCAAAAGTAAATAAAATTAAGAATTCAATTCCTTAGTGGCCCTAGCCACACCCTAAGAGCTCAGTAGTCAGGTGTGGCCAGTGGCTGGCCTTTTAGTGCAAAGAAAGAACATCTCCATCAGACAGAAAGTCCGGTTAGACAGCCCTGCTGTGAACAAGAGCTATTTGGAGGGAGATGGCCTTTTGGGTCACCTTCAGGTGGCCCTGTGAAGACAGAAATGTCTTTGCCAGCCCTATGTTGGAATCATACATGGCTCCTTTCCTGCTTGATTTGGGCTGTCTGTTGTCCTCTGCATCACAGTGGGTGCTATGAGTGAAGTCCCAGTGCAGAACCAGCACTGGAGCTGCTGGGGTCTATCAGAAACTGGTGTTGCTTTCTTGGTCTTATCTAACACTTGGTAAGTGGGGGGGGGGGGGCTCTTGCTGACAGGTGCCCTAGAAGAGACCTGGCAGGTGTGGAGGCAAACATAGGGCATGATTCTGCAGGCCTAAGTTGGAACTCTTCCAGAACGTCTGTTCTGATTTTCCTATAAGAGCAGACCGGGGCCATGTGACAGGTTTTTACCACTTGTCCATGGCTGTAATTTGACAGTGAACACCTGCCTTCCTAATCCTTGCTTCTTAAAATTTATTATTACATAAATGTTTCCAGAAAGCAGGATTTCAAAAGTATAGAGGCATGGAAGGAAAATTGAGTCTTCCCACTTCATGCCTATCACCACCCTCTTCCCCCTGGAGACCCTACTCGTCACATGCAAACAGTGGTTTACACAGCTTAGAAACTGCTCTCTGCTTAACAGTGTATTGGTGACATCTTTCCACACTGCAGTTGCGAAATGGCCACATTCAGCTGCATAACATTCTGAAGCATGAATGTATCGTAATTTATTTAAATGATGCTTAAGTAGTGTGCAGGCTTTTTTTGGCTGCTAAAATTAATGCTGCAGTGATGTACATATATTGCTGTATGAGTGTCTATAAAGTAAATTCCTAGAAGTGTAATTGCTGAGTCAAAGGTGGGTACATTTTTAATTTAGGAAGATGGTATTGCATTGCTCTCAAAACATTTTGCAATTTATGATGAGAGGCCAGCACAATTGTTTTCTGAGTTAACCACTGCTCACATGGTCTTTGTTATGGCACTGTGGAAAGGGCTGTAAGTTCACGGGGGAGCATCATAAACCCAGCATGGAGTGAGCAAAAACATTGGCCTATGAAACAAAAAGTTTGGAGTCTTTTTTAATTGTTTAGAGAGAAGAGAATTGGCAGAATCCTAAAGTAGAAATTCCCCAGAACTAAAGTGTCTTGTGTTTGGGGTGCCATTACTGACCTTAGCTGATTGCCCAGAACTTGTGCATAGCATGTAAGGAAAGCCCAGTTTCTTGTACAGGAAGCGTATGTATATGGTTATAATTGTTTTTTAAAAATCTGTTTTTATCCTCGGAATTAGTCTTTGTCCTTGTAATTATGTCAGATTACCTTCTGCCCTGATCCCTGGGCTGTCGATTGCTTACTAATCGGCATCTTGGTGTTACACTATCAGAAGAACTACTCCGTCCCAGTACCTGGAGCTGAGTTTAAGTCAATGTAGTATGGGCAATGGATGAGGGACTGGGATCTGCATAGTATTCTTGTTTGGGGACTCCGCAGTTAGAATGGGTCTAGAACAGTATGCTTTTAACTGGAACTTAACTCACTCTGTGTTGCTATGGGAAGAGTCTGAGACCAGGTCACAGGTGGGGAGCCTACTAAAGACCTTTCTGTTCCTGCCTGATGGGAAAGGGGGGCCTTGAGGTCATGGTACTTCTCTCATAGACTGTGGATTGGCTTTTCATTGAGTGACCCACCCCCTCTTCCAGCCTGCTCACATTTACTGATTTTACTCTGGGGCCAGAGTGTCAAGGCCCAGGAAAGCCCCACCACCCTTCAGGAGGGAGAAAACAGCAGAAAGGAATACCTTCTTCTTTTGGGGCATTAGAATGGAGGCCAGTTTTCAAGCCTCCATCATGATGCCAATGCTCATCCCAGCCCCTGGCACACACTGGTAAATGTTTATGAGCTGAGCAAAGGTGGAAAGTTAAAGGTGTTTCCCACATCCTGTAATCTGGCAGCATCCTGTTGGATGAGGGTGGGATGGAGACTGTGAGCCCTTGTTGTGTGCAACCTCCCTGGGCCACCATTCAACCTTCACCAGATTAGGCAGAAATAAACAACAGGAAACACAATCCAAAGTCTAGAGTTGAGTCTATAGCCTAATGAGGGCGGAGCTTAGATTGTATAGGGAGGAATTATCAAAGCTACCAGGAAAATTATTCCAGGTAACCACAGCAGAGCATATTCCTTACTTAGACTATTTGTTACAATGATGGTAACACCCCTTCCTACTCCTCACTACTACCACCATCCTTTTTGCATCCTGGGCCCGCTGTGTCCTAGGCCTCCTGCTGGTCACCACAGGAAGGGTGACCATTATGCTATTTAGTTTGTGTTGAGATGTGTGGCTCATGATTCTCCTTTGCCTGCATTTATCCCCTACAGTTCTGTACGGTGGATTTATAGGTTTCCTGTTTCAAAAAGTGGAAAAGTAGAGCTCAGACCTTGCAGGAGTTGCACAGCCAGCAGATGGCAGCACAGAGTTTCCCTGGGCAGTTTTCCAGCACTGCCCTTCCCTGCAAACTGCTCTTTGCCCACTGCCAACAAGTCGTGATACTTTTTCTTTTGACTTTAAGTCAGTTTCTCAGGGTCTGAGGCTCTGAGGACAACTCTCAGGGGCTTTTGAGCCATTATTCACCTTCTGTGCTAAGTTTTTCAAACCCAAGTTTTGCTTTTCTTCCTCTTTTTTAAAAAGGAGAACAAAAACGGACCCTAGGGAAGTGAGCCAAGTATCAGTGAGAAGCCACTAGATGATATTCTTCCAGAAATCGCCATTAGGTCACTTTAAGGCATGGCAGTGCTGGGACTCTAATCACTGCCTAGGCAACTGTAGTCGGAAAGACCAAGATTGTAAACATCTTGTTTATTTCTGCAGGCATTAGGTAAAATCTTGATTGTCATTGAAATTGTGTTCTCCTTCCACTAACCTTGTATGCCTGAGGAAACCCAAGGAGGGATCTTGCCCAGAAGTTCTCCATTAGTTATCTGTCTTTTAAAAATATTGTGATGTGTGAGGTTTTTTTTCCCACAGAAAAAAGCAAAAAAAAAAAAAAAAATTTGTTTTTGGTTGTTGTTGTTGAAATCTCCAGGAGGAGGGGAAAACAGAAGTATACAGAGGAAACAGAGTCATTCAGTCTATAGGACATTTTAAATTTCATTAGAACCATTTAATTCATGTCCTCTTAATTTGGTAACATTACTTTTTCCTCTAATCAAAGGGAAAGGGCTCAGTAAAGGCCCCAACCTGATTTGTGCTTACTTCCAGTGCACTTGAATGCCAGATGTGATTGTCCTTTGCAGTCAGGGGTCAATGTAGGCACTCTTCCTTTGCCTGCCTGTTGTCAGGAAGGCTGGCCAGTGCCTGGCCTGAGCTGATTTTGGAGCTGATTTTGATTCTTTTCCCAGCCCCCAAGATCATGCTCCATGTTAGGAGCATGGGCCTTTCTCCCACTAGCTTGGCTTCTTAAATACTTTTGGGTTTGGACCCTTGTCTTGGGGGTTTTACCTGTACTGTCTGCCTCTATCCTGGTCCATCTTGGCATACTGAAATCATTTCCCCAAACTATAGACCTTGCTCCCTTTTAGGCATTTCTCTGCCTACAGGGTAAAATCCAGATCCTTGGAGCCTGTGAAGCCTTGGACCTACTCCAGCTCTTTTGGAATCTGACTAGCCAGGCTCCTGCTAGTCTCAGTGCCTTTCCTGGGCTGCTCCCATTCCTGTAGTAGTGCTTGACTTAGGGGCCTGCTTTAAAGTGATGTTGCTACAGTAGGAGCTTCCCCCGGTCTCCTTCATATTACGCTGTTGCATGACTCCCCCCTGTCCACTGCCTTTTCTACATGTAGTCCTGCTTCTAATTTGCCTTTTCAGGCCTAGTATTTGCATACTGCTGGGTACACAGTAGGTACAGTATTTGTGTTTGGAGACTAGTTGGACTTGCCTGCTCTGGGCAGGGCAACTGGGTACCTGCAGCAACAGCTGGAGTTGAGCTGGAGATTTTTGATTGGCCCAAACTGGCGCTGAGGTGATGACCCCTCCTGTTAGCCACCAGCTGTCACCAGGCACCCAGAAGGCAGTTCCTGGAACTGGAATGGTTTGATTCTCTCCCCTTTGGGAAAGGAGGTTGAGTGTGAGCTGTGCAGGAACTTTCCAGCAGTTACACACTGGAGATCGGGGGGTTGAGATGGGGGTCAGCTGCTGATCTAGCACTGGGCTGCCTAGTCTCAGGAATCCCCTTTTGGTTGACATCTTCCTTTTATGGCTGAGGCCTGGTGATTATGCAGGCAAAGAATAATTTATTCAAAGTAATTCATGGTTGGCAGCGAAAGAGAAAGAGACCCCTAAATGCCTTTTTGTAAGAAATTTAATTTTAGGTGATAAAGCCTTCCTGTGTGGTCACAGAAGGCAGTGTAGTTTTGAAGTTTGGGGCTTTAAGCACATTTTCTGAGCCACTGCAAGCGTCTTAGTGGGGAGCTCTAGAAGCACAAGGCTCTGCTTACTTAAATTTAGCATCTTGAGTAAGGACAATGGTGTGAGGCTAGAGCAAGGGGATCCCCGACTCTGGTGTTCTGTCCAACCTATCTTCTTGGACAGATTTGGCCATGGAGGGGATGGTTCCCAAGCTTCACCCTTGCATGACTTCTTCATTCCTTTGTTGAGAATAGGCAATGGGCAGGGGGCTCTCTTTAGAAGGGGGTCAAGGTCTTGTATTCTTCCTGGGGTCCTTGAAGGCTGGTCCTGTGAATTTATTGTTCAGTGCTTTACCTTGTGCCAGGCGTTGTCTCAAGCATGTTGCAGTATACTATCTGCAGCCACACTGTTAGGAAGGAATGATTATTACTCCTACTTCACAGAGAAAGAGAGGCAAAGTGGGGGGGGATGCTGTTAAGCCCCTTGTTCAAAGAACTCAGGAGGGAAGGAGTTAAGTTAAAAGCTATAGCCCAGGCCACCTGGCTACAAAGGCCTTGCTCTGGCCAAGGGCAGAGGTGGCCTGCAGACTGAACCTGATCCATGGATGTATTTGTTCAGCAACATGGTGGTTTTATTAATTTATTTTTTATTGAGTTAGCTGTGAGCATTGAGGGTCAGGAGGTACACATGAAAATCTTATTTCTAGTCTCTTGGACAAGTCTGCAGCTCTGAGGGTTCTTGGGAGTCGTCACCTGGAGATGAGGTAACACACTAGGACCACCCAGTTGAGGGGAGGCTTATCCCTTGGGACCAGGCCTGTGTGGACATTTGTCATAACACCTCTTTCTGTGTCCACGACCAGGCAAGGGTCTGATGATACCATCACAGCAAGACACAGCCTGCATCTCCTTCACTCTTCTGTTCCCTCCTCCTCCTCCTCCTCCTCCTCCTCCTCCTCCTTCTGCAAGCCTCCTGGCCTGTCCTTTCTTGGACTTTGAAACCCACCAAGAAGAGGCAAACACTGAGTGTAGCAGCTGCCCCTCAGGGAGTTGGTCTCCTCTAAAATTCCCTGCTCCTATGCTTTTTTGAACCCTGTGGCTTAACATATACATATCTTTGGCATATATTTTGGATTGATTTTAGTGCCTTAAAAGTTCACAATACCAAGTCCTCAAGTATTTGTTGGAGACCTGAGTGAGGTGTCAGGCATATGTTAGGCTCCTGTGGGTATGATGTTTGTGATTCACTGAGAAGCTCAGAAGTTCTGATTCCTGCTTCTAAGTGCTTGCCTTTTTTTTTTTTTTTTCAGTTTTACTGCTCCTGATTTGGGGAGAATAGAGGTGGTGCAATTCTTACCTAAAATATTTAATGAAAAAAGTTTTGTGAAGTTAATGGCTCTCTAAAAATAACCTAAAAGGGAGTGTTTGTGTAAGCATGGAGAAATTTCTGTGAAAGTTTATGTTGGGGTGAGGAGGCAGAGAAGAGTGTTCAGTTTTGCTCTACATAGCTTAGGATTATTTTACTTGTTATAAGTTGCTTATATTTTTAAATTAAAATGTCTAACAATTTTTAATATAATTATACTAGAAAGTTTTAATAAAGATTCATTAGAATACCGCTGGAAGAAGACCCTAGGAAACACTGTGGACAGAGCATGCAGGAGTGCATACACGTGCCAAGATTGGGGAGGCATCTGGCTGGGGCGAAGCCTGTGAGGAAAATGGTGTTCACTAGCAAGGCCTCCTCCAGTGGTGTTATCCAGATGTTCCCCTGGTGGAGTGGGGCCACAGGGCCTGACAGAGTGTCTTCAAAGACTGAGGCCAGAGTCCTCAGTCACCTGGGACCCTTTTCAAAGACAGTGCCTGCCAGGATTTCAGCAGGAAGCATTTTACAGGTCCCCAGAACTGGAAAGGAGTAGAGACTACAGTCCAGGAGAAATATAGTGTGAGCTGCAGCCATGTGCCACTTATGTAACCGAAATGCTCCTCATGAGCCACTTAACATAGGCCAAGAAGAAACAAATGGAATGTATTTTAATGACATATTTAGCCCAATTTATCCAAAACATTATTTCAATAAGTAATCGATATATAAAATTATTACGTCTATTTCACACTTTTTTTTTAAACTCAAAGTCTTTGAAATCCCATATATACTTTCCACTTGTAGCATATTTCAAATCTCACAAGCCACATTGCAAGTGCTCAGTGGCCACGTGTGGCTGGACCTTTCTGAATCAGAAAAGGAAATGTTTCTGCAGCCATCGGCTGGACATAGGCTTTCATGGCTGTCCTGCCTCTTCTGCAACTCCCTGTGTCTTTGAATAGGTGGTCTTCTTCTCCTGGACAGTGCTGACAGTGAACATGCATCTGGAGGCTGAGGGGGGAAACGAGAAACCATAGCCAAAATGGTACCAATGGGGGTGTCTTCTGAGGGTGAGCTCACAAGGGTCTTTATGTATTTATTTACTTATTTTTGCCTTGTGTATACCCAGAATTTTCTCTTGTGTGCATAAGTTTATAATTAAAATTATTTTATATACAGATATCCCAGTGTAAAGAAAGAAGGGGGCATACCCTCCCATACCCATTTTTGTGGCACTTACCAACTCTTAGGCCTTCAATGTGAACCACATTCTTTTTAATCTCCCAAGCTTCACCAGGGTAAGAAGTTATAAAATAAAAGGTGTTCATAGCAACCAGCTCGCCCACATCCTGCATTCCCCTTATTAAGGTATCATGCTAAGTGCTTTAACTTGTAATGAAAATATTGTGACTGGTAAGTAAAAATATTGTGACAAGTCAGAAAATTCGAGGTTGCTATAGAAACCTTTCCCATTTTTTGTCCCTGTAAGGTGGGCTTAGCTGAAGGTGCTGCTGCAGGCTGCTCTCTTTTTGTTGTTGTTTCATCTTGTTTTAGCTCATTTTTGGCCCTCTGTTTTAGCCATGGTGCAGATTTGGGCCTCAGTGGAAGGAATTGCCTTAGCATTTCAGGCAAGACACCTCAGTTTACCCTTTCTTATCTCTAGGCTGCATGAGAACCGTGATGAGAGAAACTGTGCATGGGGAGCGGGAGGGTGATGAGGAGTTCTTCATTAGTGATAATTGGTTGTTGGCGAATGGCTCTGTGTCCTTTAGGAAGTCATTCAGGTACCACCGAGTAGACCAGCCCATTCTGGAAGAGTCTAGCCCAGTTTGTCCTTTCCCCAAACCTGTCACTGATTAAGCTTCATTCAGGGAGTGTTGGAAATAGAGTGTTTGACCCTGAATACATGGGAAGCAGCCTCCCTCATTTTCCATCCTTCTGCGTGGCTTGGAGTATGCCATCCTGGGGGTTCTGCAAGTGGTCAATGATGGATTCCCTGAGCAGTCAGAGCCTATAGGAACACAGGGACATGTTAGTTAAGGGAAAATCTTCTGGAGTTGTACAGGGTGAGAACTAGACCAAGGTATTTGCTAGAAAAAAAGGAGTGGAGAAGGGGAGAAAAAACTTTGGGAAAAGTACCCCTTGCTTAATTCTGCATCCTGATGATAAAGGGATGTTACTCGATCCCAGGCTGGGGTTTTCTCTGGCAAGTTAAAAGGGCAGTGCAGGGTACCATTGTTTGTTCATTTTCAATGCCCTGAAGGAGCACAATGCCACCAGCCTGCTGAACCCAGGCAGAGGGACAGACCAGATCCTTTTCCTTCTGATGGGCTTTGTTATGGCGTCTGTCATTTTGGGGTGTGAATATAATGCTCTGCTCCTTCCTATTTCAGTGTCCCTGGATTCCAATAGCCCTCTGTACCTGCCTTACAAGACACTGGTCTCCACGGTTGGAAGCATGGTATTCAATGAGGGTGAGGCCCAGCAGCTCATTGAGATCCTGTCTGAGAAGACTGGCATCATTCAGGACACCTGGCATAAGGTGGGCCCATTCAGAGACTATTGTAGTGGGCTGGGGCTGGTGGCCCCTCTCCACTGCCTTTCAGGGACCACTGAGCTGTAGTGGTTGCCTGGTCCGAGACACCTCCATCCCCGGGAAATATTCATCAACCATGCTTGCTTGCCAGGCTGCAGAGAGAATTTTCCTAAAACATTCTTCACATCTTCCTGGCAGGACCTAGCCACTCATGCCCATGCACAAGTATAGCGTGAATCACCCTAAAAATGCTTTGGCTTCTGGCTACCAGCCTGGCTACCAAAATGGGAAGCCTCTTAAGAGTCAGAGGCAGACCTCTGCATCACAGGGAGTCTGGGGAATAGAACACACAAGGTGGGGCCTCACTGATCTGTGGCCAGAGCTCAGAGTGTGGGAAGGAAGGTGTAGGAACACTGGGTGAGAGAACCTGATGGTGAGCCCTGAGGAGCTTCTCTGATGGACCTCATGGTATCAGGCAAGTTCTGAGTCTTACCCTTTGGTGCCTCTGCCCCAGAAATGCTGTGTGCATGTGTTTCTTTCTTAGCCAAAGTCTGGAGTCAAGGTAACTTTTCTGGAGTATTTAGTGGCTAGAAGTTTTGGGGGTGCCCTGAGAGCTAGGCTGGGAGCTTCTTTCCTGACGCCAGTGGGAGTTAATTCCTTTCTGTTGCTGGGGGGTGTCATGCATCATGTATAATCTCAACGATACTGGGAGCTCCTTGCTCAGTGAATGTTTGGGGTCTACTGGGCATGAGTATTGAAGGAGTTCAGGGTAACCACACAAGAGACTCAGTTCAGGCCACTGTCTCCAGAGTACACCTCCCTCTGGCCCCCTGGGCTGCAACCAGTGGCCTCCAGACTGCACATACTGGCTCAGGGGGCTGGAAATACGAGGATCCTAAGTACTACCCCAGGAATCCCTATTGCGGAGGCTGAGTGGCTGAGCAGGGCCACCTTTTCTCCCTATAGATGCCTGGAGTTAGTGTGGACCTGCTTGCCTTGAAGCTTTTGTTCCCATTTCATCAGACCCTCGGGCCTCCCTCTTACCTGATTGCTTGGGGGTAGGGTGGGGGGAGGGGACAAGCAAATTGTCTGTCAATCCCCTGTATTAACATTGGCTCCATGGCATTTCTAGGCCACTCAGAAGGGCGACCCTGTGGCAATTCTGAAACGCCAGCTGGAAGAGAAGGAAAAGCTGCTGGCCACTGAGCAGGAAGATGCAGCTGTTGCCAAGAGCAAACTGAGGGAACTCAATAAGGTACAGCCCAAGCAGGAAGGCGAGCCCACTCAGGAAGCACACCTTCCAGTCCCTTGCCGGCCCCTCCCTGGGCCATGATTGTGCTTGTTCATGATAACCAGGCCAGGATCAGCTCTGAGACAGGCAGCTTTCCCATCCAACTTGCATGCTAGGCATGGAGCTGTTGTCAAACCTGTGACTGATGGGGCTGGAGATTACATGCTGTCTTTGAAGAGCCCAGGGGTGAGGTTGGGTCGGGAGCAGAGTGGGTTCTTTCTTTATAGTTGCAGGAACATATGCAAGTCAAGCAAAGATTGGGGACCTCAGTTTGTCATGGAGATGAACCTGGTCAATCTCATGGTGACAGGGGAATATTCTAGAAAGGAGAGTGGACACAGTTGTTCTAAGGTTGAATTTCCTTGAAAATTGGGGCAGGGAGGCAAAAGGCACTGCTTTTCTCCTTTTTTTCTGATGTCAGTGTAATGATGTATTAGTAAGCACCTGGCTCCTTAGATCCATGGAGGGTCAGGGAAGAGTTGTACTCTGAATGGTAATTGGTAATGGGGTTGCAGTGCTATGGGAGTGAACTGGGGGTATCAGTCAAAATGGGTAAGGATCTGAGGCGTAGGGGGCTGCTCTTCCCTCTGCCTAATTCATTGGGGTCTGTTCCTGGTTTGTCTGTTTTTGAGGGGTGAGTCCTGATTCTCTAGCCTTCATGGAGGAAATGCTCGGCAGGGCAAGGGGAGCCTTCTGCAGGGATGGTCTTGCCTGCTTGGAAAGCTGTCTTTCCCCTGCAGAGACCTGCAGGCATGCTCTTGCCCTCTGCCCACCTACCTGCCAGTGGGGAGATGGCCTAGGTTGAGGAGGGTCCAACACCATCTTGGCTGCAGTTCTTCCTCTAGGCACTTCTATCTGCTCACTTGAGAAGAATTGGAAATGAAATAATTTTATTGTTCATTCAGGGGATGTACCTCTGAGCCAGACAAGAAAGTTCTTTGGGTGGGGGGGACAGGCTGGAGAGCAGAAGAGCCTTTGGATATTTACTCTTTGTGTTTTACCCAGAAGCAGAAACCAACCAAACAAACAGACAAGGCTCCCATGACCTTCCCTAGTGCCCAGTGACCTATCCATCCATGTTGTTTTCTTTCTTTTTTCCAAGATGTATCTACACATGATCTTTGCTTGAACCACCCTGGGTTATTGGTCAGATGCAGGGCAGCTAGAGCCGCTTGCCCTTGTTCACCAGTGTCAGATATACACATCTCCTCCTGACTCAACACACATCATGCTGGAGTTAGGCCTAGGCTGTGGCAAAGAGTATTACACCACAATATTTGGCCAGTCCTGCGAATCAGAACTTTCCTACCACTCAAGAACCAACTGATTAGTGTTCCCACTGATTAAGAGTCCATTTTCCTGTATCCTTTTTCTAAACCAAGTTGAGAAATTTCATGAAAATTTAAGTGACAGGAATCGGGGGGTGTTTACATTGCCAGCTGGTTTTGCCTGGCTAGTTACTTGTAGCTGCCCCCTTTTTATTTAGAATGGGCTTTGTGGTGAGTCACATTTGTGGCAAATTGTGTCCCTCTTTCCTATTATGGGGTCTCTGTCCACAAAGGACAGGGTGGCAGGTGTGAGGGAGGGAGTGCCCCTTGTTGTTGGCCCCCTTAGATGTGGCCCCTGTGTTTGCTGGCCATTCAGTGCCCAAGATCTTCCTCAGAGGTAGCTGCATGACACAATTTCCAAACCACAGTCCAGACACCTTAATCAGGTCGAGATACGTATCCTGTCCACCCCTGTTGGGGAAATAGAATGTGTCCCTTAGTAGGAGCTGCAGAGTTACAGCCTATGATTTTTATTCCCCTTCTCACCTGCCAGCCTTGACTCTGGGGCAAAAGAAGTTTAACAGTATGTCCAACCACAGCTCTCTGTCTCCTGACCACATTCCGGTCTCTGCAGCCTGAGGAGGTCCTCTTGAGCTTCCAAATGCTTATCTGTCCTAAGACGATGCCCTTCAGGCTCTGCCAGTGGCTCCTAATCTTCAGCCCCAAGTGTACACCCTGAGCTCCACGTCTTTCCCACCCCTCTTCTGGACTTCCTCCCCTTCCCTGTTGCTCACTTGTGCCCCATGTGTCCTACCTTTGCTTACCTCCTGACCTAAGAGGAGGTTGTTGTCACATATCTGTGTGTGGTAGACTTCAAGCCTTGGGAAGCAATCTCTGGCCACAGAGGCTGAGACCAGCTGTAGCTGAGAGAAAACCTTTGTTGGCATTTTATATCTTCCTCTAATTATAAGTAGTTAAATGTTTGTAGATGCGTTTCGGCACTTTTCTTCCCTGTACTCCTGGAGTAGCTCAGTGGTAGCTGTAAACTTGGGTTCAAACCCCAATACTGCCAAAGAAAGAAAAAGAGAAAGAGAAGAAATCTGACCTCATCTCTGTTCTGCTGACCAGTCCTTCTTTCCAATTCTCCCAGGAGATGGCTGCAGAAAAGGCCAAGGCAGCGGCTGGTGAAGCCAAGGTGAAAAAACAACTGGTGGCCCGGGAACAGGAGATTGCAGCTGTGCAGGCTCGCATGCAGGCCAGCTACCGTGAGCATGTGAAGGAGGTGCAGCAGCTGCAGGGCAAGGTATGGAAGGGGACAGGCTTAGTGCAAGGTCTGTCTGCCCAGGGCTGAGGATGCCTGCAGGGGCCTGGGGCTGTGGCATTTGGCTGAATGGTGCCAGGCAGCCCGTTATGTGTGCATTTTATGTTAATAATCAGAAAGGCATAAAATATATTTTAAAGAACACTTCCAAAAGAGCCTAGCCTCAGGTTGGAGGTAGAGCACTTGCCTAGCATGTGTGAAACCCTAGGTTCAATTCTCAGCACTGCGTATAGATAAATGAATAAAATAAAGGTCCATTAACATCTTAAAAGTTAAAAAAAAAAAAAGAGCCTAGCCTCAAGTGGCCAGCATTGTGTCCCAGTTTGTGGGGGCCCACCATGGACCAAGGTGTTAGCTTCCAAGTGAACCTGGAATAATGTCAGCTCCACCTTCTCCAGATATTGTTGGGATGATTCTGTAAAATAGTAGGCCTGAAATTCCATAGCTCCAGGATGGCCCAAGCACATCTTTGTGGGGCTGCTGCCTGTCCAGGCTGGCCTTCCTTGTCAGAGCCTGAAGCTTAATCTCCTGACACTTGCCCTTTGCTTGGTCCATGGCTGCCTCCCCATTGCACGTCTCAGGAGGTGCTAGGGAGGTTAGAAGGTCAGAAATGAGTCTTTCTCATTTCTGGTAGTTGTGGTTTATCACTTTATCTCAGAAGAGTCAACCCGTGTGACTTTGGAGGCAGACATGCATGGAGTGGTTCTGAGGCTCTTAGCTGAGTGCTCAACTGGAGTTCAGGCTGAGTTCTGAGAACAGTGAGGAGGAAGAAAGGGTGTGTTGCTTTGGGTTACACTTAGCTTTGAGCTCCTGACACTGGAGCTATGCTGTTTTCAGTCCTCTTATTTTATAGCATTTTCCCAACCTCTATGTGGAGCAAGTGGAGCCTCTGGGGTTTTCTGTTGGTGAGCTGTAACCTCACTAACCCTACCCCAGAGATCTATTTTCTTGATATGGTCAACACTCTGATGACCTTGTTAATGACTTTTCAGATCCGAACTCTTCAGGAACAGCTGGAGAATGGCCCTAATACCCAACTGGCCTGCCTGCAGCAGGAGAACTCTATCCTGAGAGATGCCTTGAACCAGGCCACAAGCCAGGTAGAGAGCAAGTAAGTTGAGCATCCTATGCAGATACCACTATTTCACATTCCAAGGGCTTTGGAATCCAGGTGACTCTGTAGGTCTCTTGCAAGGCCGTCATAGTGCACTCTAGTTCTTACTGAATGTGGGGTTGGCCTGGCTGCGGGTGTTTCTGCTCCCTCCCTGTGTTGGGCCACATCCCAAGCGTCCATCTTTTGTGTGAGTTTGAGCAGCTGAATCTTCTGGTAGGTGGCCTGGTACCTTTCAGGTAGTGAAGATTTCAGCAAGAGTCAGGGTGCTCCAACCTTAGGCTGGCCTTGCTAGCATGCATGGTATCAGTGGGATCATGCACCCCCAGCCCCAGGCTGCTGCTAGCTTCTTGCTTTCCTGGAAGAGTGAAACTTGCCCCGTGCCCATCTTCATAACATGCCCCATGGAGGGCTTCATAAAACTCCTGGTTGTGACCTAGAGTATCACGGCCAAGCTGTTTGTCCAGGATGAAAGTTTGTTGGTGGTGTGGGGACCTCATTCTCCACTGGCAGTGCCCTCTTCCATTCTTACACCCTGGTAATGAATACTGTATAGTACACAGGCCTGCTGAGTAAAATTCCTATTCTCTTGCCTCTGCTAAAATGTCACAGAGCCCACAGTGAGTTGGTCAGCTCTGGAGGGCAGCTCTTCACTTCTGCTGTTGAGTACAGCCATACTCTCTTCTGCTTCCCTGACTTGGGCCATCCCTTAAAAAAACCCAGTGGGCTGTCTATCCATGTGCTTGTCTGCCTTCTTTTGGCTTGAAGTGCCCTGTAGGGACTTTAGACTTTATGGGGTTCTGTTATCCCCAGAGCGTGTCCTCCTACCAAGAGAGGACTGGCTAAGGCAGAAAGCACTGGCACTCATCATGTAGCCAGGAGTCAGATGGGGAGAGCCCTAGTACAGGAGCTGGGCAGGGAAAGAAGTCTAGACATGGCTTTTTGGTGGCTCCCTAGAGTGGAGGGAGGTCTAACAGCTGTTTTCCCATGCTGTCCTTCTATCAAGGTCACCTCCAGGTGTGTGTGCACATCTTCATTTCCTCCCTGACACATCAGTGTCTAGACTGCCATTTCCTCAAAAGCCACAGCACAAGAGGAGCATGGGGCTGAAGAACATGCTGGCTTCCCTGATACAGAATCTGTTGTGGCCTCCTTACTGGGAAAAGCTCTAAAGCATGGGGACTTGTCAATCTGGATGTGGTGGCTGTGCCTCTTATCAGTCTGGAAGCCCTGCCTGGTGTTGGGTTTTTTCAGCTCCAAAGCAGTCCCAAGGGGCTGCTACCCAGCCTCCCACTTCCACCCCAGGTTGCTTGAGTCTTGGCATTGTAAAGCACAGGAGCTGGTGCAAATGAGGAAACCCAAGTCAGAAAGGTGGGACCCCACCTGTCAGCAGAGCAGGGCTGGCCTAGACCAGGTTTTGCTACCCTGTCTGGTGGTGTCTTATTGTCAATTCATGCTTGCAAAGGAGCAGGCCTACAGCTGCCCTCCTTCATCTTAATCAAGTTTCCTTCTGTAACTCCAAATATTGCTCTCAGGTCCTGAGAACCACTTTGAAGTGCATGCAGTGTTGAAGGGTCTGCTCCATAAGTGCCTTGGGCTATGGCTGAGAATGGTTTCCCTGGCATGGTCATGGTTGTGTAGGCCAGTGGAGTGGGACACATGGCTTCTGCAAGCTGCTGCCCTGCCCTGCAGGGAGCAAGGCATGTTTACCTCATCTGCAGCTCTTTTGTACCCAGGTCAGCAATGAGAAGAGTATCTGACCCTTTTTCTGTGTGAATTTCCTGTAGTTTCTGAGCTCCTGTGGGAGGCTTGGCACATAATTTGCCCTTTGCTCTCTCTGGTCCATATGCTATACTGGTAAAACAACATCTTTGACAAAACACACACCAAACTTCAATGGATAATAATGCAAAAGAGGCCTTGGTGATGGCTCCAAGATGTGAGCACATACTTCAAAAAAGAGCAGATATACCAGAGAGGCATAGGCCACATATCACCTGTTTCTCAGGGACCTGTGACTGTCTTACAGGCAGAATGCAGAGTTGGCAAAGCTCCGGCAGGAGCTCAGCAAGGTCAGCAAGGAACTGATGGAGAAGTCAGAGGCCTCGAGGCAGGAGGAACAGCAGCGGAAGGCTCTGGAAGCGAAGGCAGCTGCCTTTGAGAAGCAGGTCCTGCAGCTGCAGGTGAGTAGGGGTGCCTCAGTGCCCTCATTCACTGCCCATTGAGCCTGTCTGCATTATGGGGATGGGCAGGGCTTGTAGCCACACTAAGTTATCCCTTTCTAGCCATGAGTAACAGATGGAGATGTAGGCAGTTCTTGAACCCTCAACCCTAGCTAGCCTCATTAATAAAAGTGATAGCATTAAATGGATGCTTTCTGTGTGCTAAGCTTTGTTTAGAGCATTTTATAAACATTGTAACCCTATGAGGTACCTACTCTTAGTGTTTGCATTTTACCCATAAGCACAGTTGAGGCACAAAGAAGTTAGCAATCATATTTAGGACACCGTAGAGGCAGGATTTGAACCCCCTGAGTCTAGCTCTAGATCTGTATTTATCCTCCCATATTTGCCACCATTGTGATCCTGCAGCAGTGGAGAAGCCAGTGAGCTAACTGGCTACATACAAATCCTACTGCTTCGAGGACAGGTGGGATTTTCTTCTTTCTTAGCCTTTGGATATAGCTAAAATCTGTTTTCCCCAAGAGTGTGTCCTTTCTCCTTCAAAGAGAGGAAGGTTTTTCCCTTAGTGCACTGGGCATCATCTAGCATGTTTTCCTCAGCCTGGGGGCTTTGCTGCCCACAGGTCTGATGATTTCCAGTGTTTCCACTGGCTTGTGTCAGGGAAGTTTGACCAGGCTTGGGGCAGTTACCTTAGGCATGAGGAGCTTTGATGCCATACTCATGTGGAGGTTAAATCACTGGAAAACAAGGAAATCCTGGTGACTCAAGGGGCTTTGGGTTGTTTTTTTCTGCTGTATCTTCGAAACCAAGCTATGGGACTAGAGTAGCCAGACATGAAATTCTAAGACTGATGTTTGAATGGATACAAGATACTAAAAGAGAACATAACAAGCACAGTTTGAATTTGAGTGGAATCAAGATGGATAACTTGGTATTTTCTGATTTTTTTGGAAAGCAGACCACTGAGATCAGATTCTTGGAAGTGGGCCTGCCTGGGGATATATTTTAAAGGCTCCTAGGTGATTCTGATACATCTGAGGAAGGACTTTTCACTATTGCAGCCTGGTTTTCTGTCACATGTCATTCCTAAGGGTGGAGGCCTGGCCCTGGCTCTTACTAGCAAATTACCACCTGCAGATGTCTGCTGCCCCTGAGGTCTCTGGACTCTCATCCACAGCCTGGGCCTAGACAGAGGAGTCCATTCTTTCTAGTTTAACACCACAAATTCTGTGGCATGTGGTCAGGGAGGTTGGGGGATGTGGCATTGTCCCTCATGATATTGATAGTGAAGGCCCCTGGCAGCAGCTACTGGATTCAGATTTCAGCAAGTTATTTCAGAGCTTCAGTGTCTGTCCTTTGGGGTAGTTGTGGGTATGTCCTGGTAGTTGTGCTGACATACTCAGAGCCTAGACTTAGAACTCTGCCTTGAGCAGAAAACAAGTTCAATAAATGCCAGGGTCCCATTCAGGAAATTTCTCTGACTAGAAGTGTAGGTTGTGGAAAGGGCCTTTCCCTGTTGTGCTGAAGTGGAAATGGGGCTCTTTCCATTTTATCCTTCTCTCACCCGAGGCGTCTTCACTGTGAGCCAGCTCTTCAAGGACCAGGATGGGTGTGGCCTCCTGTGCTTACCTTGGGAATAGAGCTTTAGCATCAGGAAGCAGACCCCCATCTCCTCCCTTCTCCTTTAGTGGCTTGACGAGGCCTATGTGAAGGAGAGTGCAAAGGGTCCTTTGAAAGTGCTGGTGGCACTTGTCTTGGCTTCTTGTTCCAGTGAGTCAACTGAATTTTAGAAACTCAGGAGCATTTTATACCAATCCCCGACTGGCCATGGGACCAGCTTTTGAAATTGCTCAGTGTGATTGGCTGTGTTGACTACCTTCTCCTTCCAGGCAACTGTGATCCTAAGATGTATGCTCATGGATTCCATTGAAGAGTCTAAGTTTTTGGTTTCAAAGGCGGGTGGGTTGTTTGCTTGTTGCTGGAACCATTATTCTTTTTTTTTTATTTTAATATTTATTTTTTAGGTGTAGATGGACACAACACAATGCCTTTATTTTTATGTGGTACTGAGGATCGAACCCGGGTCCCGCCCATGCTAGGCGAGCACTCCACCACTGAGCCATAATCCCAGCCCTGGAATCATTATTCTAATGAATGGAAAAACATTCAGTCTCCCTACAGCCCTTTCTTAAAGAAGAAAAAGAAAGGAAGAAATTGCTAGTGGTTTTCTCCAGTGACAATCTGGAAAAACCATCTCAGTGACAGGAGCAGAGCTAAGGATGTTGTAGCTCTGAGAGGGAGGCTGGGCCCAGGAGAAAAAGCTGGTCTGCTTCCCGAGAAGCCTGTGGCAGTCATTCCTTCCTTCTCTTTTATCCCTTGGAGTTAGAATGAAACTGACCCCTTGCTATATGCCAATGCAGAAAACATTGTGGACCCTAAAGCTGTCCTGATTTTGTCTTGTACAGTACATGTTTGTCTACAGTCTGATGCAATGACTTGACAACGACTTTTCTGGCTCCAGATCTACCTCTGCCTTCATGGTTCTCTTCAGAGCATTTAGCCTAGCACCATGTTGTGTAGCCATTGGGCTAAAGAAAAAGAAATTGGGGTGTGGTGATAGAAGCATGACTTGGAGCCTCACTTGGGTCAATGAGAGGCATTTATTGTCAGATCCTTCCTGGCCCTGTCCAAAATGAGCTTGTTAATTCTGTAGCCAGGGATCTGGTCCTTTGGAGAATTAGTTTCTTTGAAGATCTGATGATGTGAGAGGCTTTGACCAACATTCTTATCCCAGAAGCTCAGTTTTGGGAATCATTGACTAGCGTGTCCATTGGAGTATTGATTGGGACCACCAGAGGTTGAAAGCAACCTGCCTGCCACTGAATGGGGAAATTGGGAAACATTCGGCACCTCAAAGCTGTGTGTGGTTCTTAAGGACCCAATGATGTGGAAGTCTGTAAGATACCAGATTGAAAAATATGAAATTGTCATTTTTGTGGAGGAAAGATTGAATACTGGCAATTTTATGTGGTTCATTCTAATATTAAATGAAAGAACCAAGAGAATGCCATATTAATGATCCTAAGCATGTGTCACATCCATGTGGGTATAAACGCATATTGCTATAGGCAGGAGACCCAGCCAACTGTCTGCTTCTGGAGAAGGCATCAAGGATTCCACTGGGAAACTCCTTATATACTTTGTTTGAATCAGTATCCTTGGACTTTTGGTACAAGCAAGTATTTACAAATCACTTGAGAAGATAAAAAATATTGAAACCCACCTCACAACCCCCACCTCCCAAGTGGTAAATGCATGTAGGTCCCTGGCAGCTTCTTTTCTCACTGAAAGGATGCTGGGTGAAATTTGGGCAAATTCTAGGAAGTTTTTACGTTATACACAAATCAGAGACCACATGGGGCTTTGGTAAGGGCAGGAGGTGTAAAGATTTTTGTTTTCTTCAACCTGGGAACTGATGAGGGCCCAGCCTCCTCCCCTCCTCACAGTCATCTTTTCTCTGTCCTCTCCAGGTGTCTCACAAGGAGAGTGAGGAAGCTCTGCAGAAGCGCCTAGATGAGGTCAGCCGGGAGCTGTGCCGCACACAGACCAGCCATGCCAGCCTCCGGGCAGATGCCGAAAAGGCACAGGAGCAGCAGCAGCGGTTGGCAGGTAAGGGCAGTGTTCTGATGGCCCCTGCTCCTGATGGGTCCCAAAGGAGTCTGCCGACTGTCCTATTGCCAAGGCCAGGCCTGTACCTACCCCCACACCCCAAAAGTTGAAGAGGCAGGGATGTCAGGACTGGCTGGAGTCACAGAGTCAGATTAAGAGCAGACTGTCCACTGGGTTTGGGGAGTAGGGCCTGCAAGGGCTGGATATAGAGGATGGTGCCTGTGTGGGCTACTAGTGGGGTTGGGGTCTGGGGACAGAGGCAGGGCCTGCAAAGGTTGGTTACCTAGCAGGTGAGGCTGGTGAGAAGTTGACCCTCATTCACTGTATTTCCTGAGCCACTGCCATGGGCACTGGCACCTGCAAGGACAGGGTTATGCAGCAGTGCCCTTTACACAAGGACTTAATCTGTGAAGGGACAGATGGTAAATACATTTGGCTTCCTGAGTCAGACAGTCTCCATTACAACTACTCAGCTCTTCAGCTGTGGACAAAAGTGTCCGTAAACAACGTGTAAACAAGCAGCCTTGACTATTCCCCCACACCCACTAGAGATGAAAACTATGGCATTTACCACTGAGCTACCCAGCCCTCCTATCCTTCCTCCCTCCCTCCCTTCTTTCATTTATTTATTTATTTTGAGACAGGGTCTCACTAAGGTGTCTAGGCTAGCTTCAAACTTAAGATCTTCCTGTTTCACATCCTGAGTAACTCAGATTACAGATGTAAGCACCACTACATCTGGAAGGCTTATCTTTTTGAATAAAACTTTGTTTATAAAATAGACACGGGAGAGGAGCCTATAAGCCAGCTCACTGATCACTGGTCTAGAAGGCCTGGTGTGGCTTTAAACACAGGAGGCCTTTCTGAGGCAGGAGGGGTATTTATACCTAGATCAGAATGATGGAAGGGGTCAGTCCCATGAAGAGTAATCTAGCTAGCATAGACCCCTGAGAGGGGAATGAACTTGAACTTGGCCTTGGGGCTTCTTATTAGCTAGAAAGCCACAAAGCAGTGTTCATGAGCACTACTAGGGTAATATGAAATACCTGCAGACCACTAATGAGAAGATGATGGAACTCTAAAATGGACTTTAGTTGGAGGTTTCTAAAGATTCATTCTCTGGAAACAAGGTGAACAAGTGAATGAGAAGGCTAATGATTAATGTGGGGCCAGATGGGCAGGGCCCTGGTCACCTCCCTGTGAAGATTTTGGGTCCTATGAAACGTGTTAACAGGAAGGTCGGGGCAGGGGAATGGTACAATTTCATTTGCACTTCTGGGGTGGAGAATGGACCATGGGGGCAGGAGAGGCCCAGGGAGAACGGGCAGGCTTCTGTAGTTGTCCAGAAGGTTGACAGGGCTTGGTTTAGGTGATCACAGAGGTGCTGCTACTGATGGGGACAGATTTGGCATGTGGTGACTGTGGAGTCCCCATGCTTTAGTAGTGGGAGAGAGATAGAAAAGGGAAAAAGAGCAACCAGGATGAGACCTGGGAGGCAGGAGGCGTGGTTTGAGTTGCTAAATTAGATTTTGTTTGGAAGTGGTGGGGGGCAGAGCCTGGGGTTGGGGATGAGGTCAGTCCTGGTGGAGACAGCAGTGTCACAGGCAGGTGGACTATACTCAGCCATGAGACTTTAAGATCACCTGAAGAAGAGGACAGCTCCTGAGTAGGGCCCCAGGCAGGATAGGCTCTGGGGAGGGTATAGCCCGAGATCCATATAGTCACTTTCAAAATAGTTTCTGGCCGTGTCACCCCTATCCTTGGTCTCAGCTAATATGAGCCAGAGTGTTCTAGAGAATGAATCTTCAGAAACTTCGACCAAAATCCATTTTAAATCTCTATCATTTTCTTATTAGTGGCCTTTGGGCATTTCATCTTGCCCTAATAGTCCTCAAGAACGCTACTACCAGGCTGTGATTTTGTTCAGTGGTGATTTAAGAAGCCCCAGTGGTTAGAAAGTGTGTCTTAAGATCCCCAGGCACAGAGGAGGCTGGGGAGGGAGCTCTGTGCCCTGTGCGTGTCATGGAGAGGACAGCAGTCCTGGTATTCATCCCAGGCATTTCCAGCCCCTGACTTCTCTTTCCTTTTCCTTTTCCTGCAATAGAGATGCACAGCAAATTACAGTCCTCTGAGATGGAGGTGAAGAGCAAGTGTGAGGAGCTGAGTGGTCTTCATGGGCAGCTCAAGGAGGCCAGGGCAGAGAATTCACAGCTCACAGAAAGGATTCGGTCCATTGAGGCCCTGCTGGAGGCAGGCCAAGCCCGGGATAACCAGGTCAGCCTACTCCTGGGAGGATACTGCTGAGGAAAGGGGCTCCCCTCCTGACTAGTTGCTTTACAAGTGAGCCTAGTGGAGATCAAGGAATTTTCTGTGTCTCGTTCCAGGCCAGCCAAGCCGAAGCCGACCAGCAGCAGATGCGGTAAGCTGGCAGGGCGGCTGCAGGGGGCCATAGGGCTCTTGTCCACTCACTTCAGCCTTAGCTGAGGTGACTGAAGGCTCCTGGAAGCTCAGGCTTTCATTATGGCACTTGAGTTTCCCAGGAAGAACCTCTTCAGAGGCCCCCTTCTACTCCTGTCATTCTAGTGGTTTAGAGAACAGGAGACAGGTCTGGGCAGGCAAACGGTCACCTTTGCAAAGAGCTATGTATGTATTCTCTGTTGCTATAACAAAATGCCTTAGGCTGGGTACTTTATAAAGAATAGATTTATTAGCTCATGGTTTTGCAGGCAGAAAATCCAAGATTGGGCAGCTCCTTGTGTTTGACCTCTGGTGAGGGCTGATAGGAGAGCATGAAAGAGGAAGCATGCACATGGTGAGCCAGGAAGCCAGAAATCGGGGCAGGGCCAGTCTTATTTTTTTAATAGCAACTCACTGTCAGGAACCAAGTCACTCAGTGAAACCAGCATCAGCCCCTTCATAAGGCAGCACTCCCAGTGACCTAGCTGTCTCCCACTAGGCTTCACCTCTTAAAGGTCCCAGCACCTCTTAATTACTCCCATCAGGGAATAAGCTTCCAAGACATGAACCCGGGGTGTGTGTGTGGCGGGGGAACGGGACAAACCACATCCAAACCATAGCAAGCTCTGTGCCCACTCTCAAGGAGCAACACCTATCTGTGTGAAGAGTGGCAAGTGCTTCAGTGGGTTGGGGGCAGACTTCTTGCCAGCTGCATCCATCCAGTCGTCATCTCCTGTGGGGGAAGACTGGCTGATTAAAAGGCAAGAGATTTTAGGGACTGAGGTCTATAAATCAAATGGGGAAATGGTTGTGGCCCAGGCTGTCTGCTGGACCAGAGGTTTGTGATGTTAGAGCTGACCTTGCCACGGGCTGTTTTCCTTTGTTTGTGATGACTTCATTGCTGGCAGATCTCATTTTCCCTCAGTCAGCAGCCCCAGTCCTGGACGTTTTTGCTCAGGGGCTGCTTGCTGTTGCTAAGGCCAGAGCTGACACCTGGGTGGAGTCGCTGAAATCAGGGAACAGAGTCCTTGTGACCATCAACTCTGGGACAGGTGTTCACAGTCTTGAGAGGTGGGTCCTGGCTGCCATGGCCAGGGTTCCCTTGAGCATTGGGTGGGATGAGCCATGTAGTATGTCTTTTCTCTCTGCTTAAACACTTCTGGACGCATTCTAGGATATCAGCCAATAAGATCCCTTTATTCTGGCCATTGTTGCCAAAGAGTCACCTACTATTATGCTTCTCAGCAGGTACAGCTTCCTAGGCTTATAGCCTGTGTTCCTCAGCATCCCTAGGGCTCTGTGGTTTGGCGACTGGAGAAAGAATCCAGCCGCCTTCTTGTGGAAGACCCAGAACCCAACCCTTCCCTTCTTCCTTTCCTAGGAAGCATGGGTAAACTTTCTTTCTCACAGTGGTTATTTTTTTAGGGGCAGAGAAGCTCTATTTTTTTTTCTTTAAGCTCAGATTCTTGAACCACTCAATGAACTACTAGGATAATTAAGTCACATTGCAGTTATTTTTTAATTTCAAATTTTTGCAGAAATGATCTGGTCAAAGCTGGTTCCTTTTCTTCTCAAGTAGTTTACCTGCAAGTTGCTTATGCTGGGCCATCCTGTTCTGGGATAGAGAGAAGTGATTCAGTCCCAAACTTTGTTTCTACAACTTGACAGAAGCTGTTAAGGGGATGAGGGTCAGTGTGTCCTTACCACTGACCTGCAGACTCTTCTTCAGGATCTTGTTCTTCTGGGGTCTCTCTAGAGGTGGTCTGCTGGAGGATGCTGCAGTGTAATACAGGGACTGGAGGGATAGTCTGAGGGGTTTCAGTAGAATTTTGGCTGTGGGGGGGCAGGTACCAGGGATTGAACTCAGGGAGACTTGGCCACTGAGCCACATCCTCAGCCCTATTTTGTATTTTATTTAGAGACAGGTGCCACTGAGTTGCTTAGCACTTCATTTTTGCTGAGGCTGCCTGTGAACTTGCAACCCTTCTGCCTCAACCTCTCGAGCTGCTGGGATTACAGGCATGCACTGCCGTGCCCAGCCTTTCAGTAGAACTTGGAGGGTGGGGTCACAGTTCTGTGGGCCTAAACTCAATGTCCAAAAGTCAACAAAGCTCTCAAGGCCATATGCAAACTGTATGCAGGTTAAAAAAATAAGGCTGTGATAAGCCAGACTTCATTATCAGATAGGTGGTCAGGACAGCCAGCATGCTCAGCCCACACTTGCATTATGGTCAGCATTAGTGTGTGTTAGAATGGTTGTTTTCAAAGGTCTTTGACCATGACCTTCAAGAAGAAACACAAATACGTCTGTCCCCATGTGGCCTGCAGTGTCCACCACAGCCCTCCTTCCTCAGGCTGCTGGGGTGCTAGCTCCTTTGGGGGACTTCCTCCTGCATCTCAGGAAGTGGCTTGAATTGCTGATTCAGACCACTGTTGACCACTTCTAGACTTTAGATTTCTCATGTCCCTAGGTCTCCATCTGTTGCATATCATACTGTGGAAAGGGGCTTGTTAAAAGTGTCCATTCAGAACTGGTCCCGAGAGCCTTGAGTACAGTGCTGTAGTGATGATGACCTCTCATTTCTGTTTGAAGGGCACAAGGAAGTGAGACACTGACACTCAGGGATTCTACAGTGCTGGGGAGTCGTCTCAAGGCTCATTTCTTCCTCAAATCCCAGGATATAGAAATGAATGGTCCTCCATTGGTCCTTGGTTCTCAGAAAAGTTAGAAGTCAGGCTTTGGGGAGCTGTCAAGAGCAGTGGTGTCAGGTGTGAGGTGACAGCACTACTGTGAGTTTCCAGCTCACACCTTAGAAGGCCCAGCCTAGTTCTGAGAGTCAGGTGCAGCCATGTGGAAGGGCCAGCTGGCATGTTCTGTGGTGACAAGATGGGTCATACCAAACTCAGTTCAAAGAGTAGATGTCCTGGAAACCTAACTGCTGGGGCACATCCTCTGCTGGCCATTGGCTGCTCTGGAGCCAGTGCCCTGGCCTCTGAGTGGTCGGCATGAGGCAAGGTAGAAGGGTGTGTGTGCCTCGCAGGTGTTCCTTGGGTAGAGGGGGGTTTAGGCTGGCTGGGTGCCCTGGGTAGAAGAAAGGGGTCCTCCTGAGATGGAACTGGAGGGTAGGCACGGACCCTTGGAGCTGAGGTGGTGACCTGCTGTGGTAACCATTTTCTCTCCCCCTCCCCACCAGTCTCAAGGAGCTAGAATCACAAGTATCATGTCTGGAGAAGGAGGCCACTGAGCTCAAGGAGGCTGTGGAGCAGCAGAAAGGGAAGAACAATGTGAGTGTGGAGGGCCTCTGAGCTGGGGTGGGAGGACCAAGGCAGAGCCGTGTGAGTCCCGGAAAGGTTTTCAGAGTCACCTTAAGGCGTCTGCTGTAGAACCTGCCCTGGACAATCAGGGAGCCCTGATTCTCCCTCTGTTCTCACTGTTGTTTACTCTGGGAGTTTCCTCTTCCTGCCTCCTCATCCCCAGCTCCTCCATATGTTCAGGGTTGACTGCCCTTGGGGCAGGTAACGTCATTACCCAAACATGGACAGTGGTGTGACCCATGTACTGATTGACCTGGTCTGGGTCATGTAGCCACCCTGAGCAGATGTGGGTGAGGGAGGCTGGTGCTAGGAGAAGGGGAGAGAGGCATGCCTGCCCTCTCCAGAGGGCAAGGGCCTTCACCCACATCCTTCCCACCTGCCCTTGTCATGGAGCAGGGCTTGCTGGTTGCCTTGCTGCTCCCAAAGGAGGTCTCACTCCTAGAGCCAGCCGAGGGAGTCAGCTTGCTGTTTGGTGGCAGGAACCTCCTCTCTGAGGAAATAGATCCGTCCTTCCTCCTCCTGCAGTCTAGTCTCCACTGAAAGGACGCCTGCCTCTTCATCCTCTGTGTTCGACCATTCCGGCATCAGGTGGCAGCACCTTGGCCTTGTGCTGAGTGCCCCCAGGAGAGGCCACATGAATGTGAGCCAAGAAAAGAGTGGGTCCTGTACAGGGTCTGAAGTAGGGCCATGGGGTTCTCTGAGCCCAGCCCTTGCCGAGACCAGCTTGAGACCAGTCCACAGGAGCTGGTCATTGACTGACGGGTGTGGGCTACTGACTTACCCTCATCTCCCCTCCCAGGACCTCCGAGAGAAGAACTGGAAGGCAATGGAGGCACTGGCCTCGGCTGAGCGGGCCTGTGAGGAGAAACTGCGTTCCCTGACCCAGGCCAAGGTCAGAGCCCTGGGCATTCTTAGGTTGGCCAGCTGGGATAGCAGCACCTGCCTGGTTTAACTGAGTCCACAAGATATGGAAACTGTAGGGGACAGTCTTGGCCTCAGTGTCTCATAAATCTGTACCAGGGCCCCCAGGCTCAGCATGCAGTGTCCTCTAGTCTCTTCATTGTCTCCTTCCTCTCCCTATTCCTTCCTGCCCCCCTTTCATTTTTCTTTAAGAGAAAGGAGGGAAATGTGCACCCTCAATTGTCTTTCCTCAACTGGGCACTCTGTTATGAGGGTACAGAGCTGAGCATGGCCACAGCAAAGACTGAGCGGGCTTGGGGAGCGCTGTGGACTGCACACTCTGCGAGTGTGCCCAGGGTTGCACCGGCTTCATGGCCTTCAATCATTATTTTTATCCAGAGGTACTTGGAATAATCCTGCTTCTTTCTCAGGCCCTCTGAAGTCACCGTCCAGTTGGTTCCATGTGTGTTCTTAGGGGAGGACATCTTTAGCAGTGAGCTTTTAGGGTGTTGTATCCAACTCTCTGTGATTGGGGCCCCCATTTGCCCTGGGCTGGCTGGAGTCAGTGTGGAGGCTCTGACTAGGGCAGCAGCACTGACGCCCTAGCCCACCCTTTTTTGTCACACATTTCCATCCCTTGTGAAAGGCCAGCCCCTTCCAGCCTTGCTCCAACAGAGGGAGAGCCTGTCCCAGTACCTGAACTTTGCAGTGACTTCCATGATCCTCCCAGGAAGCCTGAGGGTATAAAGATGAGACCCAGAGAGCAGACAATAGGGCAGAAGTTGTAATTAGATTATTAGAATCTTAGATTTTTGGCCCCAGAAGTGAGTGTAGAGATAGTCTGGCCACTGTGTGGCAAGTGCAGAAGCTGTTGCCAGGCTGACAGCTTGTGGCCACACAGGCAGAGAAAGACAGAAGGTGGCCTCCAAGGCTCATGTGCTTTGCCTTCTGACTCATGACTGGAGAACCTGAGTAGGCATGGTGGTCATGTGGCCAGGAGTCCAGGGCAGGCCACAGCATCATCTCTGGATAATTGGGCAAACCAAAAAGGGTCTGCTTCTCAGGCTTAGTTCAGACCAGGGGTTTTGTGGTCAGACTGGGGGTCTGTTGTCACCTGAGGAAAATCAGGTCCAGCCCCATACAGGGTGTGAAGTCAAGCTTCAGGAGAGACCCCAAGCGATGCCCTGTCTTCTCTGAGTTGGTTTCTTCCTCTGGAGATTGGGAATGTTGATTCTTCCTTCCTCCAATGGGTGCCTAGAGATGAGCTCCCTGGGGAATACCTGTTCATGGCTGGCACTGGCTCTAACTGAGGCATGCTGGGAGGGCTGGGAAAATAAGAGCTGGCAGAGTCTGAGTGACTGCTGGGAGGTGTGGGGTAACCGGCACCTGCCACCTGGGGCTTCCCATTGTCCTTCCTGGGAGCACAGACTGGGGAAGCCCATCTTTTCCTTCGATTTTTGTCAATGATGAGGAGGAGCTGAGGCCCTTCCTGGTAGGAGGCTGAACCCTGTCCTCTCCCTCTCCCCCTCCCCTTCCAGGAGGAATCAGAGAAGCAACTCCGCCTGGCCGAGGCCCAGACCAAGGAAGCCCTTCTGGCGCTGCTCCCGGAGCTCTCTGTCTCAGAACACCAGGTAGTGGGGGGTGGCTCCCAGGGATTGTACTCCCCCAGGAGCATTCCCCACCCTCACCTTCCACGTTTCCTCGTAGAATTATGCTGACTGGCTGCAGGAACTCAAAGAAAAGGGCTCCCAGCTACTGAAGAAGCCATCAGCGACCACAGAGCCCTCCTCGGTAAGCAAGGCTGCCAAGCAGGTGCCCTTGGCAGGGGCTGCCACTGTCACCCAAGCTCTCCTACCCCTAGGAAGAAAGTGCCCAGAGTCGTTTCAGCGGGTAGCTGTGTTGGATTCACTAGACACTTGTTCTCCCTCTGCCCTCAGGACCTGGCCTCCAAGCTGAAGGAGGCTGAGGAGACCCAGAACACCCTGCAGGCTGAGTGCGACCAGTACCGCACCATCCTGGCAGAAACGGTGAGCAGCCAGGGCAGGGTCTCTGGGAACTCTGTGCTGGGTGATAAGAGGGTGCTGCTAGGAGGAGAGCTTTGGGGCCTAGAGTGCAGGAATTGGCATAGTATCTACAGAAACCCTCTGGCTCTGTGTGACCTGGGCAGACCTCTGCCCTCCAGACCTCATTTCTTAGACTGGATGGTAATGGGATGGATAAGTCTCTTAGGTCTTCATTATTTCTAAGCTGAGGAGAGGGCCGAGTTGAGGGTTTGAGGCTGGTCCCCAGCGGGAGAAGGGACTTGGTTATAACAACAAGGAGTAATTGGGCAGGCAGTTGTGGGAAAAGTCAAGGTAAGCTTTGGCCTGACTGGGTTGAACCCCTCCCTGACTCCAGGAGCAATGCTGGGTCCAGCCCTTCCCAGTTCTGAGCATCTCTGTCTTGTGTTCCTTGTTCTGGGCCACCAATGGGATCAGCACCTGTGGCAGAGCCCAAGAGCAACAACAGTTCTAAGAGCCTCCTTTGGATCACAGACCTCATTTCCTGGCATGGTCCTACAAGCCAGCACACAGGATAGAAACCTCACTCCTGGGACAGTGGCCACCTTCCCTCCCTACACAACACTGAGTCTTAAGCAGAGGAAGTAACCGCCATCATTGCAGAGGACCTGGGGACAGGAGTGCGTTTGAGTGTAGGGCAGGGCCGAGGAGGGTGACAGTCCTGTCTCACCGCTCTACTCCGTCTTGCCGCAGGAGGGCATGCTCAGAGACCTGCAGAAGAGTGTCGAGGAGGAGGAGCAGGTGTGGAAGGCCAAAGTGGGAGTTGCGGAGGAGGAGCTCCAGAAGGTATCTTGGCATGTGCATCTCCCCAGGGCCTGGTGGCATGGACATTGCTGCTGGGCTCAGGGAAGCCAAGTGTACTCTACTGAAGACACATGGCTGGGTTGAAATTCCAGAGCCCACAAGAGAAGTTAACAGGATCTGTCACTTAGGAGATGCATATCGCTGTTGGCATTTCTGGGGGACACCCTGTGAAGCGGAACTGTAGAATGACAGTGGAGCTTCTCAGTCTCTAGGAGATTGTGCTCCTGTTCTCATGCTGGACTCTATCCCCACTCCCAGTAGAGACTGCTACAGGCCACCAGAGCTTCAACTTGGCTTGGAGATGGTGGCACTACTCGTCCTGGGAAACATCCCTAGACACCTATGTTTCACAGGGCATTTCTTTTGCTTTGTAGTCACGGGTCACAGTGAAACATCTCGAAGATACCATAGAGAAGCTAAAAGGAGAACTTGAAAGCTCAGATCAGGTATGTGGTGCTTCTGTTCTGAGAGTTGGTTTCTCTTGTCCTATGAGTCTCTTTGAAAGTGACATTGCAGAGGCCATTTGAGTTAGTCTTCTCTCAAGGATCACTGGCTTCTCACCTAAGCCAAGTGATCCTATCCTGTTTTGCTTTAATGAGAGACCTTCATAATAACCTCAGAGGCCTAAGACAGCTACAGATGTGTGCATAGTTGTCCAGCCCTGACCAATGGTGGCTTTGGTCTTGGCCTTCACAATCAGGGGTGTGCTCAAGGGAGCCCTGGTGTTCCTTTAAGCACCTAAGCAAGCCCTGGCCTTGGAGAAAGTGCCCCTGATACCTACTTTTGAAAGTGTATCTAAGAATTGCCCTCTCCCCTGCTCCTTAGGTCAAAAACATGTCAGGACCCAGGAGTACTAGAGTTGAGGTACTCTTTTCATCAAGGAGTTCTCTTGCTAGGGCTTGGTTTCTTATTAGCCTTGATTTATTTGGTAAACTGATGGGCCTCAGGGGCTTATCAGAGCCAGCCAGACTGTACTCCATCACCCCACTCTCTGTGGCTACTGCCCCCTGCTGGCCAATTAGAGGCTCTGATGTATGTGTATGTCCATCCAGGTGAGGGAGCACACCTCACATCTGGAGGCAGAGCTAGAGAAGCACATGGCAGCTGCCAGCGCTGAGTGCCAGAGCTACGCCAAGGAGGTGGCAGGGGTGAGTGCACACTCCACGGACTTGTATGCCCTGCCTAGCTAAGTCTGGGTCCTCCCTAGTGGCTCTTCCTCAGCCCTTAGGGAGCTGTTCTTGTCATCATGAGCCTTGAAGTCGGTGTCATTTGGTTTTGTCTTAAATCCTGCTTATGCCTCACCAAAGGGTCAGATCTGAGGTGTCTGGGGGTAGGTTGTGAAAAGGCAGCCCCACTCTGGGGCGCAGGGGCAGAACAGGGACAGATCTGGCTGGGCACTGCAGCAGGGGGTGCATTTTACATTCCAGATCATCCCCTGAGCATGAGAATTCTCTGCCTGGCTTACTGATTGATGTCATTTCCAGTAGGGAGTGGGTTTAAATCTGATAACTGTTTTCTGACTGTTCAGAAGAGGAAAGCAAAAAATTGGCAACCTGAGTCCTGGTTTAATCTCACCCTTGGGGCCTTGTTGTGTTTTTTTTTTTTGAACAAGAGATTAGGGCAGATGTCTAAGAAGGCCTGAGATAGGTGTGCAGTGAACACTATCCTTCCTAAGTCTTCAAAAAGGAAATTGTAGCTATGGGAAGCCTGGCCCTGCTCTGTGGTGATCACTAGTGTTTTGGGTAAATAGATGTTAGGTTTTTGTTTTGCCTCTAATTCACTGGAATTGGTTTTCTCTTCTCTCCTTTTCCCTATCACCTGGCTGTTTCTTCCTCAAGTTGAGGCAACTTTTATTAGAGTCTCAGTCTCAGCTGGATACAGCCAAGAGTGAAGCCCAGAAACAGAGTGATGAGCTCGCCCTGGTAGGTGAACGTTGAGTCCAGCATGGGGACTGTGACGCGCGGGGCTCGTGTGTGTGAGATGAATCTGCCAGTCAAGTTTTGTTGTTCACTCAAAGATTTCTGCAGCTTAGCAGAGGGGGACAGTGTTCATCCATTAGCCACATGAGGCAGGAAGGCTCTTTGAGGCCCTCTTGGAACATTTGCCTAAAATTCTGAGCTGGGCCTGTGACCACTGGGACCAGGGTGCACACCCCATTTCCCTCCCACTGGTAGCCTGTTCTCTTGCTCAAGGAAGTGGGGGTTCTGGGGGTCTGTTCACCTTGTAAGCCCATTTCAGCACTTACGATGTAGTGACCCCTTGCAGATCCCTCCTGGCCTGGTTACCCACCGCACTGTGGCTCTTAGCAAGGCCTTGCCCTCTTGGGGTTTCCTCACCTCAGCAATGGCTCAGACCCATTCAGTCAAATCCACAGGTGTGTGGGGATGTCCTAGTCCCCACCTGGCCTAGTGCCAGGTTCTGGGTGCAGAGCTCAAGCCCCATTCAGATGTGAGGAGCTGCGCTGTGCAGGTGACCTGAGTCCTGCTTGGCTTGCCCAGTTTTCAGCTACTGTGTCTAATCCCATGTCCCAGCTGCTTGACTGGTTCAGCTCTTGCCTCCATAAAGAGGTCACACCCTATCTAGTACCTGCTTGAGGCAGCCTTTACAACCACAGTCCATCTGTCAGATCTGTACAGGCTTTCTTAAAAGTCTTAAAGTAGTCATCAGCATTTAGAGATTGAGATATTTGGGGCTAAAATGTGTAGCACTGATGTCTGAGAAGAAAGAAGTTCTGGTGTGCCAGGCTAGCACCCCCCACAGCCTCCACCAAGCCCAGCAGGTGTTCCTAGCTCCCTGGGTCCCCATCTTGAGCTCACCCAGGATCACTACACCAGAGGGGGTATCACCCAGTTCAAGTCTCCTCCTGAGTTTAAGGCCAGTCATCTTGGCCATTGGCTAAGCCAGGTCGATGTTACAGGCCTAGGGTATACAGCCCATACAAGGGGTATGTGCAGAATCCCACCCCTAGGCTTTCTTATCATCTTTTCAACTACAGTTTGGCTTTTGCCTTTGCAGGCTGTTGAGTCAGAGGTTGTTGAGGTTGCCCCTTGGAGCCGGGCCTCTTGAATAGAGCCTGAGACCACTTATGTCCCCTAGTGAGCTCATGACCACAGTCCCCAACCATGCCTCCTGACTAGAACTTTTACCCATGTTCCCTGAGTGATGCTACCACCCTTCAAATCAGAAGCTCAGTGGTCTGGGAACCTTGGGGGCCAGTGGATGTGCCACTTGCCCTCAGCCATAGAGCTGAGGATGGGGTAACTTATTAGGCAAGGTGTCATCTTATAATCTTCCCTGGACCCCAGAAAGGGCTCCAAGCCATGGTTCTTGAAGAAACCAAGGGTATAGGCAGAACTGTTGGCAGCCTCTCTCTCCCTTTTGGACTCACTGCCTGTGTGGTCTGTGTCTATCAGGGGCCATCTCACTCCTAAGGAGGATTGCCCACCAGTTTGTTTTGAAGCTCAGCACATGGGTCTCATTGGCCTAGAGGCTTCTTGGCCTCCAGGCCTGTTTGGCTCAAACTGGGTGCTGTGGCCCTGCCCAGCTAATCTACGTAGTGGTAGGGACTCAAACATCAGTCACAGATAGCAAACCAGTAGGGGCCTCAGCTATTAAGAGCAGCTGCGGTCCTCTCTAGAGGAGTGTGTGTGTGTGTGTGTGTGTGTGTGTGTGTGTGTGTGTGTGTAAGGTGTGTGTGTGTGATTGGCTGTGCACAAACCCACCCCTCCCTGTTTCAGGTCAGGCAGCAGTTGAGTGAGATGAAGAGCCACGTAGAGGATGGTGACGTAGCTGGGTCCCCAGCTGTCCCCACAGGCGTCTCCCCAGCTGAGCAGGACCCTGTGAAGGTTAGGGTGGTGAGCTGGTCCTCAGATGTGTCACTAACAGCCCCAAGTACAGTGCAGGGTGGGCAGCCTTCATGTTGATTGACATGTTGGCTGCTCCCAGCCCTGACCAGCACCCTCCCCATCCCTCTTTACCTGGATTAGGTGCACCCAGGACCCAAAAGATGCAGAGCAGAGGGAAGGTGACCAGGCAGAGAGGCGGGCGGGGGTGGGAGTAGTCTGAGACTGGGAGTACACCGTGCACCTACCAGGCTGAGAGAGCAGCCTTGGGTTGGTTCTGCAGCCACTGTAGGGGACTTGTCTCCTGTTGTGGCTCTTGCTGGGATATTACTAGCAGAATATCTGCTCTCCAGAGGGGTGGTTATTATTTTTGTGGTCCTGGGGATGGAACCCAGGGACTCAAAAATACTGGGTGAGCTCTCTGCCACTGAGCTGCACTTCCAGCCCTCTTCAGAATTTTGACCAAAGGAGCTACCACTTAAAGAGTTCTTGCCAAGAGGCAGGGGCCTGTCACTAGGGTAGCCACTGTGGGTTTGGGCCTTATCTCATGGCTCTGAGGCATCTTTCTTGTCCTGTGGGTCCTGTTAAAGGTTCCTGAGATTACAGAGGTTCCCTCAGAATCCTTTTAACCCACCAGCTTCTGGACTGCAACTGAGGTTCCATCTCCCCACAGGAGCATCAGGGATGGCTCATTGGGGCAGGGCAAGGCTGGGGGAACCCTAGAAGCAACTAAAAGGCAGAACCTATAGTCTTAGTCTGCCCCAGAGCCCTGGGCCCCAAAAGGGTCCTTCACCAGGTTCCCAAGTTATGTTTGTGATATCTCCACAGCTGAGAATGCAGCTGGAGCGGACAGAAGCCACCCTGGAGGACGAGCAGACAAGGAGGCAGCAGCTCACGGCTGAGTTTGAGGAGGTCAGGCCTGCTTGGTGGTTCTCAGCCCCTATCAGCTTTCAGACTCTTACAGTCTGTGGGGAGCAAGCTGGTCATGCTGGCCCTCCCCTGCTTTGCCCACCAGGTGTCTGGGCTGGGCCATCAGCATGCCGGGGGTTGGGAGGACAATGGGATCCTGGCAGGTGGATGCTGAAGCCTTCTTGGGACCTCATGGCTAGTCTTGGAACCTCAAGGCTAGTCTGTGTCTTCAGGCTTGAGCTGTTGCACCATCAGGCTTGGGATGCCCCTGGTCCCCAGGCAGATTTGGTCATTGACTGCTGAGATGTTGGTAAGGCTGCTCACCCAGGCCCACTCTGCTCTGATAAGGCTCAGACCACAGCGTGTTGCTTACAAGAAGAGCTGGAGAAGCTCCGTGCTACTGGTCCCCTGGAGTCTTCAGGAACTGAGGAGGCTGTACAGCTGAAGGTAGAGGGTGGGGCTGGGGCCTGCGGCTTTGACCAGTCTTGACCTTGGAGAGGGGCCAGGACCGGGAGAACAGACCCCTAGGAATTGGCTTCCCTCGTCATACATGGTGGGAGGGAGCCACGTCACATTGCAGCTATTAGTCAGTGTAGCTATTTAATGTAATTTATATAAAACTTGGAAGTCATGTTTTAGGTACTGGTAGGTATACGTATCTAGTGGCTGGCACATTAGACAATGCAGAGTAGCCCACACCTGTTGTCCTAGGCCAGGAGGTAAGTGGGGCTGGTGGGAAGCACAGTCAACACAGACCATTTCCTGCCAACCAGCACTGTCTGTTGTTGAGTGGCCCGTAGACAGCTTCCTTGTGCTCCTGGAAAGCTCCAGTCCCAGGTATTTGGGCCCTGTGGGTGTATACAGCTCAGGGTCTTACTGCTGATGTCATGTGAGGGCTGATCCCCTCCAACCCTGAAACCCACAGGAGAGACTAGAAAAAGAGAAGAAGTTAACAAGTGATCTGGGACGTGCTGCAACCAAACTACAGGAGCTTTTGAAGACAACCCAGGAGCAGCTGGCAAAGGAGAAGGACACAGTGAAGAAGTTGCAAGAACGGCTGGAAAAAACAGTGAGTGCTTCATCCATGTGGGGCCACAGGGCTGGCTCCCAGCCCCTGTGGCTTGGCCTGTTCTGGAGGTGGGCCCTGACCCCCAGGAGGGTGGATGGGAGTGAGCTTTTGGAAAGAGTTGGGTATGATGCTGGAGCCCCAGGGAAGCGGGACAAGCAGGAAGTGGGAGAAACAGAACTAGGTGTTGGGGACAGATACTTGTATCACGGACATTAGCCCACAGGGCCCAGAGCCCAGGAAGCATGGTTCTCACTGCAGCCTGCTTGGGCCCCGTCCCAGTCCCCCTGCCTCTGTCCTGGCCCCTACCTGCAGGGTTTTTCACCTGACTCAAAGCCCTCACGCTCCTGCATCCTGCATTCTCACTACCACCAACTCCTAGGCAGCCAGCCCCAGGAAGTCAGCTCTGGGTCTCCAGACAAGTGGCTTGGGGTTGTGAGCCCAGGGAGGGGACTGCAGGTCCTGGCATGGCATGAGAGGTTATGCCTTGGCTCCTTGCCCAGCTTTTCTCACATGGCTGCCTTTGTTTGCAGGAGGACGGCAGCAGTTCAAAGGAGGGCACCTCCGTCTGAGTCTCTGCAAAAAGAAGTTACTGTTCAACTTTACCAAAATGCCTTACACATTCCTTATAAATAAATAAACCAACAACACAGCGTTATCCAGGCCCAACTTCCAGTAGCTCCGAGAGAAGCCATTAGAGACAAGAGTCTCTTAGAACCACAGAAATAAATCTTCCAGACCCCCAGTCTGTACAAGAACATTTGTCACATTTGATAAACACTATTCCCTGGAGCAGTCCTGGACCACCTTGAGCCGACGCCAAAGCCCTTGTTGACTCTGACAGACCGGGTTGTGCCGGGAGGCCAGGGTGCTTAGGGATCTATGTCAATCAGTGCAATTGTCATGTCTTTTTTCAGTGGGGTTGGGGTCGGGAAGTGGTTGGACCAGGTGGTGAGTTCTCAGAGGCTGGGGAAACTGGAGGGCCTCAGCCCAGCCCAGTGAAGCAACAACTCCTCACCCCTGGAAGTTGCCAAGCAGAACTGACGTGTGACCACCTGGATGTTAATGCCATTAAAACCAATGTGTTGCCCGGCGCTGCAGTGTCGTCTGGTCTTCTGGGGTTCCCCCATCTTACTTTGGGCCCAAGATGGGCTGTCTTTGGGACAAAGTGTAAGCATAGTCTTGGTTTCTCTGCAAGCAGGGGACCAGCAGCTATGTAAAATGGGGATAAAATCTTTTTTGGGCCCCAGTATTTTCCATCGCCTCCCAGGCTTCAGTGGTTGGTGGGCAGATGAGAAAACAATGCCTGACACCCAGTGGTCAGATGGCCTGACTGCTATACCCCACCCTTGAGGATGTGAGATTTCTGTGAGCAGGGGGGTGGGTGGCCTACTGTGGTATGAAGTAAGCTCTGTGAATGAACAAGGGTCTCCATGTGCGCAGGGCCTTGGATGAAGGTCCATACCTTGGGAGGGGTTCAGGGCTGGAGCAGCCCCTCCCACCTGTCCTGTGGCAGAAGCCAGCTTAGACTTCTGCCAAGTCTCAGACCCAGAGTTCTTGGCCCATAACAGAATGGTCCAGGGGAACTTTGGCCCAAGAGATGTGGAGCTTCTTAACTGAGAAATCTGAAATCTGGGGTTTATACAGAATGTTCGAGATCCTGAATCACAGCAAGGCCTGAACCAAGCCAGGATGGGAAGGTAGGTCTGAGCAGGTCCAGTGTCCAATATCAGCCAGTCTTGTTAAGGGGCTGCCTTGGCCAAGTGCTATTCCACATTCATCTCCCTGCCCTGCCGAGTCTCCAAATCCTTTGGAGAGTCTTAATTGGCAAAACTTGGCTAGGGGATGTTGGGCACTTAAGATGGCAGATCCTACAAGACAGGGTTGTTTTCACACTTCTGGGATCTGTATCTCAGCCCCCCTTGAGTGGTGGATATGATTCCAGTGGCTGTCCCAGGAACCTAGGGAGGTGTAAAGCTGGTAGATGTGTCCTTTTGCCTTTTTATTCAGCAACCCCACCCCCACCCCATCCCAGCACCTGTGTGTGAACCACTTGAATGTTAATGGCTAAATTGGAGACAAGGTGCTGGAAAATCCCGGGCAGTCTCCCTGGAGAAGTGGGCTTAAGCTGGAGTTTGCAAGAGGGTTCCCTCAGGGGACAGTGGGTGCAGAGGGGAAGGTGAGGCTGAAAAGTCATTAAGACCAAGGGGTTTGGACTAGACAGGACAGTAGAAGCCACTAAGGGTTTTTAAGCAGGTGTAGGGGGATACTCCTGTTCTAGGATTCTATGGAGGAAGGTGATGTGGAGGGGCACCCCACAGGTCTTGAAATACTGACCAGGAGAATGAGGAAGCAAATGACAAGAACACCTAATGCCCACTCATACCCAACTCACAGCACCTGGTCTTCAATGAAGTGAACCAGAGCCCATGGAAATGATGGTACTCACCTGGCAAGCTGCAGGGCTGGTTCCAAACCACTTCTTACACCCCCCAGTGCATCGGCACTCTGAATGGGCCACAGGTGTTTTCTAAGGATGCAAAACCCCACTAATAGCTGTGGCCCTATACGTGTGTGGTGCCCCAAATTGCATCTGCATCTGCTGTGTGCACTATGCATCTGAAGCAAGGCTCAGAGCCAGAGGAAAGTCTCTGGGTGAGGGAGAGCAGGGACACTAGCAAGATGATGGTGATGGACAGGAGGGGTGGAGACTGCTTGAGCAGCCACCTGACCAATATCCTCCACAAATGCCTCATCATTGTGCTTTCCTCAGGTTTGGGTCTATGCTCAGAGACCAAAAGAAATGCATTGTTTTTCTTGCCCCTTTCAAACCCATCCAATCCACTCAACAAGATCTAACCTTTGAATTATAGTTAGCATTAAGCTGGAATTTTCCAAAGGAGTAGAGGGAAGCAGATCTGAATTTCTATCCTAGTTTTGCCAGGCAGAAGTCTAACCCCACACAGGTGGCCTTATTTAGGTCACTGGTTTGGGGCCCTGGTGAGTAGGTGTGGTACAGACCACACCTGTGCCCTATACCAGGACTCCCACTCAATTGCCATTATGAACCTGGGAGCCTGCATTTCCAATAAACTCCTCTCCACCCCATTACACTGCACAAATGAAGAGCTTCCACACTGGGTAGATGCCTTCAAAGGCACTGGAATGAGGGCTACTCATTTTTAGTAGAGGAAAGAGGAGAACTCAGGGAAAAATTGCTGGGGTTATCAAGCCACCTTGGGTTCAAAGAGGCAATGGCTTCTGGTCATGGCCCTACCCCCTTGTCAGACACTGTGTCCACCTGTGTGAAAGGAGACAAGACAAAGGGAGTGCATAGTGTGGGCCCAGCTGGCCTGGGGAGTTCAGGAAAGTGCCACTTACGGGGACCTTCCTACTGCAGCTCAAACTCAGGGGACCTCACCTACCCCAGTAGTGGCATTTCAAAGGCCAGCAGAGGGAGCCCAAGTGTGCCTTGCCTTAGCTGGGCCAGGTCACCCAGCTATTCATGGGCAAGGTTCCACCACCATGCTGAAGGCAGAAGAAAAGTGCTCAGGAGGACACCTGAGGCGCAGCCCCTGGCAGACTGCTTGCAAAACAGTGTCACGACTGCCAACATGCTCCCTGTGTTCTTCCAGTATTAGCATGGTACAGATCCTTATGAGGGCCCGGCTCACAGGGCTGGCCATTTGAAGATCCCTGTCCTGCTAAACTAGAAATGTAGGAGTTTTCAGGCAGCAATGGAGAACTAGCTTTTGTAGTCCTTTGGGATGAAGCTGTTAACTGTGAAAGCAGGAATCTAACAGAGGAAGCATGGCTCTCCCTGGGCTGGTTCTTAGGGCCATGGCCTGGACTTATGCTGCTGCTACCCTTTCTTCCAGTACCAGAGCTGGAGGGTGCAGAATAAAAACATCCAGCCGAAATCCTTCCCTTCAGAGTGCAGACATCCCAGAGTCACATGGTTCATAAACTGTTCCACCAGACCTGGAAACCCCATCACACAGACCACTGCTCTTTGATGATGTTAATCTGGTCATCTTCCGAATGACACTGAAACGCAAAGGCACCAGGATGCCTGGCCTGTAAGGCAGCACCTAACGCACCTGGAGGAGGAAGCGGTGTGGTAAAGACAGGGAGAGTAGGGACATCAGCAAGGCATTGGTGTTGGACTGGAGGGGCAAGGACAGCCTTAGAAGCTACTTGACCAGCACCCTCCAAATGCCTCCTCATTGAGCTTCCTTCAGGTTTGGATCTACACTGAGACCAAAAGAAATGATTGTTTTTTTCCCTCTTTTGAATCTCATCCAATGCGTGAACAAGATCTAACCTTTGAATTCCAGTGAGCATCAAACTGGAATTTTCATTAGTGGGAATGAGGAGATCCGAGTTTGTCCCAGTTCTGCCACTTGAGTTGAGAGATGTAATTAGGCAAGTTACCTCTGGGCTGGCTACTGAAGGACTGGCTAGAGGCCCTGAAAGTCCCTTCCCAGATTCCCTTCTGGGAGAACCCTGGCCAGCCAAATATAGTCACTCAGCTTGAGGTACTCCTGTAGTACAACTTACGTCCCCTCTCCTAGTCTAGAGCCTGTTACTGTATTTCAGAAGTGCCCCAAATCATAAGAAATTGGCGTGTCTTTGGGCAAATCCAGTCTCCCATGTTCCAAAGAGCAACAAGCCTGTCAAGAAACAGAAACTGTGTCCACTCTCAACAGTAGTTCTACAAAAAGGAGGCCACTAGACTAAACCTGATTCTATTACCCAAGTCACTGGGCTTTTTCTTTGAGTACTCTTCTCTGAAATAACAAACATCACAGCTAAGGAAGGTCTGGCTGGATTCTGTGGCACTGGCTTTACCTGCTCTTTCTCAGGGCCTAAGAGTAACTACAAAAGGAACCCTAAGTCTTCCACAATCATTTTTGTAATGTGTTGACCCCTGTGAAGATACAAGTGTATTTTCTGGAAAAGGAATACACTTGCAGCTTTGTTTCTGACTAGTGTCAGCTGAAGTTTAAACCCTGACTTTACAAAGAAGCACCTGTCCCAACCTCAGACTTTTCACAGGTGCAGTGGCACACACCTATAATCCCAGCAGCTCAGGAGGCCGAGGCAGGGGGATTGTGAGTTCAAAGCCAGCATCAGCAAAAGCAAAGTGCTAACCAACTCAATGAGATCCTGACTCTAAATAAAATACAAAATAGGGCTGGGGATGTGGCTCAGTGATCAAGTACCCAACATAACAGGATCTAGAGACATAAGTAACTGTTAACATCTTCCCCATTTCTGGAATAAGAGAGGAATGCTCACAGACATTTATACTACAGATGTGCATATTGCTTGCAATTGTTCCCAGGCATGTATGTCTCTTTGTCTCTTTCATATGCACATACACCCATGTGCCTGTAGGTCGCAGCAAGAATGAGTGATCAAAGCAGAGCCTGGATCACATTCCTGGCTCCACCCACAGAACTGATTCTGGACAGGGGCAGCCTTGGGCTGGCAGCACTTCTTTGGGGGGACTGTGACTAATGCTTCGAAGTAGAGAAAACCAGAAATTCAGGATGAAAGAATGATAAGCAGCCAGCACTATTTTCTCGATTCTCTGGAAAAGATTCTTTGGAAAGAGATATTCAAATGAAAGCACAATAACCTTTTTTTTTTGCCTCCCCAAAGCCTGGCCTTTGGATGACGATTTGGAATTAGAAAAAGATTCCCAATTTTTACACCAACTTTCTCATTCAATCTGAGGAGGAAGTGCTGTGATTTTAACTGTCAGAAATAAAAACCTTGATGACTTATCGCATATGGAAAAAAAATACTTCATCCCAATTCACACAAGAATAATTACACAAGAAGTAAGTTAAAAATGCTTCCTTTATTACATAAGCCAGTAACTGCTACTTCTAAGTTCAACTGTGCATCTCTACATTTTTCAAAGTGTCATGCCTGTGATGTTAATGACAATCACTTCCAAGTGTCATTGGGTGGTGGCTCCCTATGAGTTTCATCCATGGTACCTGCACCCCACTCCACACAGTCAACAAACTGCTCTAGGAAATTTGTTCTCCCAGGTTCCAGAGGAAACATATTCAGTGTTCTTCTACATCTTATTGAATCAGATGCAGCAAAGCTCTGAAGGAAACATACTGCAGGTGTCCTAGCTTATCAATATACTGTTTTATCATTTTCATGAACAAAGCAGATTACAATGGAGCCCTAATTTGCATTATAATTTGTTGTTGGGAGACAATGTACCTTCTCCAGAAGACATACCATGATTTCCAAGATGCAAGGTCACTCTCAAAACAGTATCCCAACTAGTGGGCTGCAAGTTCACCTCAGGTACAAGGAAGGGCTGCTTCCTCTTTTTCAATGATGTGATTGAAACAGTGCTTTGCAAGATCAGCGTGAATTACACGTGGACAATTTGATAGTTTCCATTACACATTAAGTAGAATTAAAAGACTGCCTTAGTCTTACTGTTAATTAGTGTATTAGTGTTATCACATGTTAAAGCAAAAATTATATCCCATTATTCTGTTTAAGTCAAGGAAGAATAGAGAATTAAAAATAATTTGGGGCCAAAATGATAATCAAATTATCACCAATTCTCTAACCAAAAAACCCCAAAGTAACTGCTAAGGTTAACAAACATACAATAATTCTCTTCACATGGCTTTGTACTGTTTTGTGAAATGCATTATTAAAATTCCTGAGCTTACGAAAATCTTTAAAAGTCAACTCATTAAAACAGGCATTTGGCCAATAAAAATTTAATTTCATACCAATAAGCCTTTTAGATTCTAAATTTATTTAGGGCTGTGTTTGCACATGTTTATAGAATATTTTGTTTACTCTAAAAGATGACAAAACAGCTCCCCCTCAGTGAGACCCTGGCCTAAATATATTTACTTTCCTTATATAGCAAGAGGATAACATTGAACATGGAAGCTTTCAATTTGTGGCACTGAATGATCATCTACACAGGGCATCCTTCAAAAGCTACAATTAAGGATCCACCTAGCTTTTCAGCAATACAAGCCCGATTGAGGTCTTCTGGCCCATTTGCTTGACATTCATGTTTTATGCCTAGAGAAGAAAAACAATTCTATTTAGAATAACATCAGCAGCTTACTTTATTTTTTATATTTCTTAGTTGTAGTTGGACACAATACCTTTGTTTTATTTATTTTTATGTGGTGCTGAGGATCAAACCCAGGGCCTCGAACGCGCTAGGGGAGTGCTCTCCCGCTGAGCCACAACCCCAGCCTCAGCAGCTTAATTATTTATCTAATATGGCAAACCATTTTTAAAGACCACTTCTAATATGGATAAACTGTGGTATTTAAAAACCACATAATACTATAATGAGAAGAAATAAGTAACCACATGCATCAAAATGGATGATGTTGACTGAAAAAAGCCAGAACAACAAGCATATATTCTGCATGGTTCTATTTGAATAACATACAAAATCAGCCCGAGCTAACTCTGGCTGTTAGAAGCAACCCTGTGGAGGCAGGGGTAGGAGGTTAGTGTTATAAACAGAAGTCCTCAAGGGGGGCTTCTGAGGTGCTGATATTAAATAAAAAACAACATTATGTTCAGTCTATAAGAATCCATGGAATTCTACAATAATTTATGATGCATATTTTTCTACAGATATATTATACGTCACTTTAAAAAAAAGGCAGGGCAAGTAATAAAGTTTTTTCTTAATTTCTAAAATATACATAAAAATAAGAATTATATGTTTTGATTGCACAGTTGATTTCAGCAACTGTACTGAAGTGAGAAAATTACCAATAACATCACTTTTGCTACAGAAAACAGCTAGCTCTCTAGTGGTATTATACTACATAAGAAATCTACTGCAATGAAAACTATGTAAAACGTGGTGCTGATGGCTTTCTTAGAAAAATTACATCACCCTACTACAGAACAAGCTCAATTACAAAATTGCATACAGTGGTTTCTCTGTAAAGAGAGCTACTACATTTTAAATAGCTGCACTATTATTCCATCATTTCAAGACCATTTTCAAGCAAGTTGGCTTATGGGCCACACAGGACTGATCTGAAAAAGCCAGTGACAGTTTCACTAGAAGAAATTACAATTGTTAAGTATGACCAATGTAAACCAATTGGTTCCCACTGCTACAAAGATGACTGTCATTTACTATCAACAAATTAAGTCCACACAGCAATTCCTTTCAATGAAAAAAAAATACAAAATAAGGACCATGAGGAACCCATGCTGACTGTTTTTTGGTTTCACTGTAGAAGTATTAAAGCCAAGGAGTCGTTAGAAGAGGCCAGTTAACAGACTAGTGAACATGCTTCTGGGACACCCCAACATCAAGCCAAATGCATGAAGAACTTGACAAGGCACGAAATATGCAACAGCAGGGTTCCAGAAAGGAAGTAAAAATTTTGTTTTTTAACTAAGTAAAACATATTAGGGCAAACCTGTTCTACTGCAAGTTTGTAAGAACCAATCACAGAAAAACAAATAAAACCAATACTGGGCAAGCCCTCGAGACCTTGACTCACTCAGTTGTTTAGAGATAGCTACGGCAGGGAGGTGGCAAGGCAAACACTCAGACCAAGGCTCCCAGTCTAGAACTGAGGGAATCAAGGCCCATGGAAGTGAGGCAGTTCTGCCCATGGTTACAAAGCAGTTAGACAACAAGCTTAGCTCTCCGTGCAGGCCTCTGGCCACATGCTCCATGCTCTGTCCACCATACCAACACTTCCTCCTGGCTGAAATCTGGCCAGGCCATCTCTTCCGGACCCAAATCACCCAGTGGCCAGTGGCAAGTCAAATATACCTGGCCAGCTCATGGAGTGAGTGTACTTTCCTTTGGACACAGATGAATTAATTACTTAAAATCATACCATTTGATAGTAAAGTCAGAGATAAATGCATTCTTCACATCTATGAACATTTCCTTTTGCTAATTTATTGTATCAACTACATTCATAGGCAATAGCAAACTATATTAAGTATGACCAATGTAAATCAATTAATTCCCACTTGCTGCATGAGAAACCAGTCTGTAGAGCTGGGGATGTAGCTCAGTGATAGAGTGATTGCCCACTGTGCATCAGGCCATGGGCTCAATCCCCAGCAAAACAAAACCTTTAAAAGCAGCCTGAACAAATAATATACAGACAATGTTGGAAGAATGGAGTTATTAACATGGACCCTGGAGTCTCAATGGACCAGTCCAAAGCAAAAGTCCCTCTGAGAGCCAGGTTTCAGCCTATTTTTTTTTTCCCCTTAAAACAAGCAAAGGTCTCCCCCAACTTTGTGCCTAAAGCTATCCAAAGAAAATGAGGTGTTTCTTAGAAAAGTTGCATCCCTATTCTGGGAGAAAGTCTTATCTTTAATATCTAGAGGTAAAGCTAGTCCATACCTTGAAATTTCTTTTTGATTGCATCCTTGGAGCTCGCATAGATCATTTTACTTTTCAGAGGCGCTAATTCTGGTGCCCTAGACAGAAAGATGCCAAAAATGAAAAATTGGATTTAGAGAAAGTATAGCTTACATTTATTAATCTGCATCTGTGATGGGATGAAGGGCCTAAAATCTCCTAAAGAATTTTTCTATTTCTCCACCTCTTCAGAGCATAACTGTTAGAAATATAGGCATATGGAAAAGCATTCAAGTTGACCAGAGTTAAGAAAAATAGAGAGGCTCTGGTAGAAAAAAAGAATCACTGATTTAGAATTAAACTAATGAGGAAGCCAGATACAGTGATAGACACCTGTAATCCCAGCTACACAGGAGGCTGAGGCATGAGGATAACACTTCAGGTTCAAGGACAGCCTCAACCACTTAGCAAGATCCTCAGGAACTTAGCAAGACTGTCTCAAAATAGACAATAAAAAGGGTAGAGATGAGCTAGGTGTAGAGCACATGCTTACAATCCCAGTGACTTGGGAGACTGAGGCAGGAGGATAACAGGTTCAAGGCCACCTCAGCAACTTAGCAAGACTCTACTTCAAAAGAAAAAATAAAGGACTAGGGATGTAGCTCCATGATAGGTACCTCTAGATTCAATCCCCAGTACCCCCACATACACACACACAAAAGAATCATATTAATGTTACCATAATAAAAGAACCAACACTGGGTAATGATATATAACCCAAATTGTTTTCTTTAAAATATTTTTTTCATGTTTTATAACAAAGGCTTGAGTTTAGGCAAATACTCATATAAGATTTTGACAGGTTTTCTTTTTCTTCTTTTTTTTTTGAGAGAGAGAGAGAGAGAAAAAAAAATCTTTTTTTGTAGATGGACACAACACAATGCCTTTATTTTTATGTGGTGCTGAGAATCAAACCCGGGTCGCGCCCATGCTAGGTAAACGCTCTGCGGCTGAGCCACAATCTCAGCCCCTTGACAGGTTTTCTAACGAAAAAAGTTTCAAAATACATAGAAGTACAGAGAAAAACCTGTAAGTCAAGTATCTGCCACCCAGAGTTTTAAAATGCTAGCATTTTGGCATTTGTGCTTCAGACTGCTTTCTTAAAGAAATAAATTATAAATTGAGTACAAATGTCCTTCTTAACTCTCCTCATTCTTTCATTTATATCTATTCCGATGGCAGATTCTGACTACATAGCTATTAGTTTTCCATTTTAGTCTAGCATAATACATGTTCAATTACCAAACTGGGGATCAGCCCTGAGTTTTGATAACTCTCTTAAAAAAAATTAAATCTGCACATGTAATCTCAAGATTCAATATGGAGCTTTCAAAGACTTCTTTTAAATTAATGGCTAGTCAGTAATAAATGTCTTATTTGTCAATATTAGCATTATTCTTGTATTTCCCAAATTTTAGTGCCTTCCTCCTCATGAATGCAAGCATATGGAAGAAGCTGAGTATGCTTTACAACGCTTTCTTTACCAGCAACATTGAAAAACAACAGAAATATCAATAATGGGCAGGTAAACCTCATCATCCTCAGACTGTTCATACATAAATGCCCCCCTTCTGTCTCTATCACCAAGCCTCAGGCCTGGCTCTATATCACACTACCAAAATACCAAAAAGAGTATTGCAAAATACTTTTGAGCCATTACACAATTCCACTCAGCTGCCATATTTTAGGACACATAATCATCAGCACTGGGTGTGGCCCTTATCAACCATACCCAGTGTAACTCAGTGGTAGAGAGCCCCTGGGTTCAATCCTTAGTACCAAACAAAACAAAACAAGTGGGAGGCTGATTCTTAGCATGGCATGTTGGTTGAAGAAATAAAAGAAAATTTTATCTTATAAAGCAGTGAGTTTAGAGGATCCATAGAAACCTGTTTCCTGCCCTTTCCCACTCCCCAAAAATGTCAATTAGAAGTAGACAAAACTAGGTTAAATTTTAGTTTTGGTTCTAAAAACATCAATTCAGCTAAGACCTTATGAAATCTTATAAACAAAAATTAAATGATCATGACTACAAACAGCTTGATTAAAAATTTCTTTGGTTCCAGAATTGGTTCTTTAAGTGCTCACAGTAAGAGACCAGCTCTGAGATTTAGAGAGACTCCATATTTCTAACATGCTTACCACAAAAAAAACATCAATTCTTCTTTTCTGGATTCCTTGGTTTCAAAGCTTGCATCATACAAAGCATAACGACAATCTTTTTCAGGAAGCATTCCCACAAAATGCTTGAAAGGATCGGTTATGGTAACACCAACATCTCCAACCAAGATCTCTTTGCCTTCTTCAACAATGATGCACTTTTTGTCTGCACTGAGACAAAAAATGACAGCCTTCTTTCTTTTCTTGATTTCTTCTGGTGTGGAGCACTTCCGAACTTTCATGTCATAAAAAATGCGACATACTTCATCAGCCACTTGCACTCCTGAGGCCTATGATGACAAATGAGAAAGAGCCTTGCAATTTTTATTATGCCAAATGTAGACTGAAATATTCTTACATCTTTTAAATTATATTTATCATCTAATAAAAAAAACCCCAAGAGTTACTACTGATTTCAGACATCAAACTTTATTTAAAGCTTACATATATTACAGAAGCCATTCATCACCATTACATGAAATATAAGGAGATTTCACCCATAGCATCCTCTCCTCGCTTGAAATCTAAAAGTAAATATTTCTTAAACTGCTGGATTCTATTATTCTCATACATGTTTCTTAAAACCTTGACTGGGAGCTGATCATTTCCCAGTTTGCATATTAGTAACACCTAAAATTTCTTTCATAATGCAGAGCAGATGGTTAGAGCTGCTGGGCTGGAAAAACTCCATTCCTATAGCCCCTCTTTCTCTAACAAAATAACAATTATTTAAAGGTCTTTGCTGCACTCACATTTCAAATTTATGTGATCAACATTCAGAAACATATTAATCACTTGCTATTAATATTTCTCTTAGAAAATCTCTAAGTTCTAAGAACAGAATAGATGAATACTTATTGCTAATAACAAAGACAACAGCTTTAACTTGGTTCTACATTGGCCAAAAACATAACCTTTTATCATGTTATATTTGCTATTTTGGAATGAAGAACAGTTAAACAAAATCTTAAACCAGTTCTTAATTCTTGCATGTTCTTTAAGAAATGTGATATTTATATTAACTTTATCCATAATTTTTATGCCTCATTAATTACTTTGGTTCATATGTCAGCTTTACTAAAGCAAGAACTACGGAGTCACAAATTTAACAGAGTTTAAACACTAAAAGATGAAAAATATTGATACCCCAAAATTTATAAAGTAAAGAAACAAAGATGCATGAAAAAAGACGAGGTAACCTAGAGATTTGCAACTCATATAAGCAATACATATTTAGAATATATAAAGAAATAAATTCAACAATAAAAAAGAAAAATAATCCAATCAACAAATGATCAAGGGATCTTAAGAGGCATTTCTACAAAGAAGATGCTATACAAATATACCTAATAAATATAGGAAAAACTACTTAATATCAGTAGTCATTAGGGTACAATAAGATTCCACCTCACCCCATTTAGAATGGCTATTACCAGAACAAAATATAAATGCTGGCAAGCATGTTGGTAGAAATGTAAATTAGTACAGCTACTATAGAAAACAGTATGGAGGTTCTTCAAAACAGTAAAAGTATAACTATCATATTATCCAGTTATCCCTCTCCTAGTTATGTGTATATATCTATGGGAAATGAAGTCAGCATACAAAAGAGATACTTGCATGCTCATGTTTATTAACACACTATTCACAATAGCTAAGATATGGAATCAGTCTAGCTGCCCCTGAACATATGAATGGCTAAAGAAAATAAGATATATACAATATATAATAATATATACACAATGGAATATTATTCAGCCACAGAATGAAATCTAGTCATCTGCAGCAAAATGGGTGGAATTGGAAGATATGTTAAGAGAAACATGTTAAGACATCATGTTCAGCCAGTCACAGAGAGACAAGTATTGCATATTTCTTTCATATGTGGAAATTTGGAAAAAAAAATCTGAGACGCTGGGTTGTGGCTCAGAAGTAGAGTGCTCACCTAGCATGTGTGAGGCATTGGATTCGATCCTCAGCACCACACAAAAATAAAATATTGTGTCCACCTATAACTAAAAAATATTTTTTAAAAAGATCTGAAAGTGGAATTATCAGGAATTAGGAAAGTAGGGAAGGAGAAAGGAGAGAGAGGTTAGAAGGAAGGATGGATGGACATGATCAGTGCATGATGCATGCATGTGTGGAAATATCACCGTGAATCCCATTAATTTGAGCAATTAATGTGCTACTAATTATAATAAAACATACTGTCATCCATAAAAAAGGGAACACAAATCAAAAGTACAAAGAAATTCCACTTCATATCTATTAGGATGGCTTTAAAGAAAAAAAAAGGGACAAGTGTTAGGCTGTGGGGAATTTGTAACTCTTATACACTACAACAGAATTATAAAATGGGGCAGGCACTTGGACAGTTTTGCAGTTTCTTAAAAAGTTAAACATGGAATAACATACCACCTAAGAATTCTACTCCTAGGTATATACACAAGAGAAATGAAAACTTGCCCATAAAATTGTACACAAATATTCACAGCATCATTACTCATAAGGCCAAAAAAGAAAATACTACTAATGTTCATCAAGTGATAGATTTTTTTTAAATGAACATTTATCACTTGATGAACATTAGTATTATTTTCATTTTTGGTCTTATGAGTAATGATGCTGTGAATATTTGTGTACATCCACACAATGAAATAAAAATGAAGAAATGGAAGTTTAGTGGTTTCCAGGGGCTGAAAAGCAGACAAATGGGGAGTGATTGCTAATGGATATGGGTTTCCTTTGGAAGTGATGAAAATGTTCTAGAATTTGACAGGGATGATGGACCACAACTCTTGAATATAATGGAGAAAAAAACCCACTGAATGTGAATTGTATCTCAACAAAACTGTCACTAAGAGTAGTACAAGTCTATAATCCCAGCTACTGGGAGGCTGAGGCAGAAGGATCTAAAGTTCAAAGCTGGTTTGGACAACTTAACAAGACCTAGTCTCAAAAAAATTTATAAAGGGTTAGGAAAGTAGCTTAGTGGTAGAGCACTTGCTTAGTATGCATCAAAACCTGCATCCCTTCCCTAGTATAGTACACAACAAAACAAAAAAACATGAAAGAATTCTGGGGGGAGAGAAGGATATACTGAGATCCTAGCATATACTTAATATGAAGGCAATTAGGCTATTTAATCATTCATTAAAAGAGTGCTAAATATACTTCAATCCCATCTAACCTAAACCACACATAATCATGATCACTTCAATCGTGTCTAAAAAAACCCCCACACTTTTATATAAATGAACATTACCCTTCAAATTAAGGAAGTAGCAGATTCAGAAAAATAAGACTATCTAGTCTAATAAAACCTACGCAATCTTATTACATTACTATTACATTCTTATCACATGTACATTCTTACTACATTTTTAAAAAAAGTATTTTGTAAGTAATAGTATTTTTTAATACTATTTTTTTTAAAGAGAGTGAGAGAGAGAGAGAGAGAGAGAGAGAGAGAGAGAGAGAGAGAGAGAGAGAGAGAGAGAGAAAGAGAGAGAGAGAGAATTTTTAATATTTATTTTTTAGTTCTCGGCGGACACAACATCTTTGTTGGTATGTGGTGCTGAGGATCGAACCCGGGCCGCACGCATGCCAGGCGAGCGCGCTACCGCTTGAGCCACATCCCCAGCCCTTAATACTATTTTTAATAGTATAGTGTAAGAATAGTATTTTTCTGATCTTTACAATTTAAGTTAAGGGTCTTTATTCTGCACAGGTGTGGTGGTGTACATACAATGACTGGAAGGCTGAGGAAGGAGGATCACAAGTTCAAGGTCAGCCTCAGCAACTTAGCAAGACCAGTCCCAAAATAAATAATGAAAAGGCTGGAGATATAGCTCAGTGGTAGAGCACCCCTGGGTTCAATTCCTATATCAATTTTTTTTTAATTTTGCCAAGACGTGAATACAATGATCCAAGAAACAAAAATTAATGAAAAACTAGAAACAGACCCCATTTCTCTAACTCACTCCCTACTCTACAATGTTGGCTTCTAAGTCTCATTTAACCAACACCAATTTTTAAATATACCTATCAATACCTAGGATCCCCCAAACACTCTAAATTCTGATTTGGAAGTCATATTGAATTAATCATACGGTGGCAACTGAAAACAAAAAGTGTACATTCTGTAATTATAATGCAGCTAAATCTTAGCCAAATATGGCTTTAACTTAAAGGCATTTCAAAAGCCCTAGTAAGGAGGAGATTTTACTATCAGAAGTGCAACCTGTAGAGGTTTCTGATAGAAGACTGTGCTGAAAGAAATTAACACTGAAGATGTGAAGGACAAACTGGAAGCAGGCAGACCAATTCTGATACAATCACTAATATCCAGGAGAAAGCTCTCAACTATAGGAATGAAGCTGAAAATAAATGTGAAGATGTTCCTGGCAAGGTCAAACCAGAAGACAGGAAGGGGCAGTAGTAAAGAAATTTCAGAACTTTTTAGCTTTGTGACTAGATTGTGAGATATGAACAGAAGGGAAAATGGTACAGCAGTATGACACACTCAGTCTGAAGACTGGGCCCAACATCTATGCAGATGGGGTTAGACAGCAAAGGATCTCACAGGAAGGCTGCCCCATACATATTTTGGAGTAGTCCACGTCCCAGGAGGCACAAACTGCAAACAGGAACAGAGATATCAATCAAGGTGACTAAGAAGAAATTATCAAAAAGTTAAAAACAAAAACACCACCACCAAAAAGCCAGGGTGGGAGATAGTCTCCTAGAAGCTAAGGTAGAACATTTTAAGGAGGGAAGTCATCAATACCAAAAACTGCAGAATTTGAGAATGACTGAAAGCAGACTGGGCTTGAAAACTGGCTCTCTGAGCATTTTAGCAGCCTGAAGAAATGGGTAGAAACACAGACTGAGGACCCAAGAGAACTAAAAAGGTGAAGAAAAGTTATAACTGAGGAGATTGACCATACTAGAGGTTTAAGAGCCAAAACATTAATAATAAAAAAAGCTTTAATATTTAATACTTGGCTACTTTGTAGTACATTCATTATTCCTTGATTAACTCCAATAGAAGGAAGTGTCCAGAGGATAGAGCTTAAACTGCAGGGACATGACAGGGTGGAGAGGGAAAGGAACACCACCACAATTAGACAGGGAGGATTTCACCAGATAGTGTGAGTGTGGAAGCTGACTAAAGTGCTCCAAAATAAAGGGACTGAAACAAAAAGAAAAACAGTTCCTGACAAACAGAACCAGTAAATACGATATGGGGGCGGGGGGGAACTGGACTCCATCTAGATTCAGGTGGAAAATGCCTCCAACGGCAAGCTCAGCAGTTTGGAGACCTTGAATGTTAAAAAAAAAAAAAAAAGAGAAGACCAGAGTTTTGGTTTTGAAAGTATATGAAGCTATGCATAAGAGAAGAACAGGAAGAGGACTATATAGCAAAGATACCAGCTAAAAGTTAATTCCACAAACAAGAGGCCACAGAGACCTTTCCAGGCAGTCATAGCAGCATTCAGGAGGAGGGCATGGGGGCCAGCACAGGATCAATCATGCATACTCCACAATGACTAGACTCTGAGGAGAAGGCTGGAAAGGCAAAATCAGGATGGTGATCAAGAGATGGATTCAATTTGCCAAGTGCTCAATCCTTAATTTCCACTGTGGTGGCTTTAGAGGCTTCAATTATTAGAGTACTATGGTTCTCTTTCTTTGGTATATATTATATACCAAATTTTGCCTGTGAAAATAATAAATATCCCATCAGGTAAAGTGTATGTTCAATGAATACACTTAAAACTGCTATACTTCAGGCATAGTACCATCTTGAAATAGCACTGATATGGAAAAAATGAAGTTTAAACAACTAGTCCCTAGATTCTTCATAGAGAGTAAAACTAAAACCATCAGACAGACTGAGAAGGCAAGGAATGCTACTCCTACAGCCTGTCCCGTCCCCACCCCCTCCTGCCCCCGCCCAAGGCACCTCCCTTCCTCTCACTTCCTTTCTCCTGCTGCCATCACATCTCCTCTGCTTTCACATTTGATATTTTGGTAGGTGAATTAGAAATCTGGAATAAATACTACTAGTGGGATGGAAAAATGACAGAATAATCCTTAACTAATTATACTTTGTTAACAGTTTGGAGACCAAAAGAATAGAACATGAAATTAAAGCACCCCAATCATGGGAAACAGTCCATCCAAGCTCCTATACTAACTAGCTATGTTAACTTGGTCACAGCATTCAACATTTCTAAATTATTTTAGATGCTTCAGCTGTAATTTAAGGGCACATGTTAGATCAGTTATTACCTTGGTCACAGCATTCAACATTTCTGAATTATTTTAGATGCTTCAGCTATAATTTATGGGCACATGTTAGATCAGTTATTATCAAACTTCAATGTACACAGTAATCATCTGCTGACTCTGTACAGTCTCTGTAGTATCTGGAGTAGAGTCTGAGAGTCTTTATTTATAATAAGATCCAGTTGATGACTACTAAAACTTAGTTCTAAAATTCCATGAACTATAAAACTTCAGCCAGGCATGGTGGCACACTCCTATAATCCTAGTGGGTTCAGGAGACCGAGGCAGGAAGACTGCAAGTTCAAAGTCAGTCTCATCACCTTAGAGAGGCCCTAAGCAACTTAGCCAGACCCTGTCTCAAAATAAAAAAATGAAAAAAAAAAAAAAAAAGGTGCTAGGAATATGGCTCAAATTAAGTGCCCCTAGTTTCAATTCCTGAGAAGGAAGGAAGGAAAGATGTAAGAAAACTAGCTCATTGCTGAATTTATTTTTGCCTACAGGTTAAAAAAAAAATAATAGTACTTCACAAATACTAGTAGGTTCAAAGACAAAGCATTTGTTTCTGTGTGCTGTGGGCTCCTGGCCAAGCCTATGTGCCCCTTTCTCAAATTATGTTTCAAGTAAAATATATAGGATTACAAAAGAAGTAAATTATACTGAAAAACAGTTCATCTAGGATGATAGTTAAGAATTCCTTGGAGTATTGATTTTGGTGGATTTGTTATCATAAAGCAGGATTACTGTGAATCTTAAATGTATACAATCATCTTGTTCTTTATCTTTACCCTGTAAAGATATGTAACAGAAATAAGTCCTCTCCCATCACTTTCATTTTTCAATATTTCTCTACAATGTTAGGGCATTAAGATAAATTTAATTGTTCAGCTGTTGAAAAATCTCAAGTTTATCCTGAAAAGGAAATTTGAGATGGGCCTTGTGATAATCCCAGCTACTTGAGAGATTGCAGTAGAAGGATCACAAGTTCAAAGTTTGCCTGATCAACATAGTGAAATCCTGTCTCAAAATTGTACTTCACTGGTAGAGTGTCCCTGGATTCAATCCTAATACCACAAAATAAATTACAAACAAATAATAAAAGCAAATTCACTTTTGATTTTAAATTGTCTAAAAGTTACTGATATTCAAATACACAGTTTTAACAATAAAGACCATTAAAGGATACTCTGAACATAGTACTGAAATTTGCTGCACAGTTGGGAAGGAAAAATTTGAGAGCAAAAATAGATTGCTATCGCAACAGGAGCTTTGTGATTACCTTAAAAAGATATGTTATTCACATCTAGTTTCTCTGTTCTGTGCCAGTGTACCAGCTCTTAGAGCTTTATCCTCATGTCAAAACAGTTGCTGTTAAAGAAACACTTTGCTGCATTTTGTCTCACTTGACTTAAAGCTTTAACTTGTTTATGAAAGGCTCTGAGTCTTCTCTGGCAGAAGATTTATAAAATACCAATCAGATATTAAATCAGTATCAAGATTCACTCAATGTGTGCTTTTTAAAATAACCTTATTACTTACAAACAGGAGACTACTACAGAGAATATGGGATATTGGGTATTTTAAAGTTGCAAATAAGAGAACGTAACTTCAAACATCAATTCTAGCATAAGACTTATAATCTTTGAAACTTGAGCATCAAGTTGTTTGGATTCAATTTTTGTAAACAACTGCACTAGTCCATAAAACTACTGATCTTGCAAAATGAAAACTTACACATCTAAGCCAAAATATCAGAAATAGAGGTCTACTTCTATACTACAAAACTCAAGTAGGACACCTAACCTGACTCAATAATTAAAACCAACTATATTTTACCTAACTAGAGAAAAACATAAATGAAAGCTATCTTAACTACCTAAGAAAATGACTAATTTTTAAACTACTTTTCTAAGCTTAAAGAATCTGAAATACTTGAAAACAGGATACTGCAAAGCAGACAAAGGCTATTTTAAATTTATAAACAACTTGGCAGAAAATACTCACTGGCTCCTTTCTCAACCTACCAACTTAAAAATTTGGGTTCATGATTCCCTTTATTTACATTATATCTTACACAAGATCCAAAAGAAACAACAACAAAAAATGACTAACAAAATATTTGGGTTTGGGGCTACAACAATTGATGTCTTTGAGCAGTAAGGTTAAGATAACAAATAGACACTGAGTGATAAGTACTTTTATTTCCACATATTAGTGCCAAGATCTCTCATGGGTCCATGTTAAGATGAGTGGTGGGGGGCTGAATACATATACCTAATTTAACTCCCTACCAAAATTCCACTGGAAAGATAAAGGAGGGTTTAAAAACACAGAAAGAACAAATCTACCTGGGCAAGAAAAAGAAATATAAAGTTCCAACAGAAAAAATGAGTGAAATTAGTTTGAGAAGTAGTTGGATCCCCACATCCCCTCCTGTACTCCACTCCCTCCTAAACTCTACCCTGCCGTGTCCCTCACCTTTACCCCTGGATTTCTGCAATTTATTTTATTCCCTGAAGACAGTAAATAGTAGGTCCTTCTGTCCCCATCATCATACTGAAAAGAGGAAAGTAGGTGACCATACATAAATGAATGGTAAGACACTCTCCCTACCACCACCAACTTGACGCTTGACTATCAATTACTGTCTTTAGTTCACTATCCCAGACTCTGCTTTCCAATGGTGATGGTAATGTTCCTTTTCTGCACTGATATGGTAACCATTAACACACATGGCTACTGAGCACTTGAAATGTGGCTAATAAAGTTGAGGGGCTAAATTTCAACGTTTATTTTAAATAATTTAACATGAAGTAACACAAGTAATTCTCTTAATACTAAAATAGTATGTTGGTTTAACAAATTTATAAAATATAAATAGTTTTCTGCCTTGGGAAAAAGTAAGTTATTTAGCTTTAATTGATGACTTGTGCCATAAGGAACCTCAGTTATTATTATACTATGAAATGGCAGAATATTGTGTCTAAGAGTGAGGTTTTCAAATCCAATTTTCTACAGTAATTATAAGGTCAGCTATTTGGTGGGGCAAGAAAGCAAACTTGGTGCAAATTCATATAAATTTTTTTAGTTCATATTCTAAGTATTAATTTGGAAGAATCCAAACAATCAAAATGGAGAATGAAATGAAGTTTTGTATAAGACGACCTAACTTTAAGCAAAGACTAATTCTTTGAGATGTCATAACAAGAATTTTTTATTTCTTGAGAGGAAAAATACTCTGGCTACCGAAGAAGAAGTCAAATAGTAGATTTAAAATACTACATAAGGGGGGCAGCATGGGTAGAATGGAAGAACTTTGATAGGGCAAAGAGGAGGGAGGGAATGGGAGGGGGCATAGGGGTAGGAGAATCGGATGAATATCATTACCTTAGGTACATGAATGACTGCACATGTGGTGCGACTCTACATCTTTTTTAAAAAAATATTTTATTTTTTATTTGTAGTTGGACACAATACCTTTATTTAATTTATTTATGTATTTTTATGTGGTGCTGAGGATCCAACCCAGGGCCTCACACATGCTAGGCAAACGCTCTACCACTGAACTATAACCCCAGCCCGGGACTCTACATCTTGTACAACTAGAGAAATGAAAAGTTGTACTCCATTTGTGACAGCATTCTGCTACTGTGTATAACTAATTAGAACAAATTTAAAAAGAAAAGAAAGAAAAGAAACCTGCCAGGAAGGAAGCCAAAGCTTCTGTTATCTTGAAGGGAATATTCTGTGGCTTCCATGTTTAATAGATTTGAGTCTTTTCTTTCTCCTACGAAAAACTCAACACTTTACTGGGCCTGAACTTTGCTCTGTGTTGACCTTATTAATTATATTTTGGCTTCGACCATCCACCTTAGGAATTCATTAAACATTTAACAATGGTATTTTGTTTTGCTTTTAGAAAGCATTTGGGAAGGGGAAGTTGATTTCTCTTTTATCTTTTCATATGAGATGAATATATAAATCCTTCTATGAACCTAATGAATTCAAGCCATCGGACCATTACTTTCATTTCCTTTAAGCATTGGTGGGTAATATCCAAGCACATCCTTATTTTAAATTAAATAGTCTTGTTATCATTGAAAAAAATACTACGTAAAAGAAATAAAGGCAATTTTATTTTATGTAATATTACATGAAACTATTCCAGATGAATTTTACAATGAACTGAGAGTATGTATTTTAAATAAGTTGAAGAAGTCAGATACTAACTTTTTCTTTTTAAAATCTGACTGCATTCTCCTTCTCATAAACTGAACTTGGGGCATTTAACCCAGAAGACCTTTCATCCAGAGAAGAAAGCATGCCATAGGGTTGTATAAGACTTATTTAAATCTTATAACTTCAGGAAGTTGGAGCTAACTTCTTTAGCCTCAATTTCATCATCTATAAACTATAAATATTGCCAACTTGAGAGGACCAATAAAAGCATCTAAATATATTGCCTGGTAATGGTATAATTCAGTAAGTGTCAACTCTTTTCATTAACCAAAATATCTGATCAGAGCTTCTTCAGTGCTTCTTACTTACCAATGTGGTCAATATTTACTAAAGCCTTTGGGCAGTGGAATGTTATGGATAAAGAATTCAAAAACATTAAAATTGATATTTGAAACAGAAATTTCTGTTTGTTCTCTGTTGACCAGAACTGTGAATTAAAAAGTAAACCTGACATCTGATGTGTATCTCTTCTTTCTTCCCATGATTATTAAGTGATTAAATAGCAAAGATATACATAATAAGAGAAGGTGGCAGTCCCTTTAACATACTAAGATTCAATTACACTACCTCCTTCCATTCTCTTTGGCATAGGTTATCACCTATAACCATAAGTCAAAACCCACAATGATGAAAGCTAGGGCCTCTGGGGTGAATTAACAGGTTTTATAAACCTAAAATCTGTCCCTTTCCAGTATGCATTAGTCAAACAAGTGCACAAGAATTCCTCAATCTTTTGATAAGTTCTAAATATCCAGAGGTACTGCATGCAGTTTTATAGATTGTACCTTGATTAAAGGTGCCTGCTCAAAGGGGTAAGACAAAGCTGAATTCAAGTTCCTGCAACTATTTGCTTGCAGGGCTGCAACTATTTGCCTGCAGGGCTGCAACCATTAGGAAGAGTGCCAACTGTTCCTCCCCTAAGGCTGCATCACTCAGAGGGAGGAGTACCACTAATTATACAAAGTCACTACATGGCCCATCAGTGATCCAGAAAATGTTCCAAGTTAACTCTCTGTCTTAATATACTGGTTTATTTCCAAAACACAAAGACAAAAACAAACAAACCAAGATGAAGAGTTAAATATACAACCAATTTCCAATTATAAAAATCCTTATCCTTACAAATTAGAATTTCAAAAAAAGATAATAAAAAAATCCTCATCCACCTTATAGTAAAGTACAGAAAATGTTCTTGAGATGGCAGTCTACACAGACCAAATGATTTTGTGTGTGTGTGTGTGTGTGTGTGTGTGTGTGTGTGTGTGTGTGTGTATGGTACTGGTAACTGACCCTAGGGCTTCGTGTGTGCTAGGCAAGTGCTATTACATCCCCACCCCTTTTTAAATTTTGAGACAAGGTCTCACCAAGTTGCCCAGGTGGGCCTCAAACTTGCAATCCTCCTGTCTCAGCTTCCCAAGTAGTTGTTGGGATTACAGGTGTACACTATAAGCCCAGATCCCCAAACAGCAATTTTACCTGATATGCATTAATATTTAAAGAGCTCCACTAAAAGACTCATGGATAAACTTTAGTAAGAAAAAAAAATTCATTCAATAACCAAAACTCTGAGATACCTCCCCTAACAAAAGAAATTTTAAAAATCTTAACAATCTCTTAAAACAAGTCAGAAAATCATCTCAACAGCCAAAGTAGATTTAAATTTTTTAAAATCTCTGATTGCATGCAATTTCATTTTTCAAACACTCTTAATATGGTTTGTTAATAGGCTTCCCACCCCCAGTAACAGGCAAAAGGTGAGAAAAGGGAGGGTAGGAAGAACAAGGAAGTTGTATAATCCTGAATAGAGTATTTCTTATTTCTCCCCTCCTCTTATAAAAAACTAAAAAGAAAACTGGGAATGGGCGCAGACAGCAATGAAGGGATGTTAAGTTCCCTGGCAAATAAACTTATGCCCTTACTGTTTTCATCCAATGATTTCCAATTTCCTTCATAATAAAATCTAAAACCCTTAGCATACAATGTTCAACTCCTTATGCCCTACCTCTCTAGACTCCTTTCCCATTTCATCCTTCTTAATTCCAGGCATGTACAACTCTGAGATTCCCTGAATATCCACATTTTCTTATGATGCTTTTATCGTTTACCTCTTCACTGTGTCACTCAAGTCCTTCAGGATTTAACTCAGAAATCATTTCTTCTGGGAAGGCAACTCTTACTTGGCCCTCCAGTTAGCAACTGGCCCACCGTTTCCAATCTAAATTATATGATCCTTCCATGTATTAGTTATTTCTATCATAGTATCATTTAGAATTGTGATTAACTGTCTGCTGGTTGAATCCCCCACTAGACTGTGCTCTGTAAAGAGCAAGAACTCAGTATCTTCATCATTCTCTGCCCAGTACACATATATGACTCTCCATTTACCCAGAATCATAAAGTTGCCAACCAAATGTTTACTTAATCATTAAATGTTCAATACTTAATATTTGTTTTAAAACTTATGGTTATATACTTTTTATTTTTAAAAATGTGTATTATGTAAATAGAATTTTAGCATAAATGCTACACGAGACATTAATGAATACACTTATCAATATGCAAAAAGCACATGACCTTTAAGAAACTGATATCCCATGAAACACACTGATGCATTTAATAGTTTGCATTTGAAAAATTAATAAAGCACTACTTAATAAAAAGATGTTATTAGTAGTTTTCTGAGTAGATAGAATGACTGTTTCAAAGGTTTTTTTAATATTTGAAAAAATCTTTACAATCCTTCTATCTCATACATTTTGTGAAAACAGGAAACAAAACATACCTCTCCAACCTTTCCAAACTTATTAAGCTTGCATTACCCTGATACCATCATCATACAAAGGGACAACAAAGAAAACTATAAACTAATATCCCTGATAAACATAAATGTAAGAATTATCACAAAACACTAGCAAACCAAATCTAACAAGAATTCAAAATGATTATGTAGCATGACCAAATTGGATTAATTATAGGGATAGAAGGATGATTTAAATCATGGAAATAAATAATTGTAATATATCATATCAACATGATAAAGGACAAAAACTGTATTGTATGATTATCTCAACAGATGCAGAAAAAGCATTTAATTAAATTCAACATCCCCTAACAAAATTCCTCAACAAATTAAGTATAGAAGGGATATGACTTAACACAAGAAAGGCCTGACATACAGTCAGCCTTACACTGAATGGGGGAAAGCTGAAATTTCCTCTAAAATTAAGGAACAAGACAAGGATGTCCACTTTCAACACTCTTAGTAAGTGGTGGAACCCAGATTTTAAAAATTTCAACATCCAGCATAGTATTGGAAGTCTTAGCCAGGGCAATAAGGTAACAGAAAAAAAAAATTATCCAAATAGAAAAGGATGAAACCAAATTAGCCCTGCTTATAGACAACAGAATTTGATATACAGGGAAAAAACCTAAAGACTCCATCAAACAACTGTTAGAACTGGTAAACAAATTCAGTAAGTTGCAGGATACAAAATCAACACACAAAAAGCAGTACCAATTTTATACAGCAATAATGAACTTGCAGAGAAAAAAAAAATAAAAAAAAACAATCCCATTCACAACAGCTTTAAAAACCCACCCCAGGGCTGAGGATGTGGCTCACTGGTAGAGCACTTGTCTGGCATGTATGAGGCCCTGGGTTCAATCCCCAGCACTGCAATTAATTAATTTAATTTAAGTTAAATTAAGAACCAAACAAACAAAAACCCAGGAATAAAGGAGGTGAACAATCTCTACAACAAAAATTACAAAACACTGCTGAAAGAAACTGAAAAGGACACACACACACAAAATGGAAAGATACTCCAGGTTCATGGATCAAAAAAATAAATATTGTTAAAATATTCACACTACCCAAAGCAATTTACCAATTCAACAAAATCTTTATGAAAGTACCAATGGTAGTCTTCACAGAATAGAAAAAAATAAATCCTAAAATTCATAGGGAACCACATAAGATCCTGAATAGTTAAAGCATCTTGATCAAAAAGCATAAAGGTGGAGGGGTATCGTAATACCTTACCCCAATATACTATAAAGCTATAATGAACACACCAGCACAATACTGGCATAAAAACTGATACCTAGAACAATGGAACAAAATACAGAACTCAGAAATAAATTTACACATCCATATCCAATTAATCTTCAACAAAGGCACCCAAAACATGCACTGAAAAAAGGACAATTTCTTTAACAAATGGTAGTGGGAAAAGTGAATCTCCAAATACTGAAGAATGATACTAGACCCCATTTCTCTCATCATACACAAAAATCAACTCAATTTTATCTCTCATAGTGGAAATACAAGTGATTTTTATCTTTTCTGGTTCTCCTTTTTCTGCATCCTCACCAGTATCTGCCCCCCCCCCTTTTTTTTTTTCTTCTTCTTCTTGATTATAGCCATTCTAACTGGGGTGAGATATCTCACTGTGGTTTTGATTTGTATTTTCCCTAATGGTTAGTGTTGAACTTTTTCTTTTCATATTCTTATTAGCATTGTATATCTTCTTTTGAGAAATGTCTATTCAGATCATTTACCCACTTTAAAATCAGATTATTTGGGTTTTTGCTGTTATTTAATTTCCTACACTCTGGATATAAAGCCCCTGTTGGATGAACAGATGGCAAATATTTCCTTCTGTTCTGCAGGTTACATATTCACTCTGCTATTTCTTTTGCTTTACCAAACACATAACTTTTTGATTCAGTGATATCATACCTAAGACCTATTTTGAAGAAATGATGAAACATGCGCAAAGATTTACATGAAAGGCAACAGAGAATTTCTTTTTCTTTTTCTTTTTTTTTTTTTAAGAGAGAGTGAGAGATGCGGGGGGGGAGAGAGAGAGATTTTTTTAATATTTATTTTTTAGTTTTCGGCGGACACAACATCTTTGTATGTGGTGCTGAGGATTGAACTCGGGCTGCACACATGCCAGGCGAGCGCGCTACCGCTTGAGCCACATCCCCAGCCCCGAGAATTTCTTATAATAATGGAATTGTATTTAACAGGAAGATAATTTAATGTCACAGTACATACATGATGATACAACTGGAATCATTTTCACACATATATTTTATAAACCAAAGTCACTCATTTAAAGTGTAAATGTGGCAGGTTAACACCTGGTTTGGATGTGAGGTGTCCCCCAAAAGCTCAAGTGTGAGACACTGCAAGAAGGTTCAGAGGAGAAATGATGGGGTTATAGGAGTCTTAACCCAATCAGTGATTTAATCCCCTGATAGGGCTTAACTGAGTGGTAACTGAAGTGGTAGGGGAAGTGAGAAATGGGGAGTGGCTTTGGGTACATATTTGAATCTGGTCAGTGCAGTCTCTCTCTGCTTCTTGATCACCATGATGTGAGCTGCTTCCCTCAGCCACACACTCCACCATGATGTTCTGCCTCACCTTGAGCCCTGAGGAATGGAGCCAGCCTTCTATAGACTTAACACCTCTGAAACCATGAGCTCTGAAATAAACTTTTCCTCCTCTATAGTTGTTCTGGTCAGATCCTTTAGTCACAGCAGTGAAAAAGCTGAAGAAAACAGTAGGTTTTAGAATACTCGAAAAGTTGTGCATCTATCACCATAACTTGATTTTAGAACATTCTGAGCCCTCTAAAAAGAAACCTCAAATCCATTACCACTCATTCTTCTTTCCCACTCCCCACAGCCCTAGCCACTACTAATTTATGTCCTATCTCCATGGATCTGCCTATTCACATTTCATACAACCAAAATAATACAAAATGTAGTCTTTTGTGGCTTGCTTCTTTAGCTCAGTATGTTTACAAGTTTCATTCTTGCTGTAACACATTATCAGTACTTCAACTATTTTGATTGCCAAATAATATTTTATTGTATGGACATACTACATTTTACCTATCCATCCGTTGATCAATTGGGTTGTGCTCACTTGGGGGCTATTATGAATAATGCTACTGTGAACATTCATGTACAAGTTTTGTGTACATACATTTTCATTTTACTTGGGTATATAAGTAGGAACAAAACTGATGGGTCATATGGTACCACCCAAATTTAACTTTTTGAGGAGTTGCAGAACTTTTCCAAAATGGCTATATCATACATTCCCACCAGCAATGCATGAAAGGTTCCAATTTCACAGCCTTGCCAACATTTGTTACAGTTATCTTTTTATTATAACCAGCCTGGAGGATAAAAAGCATTATGTTATGATGATTTTGATTTGCATTTTCCTAATGACTAGTGATGTTAAGCATTTTTTCATGTGCTTATTGGTGATTTGTACATCTCTACAAATAATGATTAAAATACTTTTTGTCTATAAGATTGGGCTGTCTTTTTATTGTTGAGTTTTAAGAGTTCTTTATATATTCCTACATACAAGTTCCTGTCAAATATGTGATTTGCAAACATTTTCTCCCATTCTGTGGGTTGTTGTTTCACTTTCTTGATGATATTCTTTGGTGCATGTATGTTTTTAATGAATTTTAATTTATCTGTTTTATTTTTTTAAATTAAAAAAAAATTTTTTTTCAGTACTGGAGATTGAACCCAGGGGGTACTTTTATCATTGAACCACATCCCCAACCCTTATTTTGAGACAGAGCTAGCCTTGAACTTGAGATCTTCCTGCCCTAGTCTCCCCAGTCTCTGGAATTACAAGCATGCATTATGGCAGCTGGCTTGCTTTTTCTTTTGTTACTTGTGCTTTCAGTGTCAAGTCACCTGGAATGCCAAAACTGGCAAAATAAAACAACAACAAAAACAAAATCAACAAAAACTGCTTCAAACAAGGTCATAAGGGTCTATGCCTATGTTCTCTCCAAGGAGTTTTATAGCTTTAGCTCTTAAATTTAGATCTCTGATCCATTTTGAGTTAAATCTGGCATACAATGTGAAGCAGAGATCCAAGTTCGTTCTTTTGCATGTAGGTATCCAGTTGTCCCAGCAGTTTGTTGAAAATGCTATTTTCCCCCACTGAATTACCTTGGCACTCATTACATTGGGACATGGGAAATAAAGTTTTATCCTTATAGATGAATTCAACTGTGTGGGGGAAAAATAATTTATATTGGCAGTTTTCACACAATCATTTCTTCCACTAAACTAAGTATTAAAATCTATAATTATCTTATTTAGTTGGATTCTTATTTCTTAACTGTCTCTCCATTAGAATGCATACTTCTTAGAGACAGGGTCCTTATCTTACATATTGTTGAGTACCCAAAGCCTACAACAGTACCCTATTCCTCGGAGGAACCTAAAAATTATTTATTTGAAGAATGAACATATATAAAAAATGGCCTGGGAGAAAATGTGCCAAATGTTTACATTTTGGTTGGGATTGTCATTACTACTAAATTTTTCCTAATATTCTACAATTATTCTTATAATCAGATAAGCAATTAAGGTATTTTGAAGATTTGTAATAAGCTGGATCAATATATTATTCCTCAAAGTTCTAAGAACCTCTGTTTTTGCCAAACTATTTTAATGACATCATCAACCTTGAGTCTAGATCTGGGGAGCCACCACTGATGATCTTTCCTTCTCTTATGCCACTCAACCAAATTACATCAAGTTCTATAAGGTCTACCCACAAATATATATCCAATCTACCCACCTCTCACCATCTCCACTACCAAAAATTCTAAATTAAGCTATAACCATCTACTTACTGCCTGAAAAAAAAAATTGGGGGGGGGGGGGCTCATTTGTACACATACACACTGATGAACAGGAACAAATCATCTCTCTCCATTACTTAACTTGTCCCCACTACTATACACCTAATGGCTTCCTGATGTGATCAGAATAAAATTCAAATTCCTTACCTTTGGCCTAACCACTTTTCCTGGTCTAATTCTCGCCTATAACCCCTTTCCCCCCTATTTCACGGAATTCTAGCCAAACAAGCCTCTTTTTAATGTGCATATGTAATGTTCATTGTGTTCTCAAGGTCTTTTTTACAAAAGAGTTCCTCTGGCCTGAAATGAATGGAAAGGCTAGCTCTTTTGTACCATGCAAGGCTCTCGCCTTAAATGCCACTCACTAAAGGACTTTCTCCAACAATCCTAGCAGAAAAGGACAACTCTGCTGGTATTGCCTATTGATTATTTTAATTTTTTTCATACCATTTTAATTACTATCTGACATAATTTTTGTTTTTGTTTTTTTTTTTTTTGGTCTGTTCCTCTGTATTAGAATGTTAAGTTCAATGAGGAACAAACTGTGTTTTTCAATACTGTATCTCTAGTACCTGGATTAATTCTTGGCATGTAACAATCCCTTGAATATTTGTTGAATGAATGATTGCTATTATAAACACTGAGGGGTTTGAAAAACTATGATTAATTCTTTCTTAATTACTTTAGAATAAAATATATCTAAGAGTGAAAGTCAAGGTATTTTTACATCAAGAATCAAGTCACCCACAAAAATTAAAATAAAAAAAATTCATTATATATGATTCTAAGTAAAATAACATTAAAGAACATTAAAGAAATAATAAAACTACAGAAACATGTTCTAATGTACTCCTCCCCATCCTTTTATATGATCTATAATTACAAAAGCATGCACTGCTGGAATAAGGATATGATGGCTAACATAGAGCAGGCACAATGGTGTACATCTGTAATTCTAGCTACTTGGGAGGCTGATGGAAGAATCACATTTTGAAGCCAGTTTGGGCAACTTAGGCTCTATCTCAAAATTATAAAAAAGCTGGGGAGAGAGTGCTTTCCTTGCATGTGTGAAACCTTGAGTTCAATCCCTAAGAGCACCACCAAAGGAGGAGGGAAAAAAAGAGACAAAACCAATACAGGATATAGGATTAATAAGAACTCTGAACTACTCTAAACATTTACTCAAGTTAATTAGAGACAACATGTACAAGTGGGAATCTATGTGATTAGTGCTACAGAGTAGCAAGATGCCCTGGCTGTCAAAAATAAATGATTCTGTCTGAAGGGAGGTAACTAGAGGGAGCTACCATGTCAAGGAGATCTTCCCAGAATTAGCTCTTGAAGGTTTAGCTGCCTTTTGATTGGCTAAGCGTAAATCCATTTTTAAAGAGTTCAGTGATATTTGACTTTTTCCATTCATATAGCAAGTAAGGAAAAGAGTATCAATCTAAATTAGATCCAAAGCTGATACCATTTAATAATATTATTCTAACCAATACTGATAAGCACTTTACTACATGCCAGGCACTTCTTTAAACCCACAGTGTTGTGATGGTAGGCACTATTGACATTCTCACATGGAAGAATCATAAAATCAAGGTACAAAACAGCCAGTAACTTAAGGTCATTTGGTTAGTAAGTGGTGGAACCCAGATTTTAAAAATTTCAACATCCAGATTCTGAGTCCATGCTCTTAACCACTGGTCTGTATGGTATAACTGGAACAACACCTGCCTAAATGGATAAGCACTGAGTAAGGTATGAGAAAACAAATGTGTGACACCCAGTATTTATCTAAGACAGCATTACTTCTTGTGCTTTCTTTTGTTAGGACTTCAAGTGCTTTTCTATGGTTCAGGATACTTTACTGAGCATCAAATACCACTTGGTTTCATTTTCAAGGAATGGAGGAGAATTGGCATTTATTGAGGGGTTTCTGTATACCAGAATCATTTTAGAGATATTACTCTAATAATACTTGCCTCATCTATCTCAAAGGATTTTCACTGTAAAATTCTCTAAATTGCAATACAGTCTGAAAAGAGGAGGTCCTATTCAATTAGTTCAGTCCTTAAACCCCAATTTCCATTGAATCTTAAAAAAGTATGTGGGAACAAAATGTATAAAAATTAAAGTAATCCATCTCCACAAGAACCCGTCTTTTATCACAACTAAGAACAACTCTTCCTTCCTGTTCATTAACATCTGTGTGAGCCTACTATGACAGGCATCATACTACTGATAGTACAGAATATCTTTAAAGAATTCAACATTACAGTTTCACAAAATATCTTAGTGAGTGCTATAAAAGAAACATTTGCTATCCTTTTTTTTTGGGGGGGGGGGAGGGGTACTATCTTTTTGGGGGTTACTATCCTTTTTTGGGGGGTACTATTCTTTTTTTGGCAGGAGGTACCGGGGATGGAACCAAGGGGCACTTAACCACTGAACCACATCCCCAGACCTATTTTGTATATTGTTTTTAGAGAGAGTCTCATTGAATTGCTTAGTACCTCACTTTTGCTGAGTCTGGATTTGAACTCTTGATCCTCCTTCCTCAGCCTCCCGAGCCACTAATGCTGCTTCTTATACATGGGCAGAAATGCAAAGAATTAAATTATTGGTAATCATATCAACTTCTCATTACATATTAAACAGACCAATCCACAAAATAAACTGGTCAAATAAGATGACCTCTAACCACATGTAGCTTAGAGAGTCCTTTAAATATGGCTGGTGTGACTAAATTTTATTTCATTTTAATTGTATTTTAAAGTTCTCAATTTTATTACTAGAAAAAATGTTAAGTATGTCTGGAGCAACTTGGCTATGTGACTCTACCTTTTCAACTGTAAATTTTACAGTATCTAAATATAGATCAAATCTGTCCAAAGAAAATGTGTTTGAATTGAAATGAGCCTTAATATAAAATATACAAAGGATTTCAAACAATTTGAAAGACAAGAGAATGTAAAGATACTCATTATTTTTTATACTGATTAAGTGTTGATACAGGGGATGGAGCTGTGGCTCAGTGGTAGAGAGCTTGCCTATCATGTGTGAGGCATTGGGTTTGATTCTCCCATACATATATAAAATAAATTTAAAAATAAAGATCCAGCAACAACTAAAAAAATATATATACATTAAAAAAATAATTTAAAATAAAGTTGATACAGCCAGCAGCTCAGGAGGCTGAAGCAGGAGGATCAAGAGTTCAAAGTCATCCTCAGCAACTAAGTGAGGCACTAAGACTCAATGAGACCCTGTCTCTAAATAAAATACAAAAAAGAGCTTTGGATATGGTTCAGTGGTTGAGTTCAATCCATGATACCCCCCCCCCAAAGTTAATACAATATTTTGGATAGGTTGAATAAATAAATTTGAATAAATTGATAGGTTGAATAAATAAAAAGATATGTTAAATAAATTTCATCTTTTCTTTCTACTTTTTAAAATGGGGCTACCAGAAAAATTTAATTACACACATAGCTTGTATTTATTTCTATCTTACAACACTGGTATAAAGGTTAAACATTCTTATAACAAAACTTCAATACTTTGAGAATTCCTTAAAGCCCCCAGGTTTCAACAATAAACTTAAAAGATTACTCCAGAGCAAGTTGGAGGAGTCTTAACTTTATGCTTATGTGCCTGCACATTAGCCTTAGCTCTATTACTATCTGAAAATACACCAATAAAAATATGAGAACATTTTGAAATCAAAACATGATTACTTGTACAAGCTAAGAGAGGAATAAGAACAGGAAACTCATCTTTGCTTTTCTATGATAAGGCAAACAAAAGTAGCAAACTATAATCTTAAAATACTGAAAGGAGTAAACAGTCTTTCTCAGATGTGATCCAAAAGCAAAATTAAGTGACAAATGACCTCACTGTAATATGTACTGAAGTTTCTTTCAGATAACTCACCAATGTCTTGCTGCAACAGAACTAGTTCTCAGCCTTTTCATTCTTTCAACTAGATTCAATTCTTAAGTTTTAGTTGCATTTTTTTTTTTTTTACTTAAACCATTTACTTTAAAAAATATTTTAGTGCTGGGGATATAACTCATTTGGTAGAGTACTTGCTTCACATGTACAAGGCCTTTGGACTGGGTTCAATCCCCAGCACCCCCCCCCACACACACACACAATTAAATTGATTCTTCCATTTTAACACAAAAAAGCAAATTATAGATTAGAGTGAGCAACAAGATCAGTTACGAGAAGACTAGCTCAGAATTAAGAATCACTCTAGACTAAAATCTATTGACTCAATGGAGGTCCTGGTATAACAGATTCCAATGAATGTAACAAGCGTGTCCAAAGTATTACTGGGATAAATGAGCCTTATGTTTATTTCTCTAAGTCTATATCTTTCTCAACAAAATTTTAAGAAAAAAGAATAGGTGATAGCTCAGAAGCACAATTTCACGTAAAAACTTCTAGCTTCTCACATCAAAACAAAGAAAGGGACAGAAAAAAACTGTCATTAAAATATTTCTGAATTGTTCGTTATGAACCTTTGTATATTACTCATGGACAATATAGAGAGGACTATTATGCCCCAAAGGAAATAAATTCGAGATAACTACAACAATCTTAGTTCTTTATTGTTCTGTGGATTATATGTACAAATAGCAAACAGTACAATAAAGAGACTGGGCCTAGGAACTCAGGACTCAAGTGTTGCTCTGCAGATTAAAAACAATGCATTTGGGGCTGGGGTTGTGACTCAGTGGTAGAGTGCTTGTGTGGCACTGGGTTCAATCCTCAGCAACACATAAAACTAAATGAATGAATAGAACAAAGGTATTGAAGAAAAAAAATGTATTCATGCACATTTGTAATCCCAGCTATTCCAAAGGCTGTGGCGGGAGTGTCTCAAATTCATGGCTAGCCTACACAAATTAGCAAGACTCTGTCTTAAGATAAATTTGGAAAGGGCTGGGTGTGTAGTTCAGTGGTAGAGCACTTGCCTAGCATGCACAAGGCCCTAGGTTCAATTCTCAGTACTGCCAAAAGAAAGAAATAAAACACTGCATTTATATGTAAATTTAGTTTTCAGGACCTTGGATATTTATTAAAATTTCAAGCATAATGTGTTTCAACTTGAGGTATTTAATTATTACTCAAAATATATTACCAAGTTACATTAGCATAAAACCATAAATGCTCAGAGTCCTCCTTTATTATAAAACATTTTATTTAAACCAATTCTATTAGAAAAGTAGTCATGATTATGTTTTATATTGAAAGTTTGTTTTTAAATAGGCTTTATTTTTTAGGGAAGTTTTAATTCAGAGCAAATCTGAACAGAAAGTAAAATTTCCATACATTCCATGTTTGTTTTTAACATTTGGCTAGTCAACTGCCTAGGAAAAAGAGGGGAACACATATAAAGTGCAAGGGGTTAATCTCCATGGACCTCAGCTTAAAAAAAAAAAAAGGAATTCTACCCTGAAGTGCTCCATGGTTTAGCCCTCCAGAAGCTGGAGAATGGCTGGGAACTAGAATGAACAGAGAACTGAATTTCTGTGATTTAGCAGCTAAGTGGCCTGGAAAGAGACTTATGTGACAGAAGAAAGGAATATTATTATATTATTTTAGAAGTCATCCAGTGTTTAAAAAAGCTGCAAAGGGCAAAGCACAGCATTTATGTAAATACAATATGTATTATTAATAATGCATATCATATATGTACAGCGACAAAGTATGGAACTATCAGTGAGAATGGAATAGATCAATTTTAGGTGATTATGTTTGCATCCTGGAAAGCAGTGATGGTAAAGAAATTCACCCTCATTATTCTGTATTAGGGGAAAAAGGTAACTAAAAAGGACAGGCCTGTTATATATTTTGAAATAAGGCCCATTTCCATTCTTCCTCAAGATTCCCTGGTTTATGTGCCCCTTTTTTCTTTGAGAAATTTCTCCTTAATAAATGTTTTCCTAATTTGCTATAGCCTGAATAAAATCATCTCCTTAGTGGGCCAGTACATTGTGTCTTTGACACAGGAATAGGTATCTCTGGGGAGAGAAGGGAATGGGAAGAAGATGCATATTTGGCTGAATATGGCAAAAAGTTAACCTTTTATAAAAATCATGCATACTTTACTGCTTAAAATGTTTCAAAATTATTAGCTTGGTTTGTTAGAACAGAGTTCTGATTAGGGTAAAGTTAACAGGTTAGAATATCAAGTAGACCTGAACTTTATTTTAGGGGCAAGACTATACTCCCACTTTCCAGAAAGCTATATATCTAAGCTGCCAGTACACATCTTGGTTATAAGAGCTAGGAAAGTCTATGTGTGACGTCTTAATCCATATCCAACAAAACTACTGAGCAAACAACCCTAGGAACTTGATGGTGGACTGGTAAACAATCTTTGCACATATAATAAAGAAACTGGCACACCCAGTACACACATAAAAAATTTTTTTCTCGAGGTGTGTAAATGTGGTTCACGTGGCGGTAGGCTCTTTTTTGGGTGGGGGCACTATAAAAATGAGACATCTAAAAATATGATCTCATTTTAAAGTGCCCAGGATGATTTTCTGAATTGGTTTCAAATTGCTTTTTTACAAGTGCTTCTAGAAGACTTGGTGAGTACCAGGAAGTAATTGTGCTGTTTTATAACAAACCCATTAGCAGTTAAAATGTAACCTCAGGAAGAAAGAAACAAGCTTGGAATCAAGTATCAAACTAACAAATCTAAACAATTCCAAATACAGAAAGAAAATGCTAGACTAGAATCTAGGATAATAAAGGAACTCTTCTTCTTCACAATATTTTCTAAGAGTTGGACTGAATGGAGATGCTTTGTGTTCACAAGACCAAATATACGAGTTACCTTTAAAAATGATGGGTCTGAATTCTGAACTCTTTATTCTTTGCAAGCATCCAAGCCAAAGTAGCTTGTAAAGGCTTCTTGATTTCACTAATACCAAAAAGTTTGAGATCTATTAGAATTCATCCACGTTTTTATTTCTTCTCCCCACAAGTACCAAGGAATAGGAAAAACACTTCCTTTATTTCATTTTAAGGTACAGAGGGTTAGGAATTTAAATTCTAATATTAAGTATTTAACATAAGCGTTTAACCAAAGTCAAAATATTTGGTCCTATTTTCAAACAAAAATAAAGACTGTATTAGAAACTAAAAAAAAAAAAAAAAAAAAAAAAAAAAAATTAATTCAGAAGACTCTAAAGCAGGCTCCAGTCCACTTCAAAGCACTTTCATCAAAAGGGATGGTCTTAAATTTATCAGCACTCAGACTTCAGTTTTAAAGTCTTCTAGTGTAAGGTACCATATACTTAAAATCTTAAAGATGTTAAAGACTTAAGATGGTGATCCTCTTGGTAACTTACATTAAACCAAAAAGAACCTCAGACTAAATATCAAACCCCTATTACACAACCTCAGCCATTAAGAAACTACCTGTTAATCTCTTTTTCTTCCACAGCCTGCATCTTCATGAAAATTGCAATACCTTAAGAAAACCAAAACTGCTATTCCACGAAAACATTCTGTATGCAGATAAAACTGGTACCAACTGATTCCAGACAGAGAGATGCAATAACAATGTGATATTTCTAGCAAAGTCTGGATAAGACTTTGCCTGCAAATCATTGACCAAAAATGGTAACAGTATGTGCACACTACAGAAAATAACAAAATGTTCTACCTAATCGTAGAACGCTGTTTTACAGCAGATGAGAGTGACAGTTTAGAGAAAAAAAAGTAATATATAAATTAAGCCAAATCTCCATCATCTACAATAAACATGTTTACTTTTTAGTGACTCAGGTAATTTAACAGACTTTTTAAAAGCTCTTAAATTTGCTTGTATTAGCGTCCCACCATCATGCCCAAACCTTGCATGTCAAGTTGTGGCAAAGCCAAACTGTTTACAAGTAAAAGAAAGTTTCTATTCATACACGGACATATCGGGTAGGGAAGGGTTAAAAGAGACATTGCCAAGCTTGACAAGCATAACGAGAGTGCTGCTGGAAGCTGATTGCCAGATACGACAAACAAAGCGGCTGCAAGGCCACCCGGTTCTTAATCATGCCAGGGTCACGCTCCTCAGCGATCATCCGCCCTCTAGGGTCGTTGAATAAAGGTCTTCTTTTCCTTATTGATGGAAAGATCTCAAGACGGAAACAGGCGCGGGTCACTGAGAGCCGGCTTAGGGGAAACCCGCGCCACAAGGCTCGTCGCCGGGTTCCAACCCCCCTCCCCTCGGGCCTGCAGACCCCTGGATCTGTATCCGAAGCTGTGCGGGCGTTCGCCCCTGTGTACCAAAGCCAGGAGAGACTCCGCGGAGGCCTCGCAGCAGCTGGGAAGCTGCCACAGAGCGCAGGGCCCAAACCGAGCATCGGAGGCCGGGAAACTCTCCTCGGTCGGGAGACGGCAGCCCAGCAGGGTTCCTTCCATCTGCGAGCGGGGGACGCGCCCCTCAGCTCCGTACCCTACCCGTCCCGGGGACTCGCAGTCCCGGGACGCCTCAGCCCATTCCTCGGGCTTTTTCCCACTCACCATTTTCACCGCAGCTGTCGGAGGGATGCAAGGGAGGAAGCCGACCAGCACCGAGTCTGCGGAGCGTCCTATTCGCAGCAGCGAGACCAAGAGACCGAACGGAGAGCCGACGCGGCGGCGCGAGCCTACCAAGGGGCGGGCGCGCGCCCCGGGCCGAAACGCGGCTGCGCACGTCACGCACCTCCCGCCGTTGCTTGGCAACCGGCTGGCCGGGCAACGCCCTGCCCCTGCGACCCTCGGGAATCCCAACTGCGGGGGGCGGGAGGAGCCTCAGTCACCTTTTTGGGGCTGTGGGGGCGAGTACCCCTTCACCAGCTGGGTCTTTGGGAATGTAGTTGGGTTCCCTAGTCCTGCTGAAGAGAAGGAGGCGGAGCCTAGGCTGACACCTACCGGCGAGGGACGGGCAAAGGGTGAGCCAGGATGGAGTGGCCATTCCCCTCCCTGGGGCGGGGTCAGAAGATGCCCCGCCCCCCACGCAGCAGTTGCCCATACATAGAAGTAGCCACCTGGCCAGGTGTGCACCGCAGCTGGGGGCGGGGCTGGAGGCGGAGGATGGGCCCGGCCCGCGGCGGGTGCGGAAGGGAGGGAGGACTGCCGGGAGCCAGGCCCCAGCCGGGGCCGAGGGGCGGCTTCCCGCATTTTTTACCTACTTTGGTGTGATTCCCGCCACCCGCCCCTGATTGGCCAGCCCAGCACGTCGGGCCCTCGCGTGAGAGGGAAAGTCTGTACATTTTTCCTCCTTTCCGAGGCGACCGTGGCTGTTCAGAGTGCTCTGTGACTCACCGCTAATTTCAGGTCTGGAAAACAAGGAGTGATTTATTTATCTTACGGCCCGCAGGGGTGTGGCTGGGAAATGGCTGCGTTGCCTTGGCCTGGTGGCGCCGGGCCCACTGCTCCGTTTTGAGGGGTTTTAATTTGGGACTGTGTTTTTCCAATGGGCGGTTGCAGCAGAAACAGTTTTTCAAAGGGACATTAGGAATCCCAACTTTTTTTTCTGAGGGTTTTTTTGTGGGGAAATAAAGGAAACAGGAAGAATCAAATGGGATGATGAAGTTTTACTTAATTTAGGCTACGGAGAACATCATGGTCTATACCAAAACTATTTTAATTCTCCAAAATGAGCCTTTTGGACAAGATGATTGGTATTGTGCCCCGCTCCCCGTGCTATATAAAGTCTAGGTTGTATGTGGCATTTGTTCTGCCACTCAACATAAAAACCCATTTCTCATTACTTTTTTTTTTTTTTTAAGGCAGTAAGCAAGTTGTGTTATTTTTAAGCCTTTACCATTTGCTCTAGGATTTTTGGCAGTCCAGAGCATTGGCATTGGAATCATGTGGGTAACTTATTCGCGGTCAGATTTGTGAGTTTCTGATTTAGTACATCTAGGATGAGACCTAAGAATTCGCATTTCTAACATTTCCTAGGTGATGCTCCTGCTGCTGATTGGAGCTCACTCTGAGAACTCTGTCTAATGAGAAAGAACCCCTGTGTATCCAGCTGCAGCTGGAATCCTTTGTTTTTCTGTGTGCGGGAACTCACTGCCCTCACCTCCCCTACCCCCACCACCACCACCAAGTAGGAGACTTCCTTTCTAGTCCAAAATTGGAGCGTTCTCATTTAAGGACACATGCCTGCCTGCTCCAGCCTCTCTCACTTGTGTAGTTTATCTTTCACTCTACCACCAGTTATGGCCAAGCATAAGAATTCGATTCTGTTACTTTCCTGCTTAAAATTTTCTGTGTCTTCCTCCGGAATGTTCAGCAAGTCTAAAGTCTGTGGCATCTAACTGAAGCCTCAGTGTCCGTTTTCTACCATGTCTCCCACATCTTCCAAAGTGCCCACTTGTACCTCCTAAACTTCTCATTCCATTACCCTTCTTGCTCTTTCCAACTCCCATGATCACAAATCTGGTCATTATTCAACCTTAAATGTTCCTATTACCCCAGCAGTTTGTAGATTTCTCTGACCAGTTCCCAAGGAATCAATAGGGAACCCTTCTATAATCCCACAGTTCATCTCTTCTAGAATCTTAGCATCCAAATTGCCTGGGGATTCTGTTAAAAAAATGCAGATTCAGGAATTTAAGGGTGGAGTTTCAGATGCCACCAGAAGATTCAGATGCCTCCAGTCCTCAGACCACATTTCAGAATGATGTTTTATGGGTTTTCCCTACTGATAATGTAGTTCTGTAATTGTTTATATATATTTGGGACTATCACAAGGTTAGACTGGGAATTGCTTGGGGTCAAAAGATATTTAGGATGGATCTTATATGAACTGGCCTAGCCCCTCATACATCATAGTTTAATAAGTGTTGTTCATTAAGTGAACTGGTATCAGAAGATGTTTTAGGATATATATATTAGGATATATACAGTTCATTGTAGCTTAAGAAGAACTCTTTTTTTTTTGAGATTCCATTGAACTTTAGCTTTTACATTCACACTTAACATGTTCTAGATATTTTCCCACCTCATCTCACAAAAAAGTTTTAACAAAATTCTTTAGACTGTTTTTGTCCTCCTCCCTCAGTTCAAATATGGAACTCTAATCCCCAGTGTGATGGTATTTGGATGTAGGCCTTTATGGTATGATTTAAATTATGAGGGCAGATCCTCCAGGAATGGGATTAGTGTCTGAGACCCAGAGACTCCTTTGCCCCTTCTACAAGTGTGGGGACACAGAGGCTGTCTATGAACCAGGAAGTGGTCCCTCCCCAGACACTGAGTCTACTGTTGCCTTCATCTTGAACTTCTCCAGCCTCCAGAACTAGGAGAAATATTTCTGTTGTTGATAAACCACCTGTATGGTATGGTATTCTTTTACAGCAGTCTGAACAAGCGACATTGCATAAGATCTCTTCTTAAACATGAGATGAATGTATTCCATTTTCATTTAGAAAACATTTGCATAGTTAACAATCTATGGACTTATAAGCACTTTCATTTAAAACCATTAATATGAGTGGCAAGGAAGAATAATTTATACATTAATGAGGCACTTGCAGAGACACGTAGGTTAATAGGTAGTCTGGAAAAACTTCTTTTGCCAAAGGTCATAACCCTATTGGAATACAGCATAAAAAAAAAAAAAAGACTATTCTGACTCCTCCCTTGTCTCCCCACAAATATGCTTCTTTATTTATACCCTGTCCTTATTCATGTCTATAGTCTTTAACTTTAATCCTATAAGTAAGACATGAATATATTCTCATTATGCCTGTTTCAAAAGAGCTGGACACGGAGGGAACACCTGTAATCCCTGCTACTTGGAAGGCTAAGGTAGGAAGATCATAAGTTTGAGGCCAGCCTCAGCAACTTAGCAAGACTCTTGTCTCAGAATAAAACTGAAAAGGGAGTAGTTCAGTGGTAGAACTACACCCCTTTATCCACGTATGAAGCCCAGTGTTCAATCTTGCAAAAAAAAGATTCAAATAGTACAACAAAGGAAGACCCCTTGAGTACCTACTTTACTTTGCCATAATCTCAGTCCCCTCCTCAGAGGTAACCACAGACGTTAATTTGATGTGGCCTTACAGAGAAGTATGCCTTATGCATGTGTTTTGCTTTTGGTGTTGTTTTTTTTTTTTTTTTTTTTTTTTTTAATGGTTTTATGCTGGCTTGTAGTGTCCTATAGCTTGCTTTCATGCAGTTAATAATTGTCTTGGTAACCTTGCCTCATCAATAAATCATTATTGTAATTGCAGTAAAGCATGACTGTTCATGACTCTTTCCCCTACTGATAACCATTTAGGTTATTTCCAATGCATAGCTACCACAAACAGTGTTTCAGAGACCAGCCTTAGGACATATGACAAATATGGGGAGTCAAATATTTGGTTTAAGGCTAGGCTAAATGAGTTCAAACTCTTCAAAATCAATGTGAAAGACTTTATCATATTTATGAAAAATAACCACATGGATAGATCCCTAAGATACACTGTTGAATGAATGAATAAAAACAAGATGTAGTTCTGTATATGTTGCTGAGATATTTGCATTTTTAAAATGTCTTACGTTGTCAAGACTTAAAAATAGTGGTTTAAACCACTATTTTATTTGTGAAGTTTATTTAGAAAAGAAATGCAGAGGTATAGTTCAGATTTGGTATATTAATTTGCTAGTTTTTGAGATAGTCTCTATACAGTTGTTTTGTTGTACATGGTTTCCTTTCCCTAAGTCACCTAATGGTCCACCGTAGCTGCCAGAGCACTAGCTGTTACGTCCACATTCTATGGCAGTAAGAAGGAAGAAAATATAAAAAGGACACCCCTCCCTTTTTAAGGAAACTTCCCAAAAGTACAGGATTGCCAGTTTTATCTCGGTGATCAAAACTTGGTTATAAGGCTGGGAAATGTGGTCTCTGCCCTGACCAGTAGTATGCTTGGCTAAGAAATTTGGGTTCCTTTACTAAGGAAGAAAGGGAAAATGAGAATATTGAGAGATAGCTAGTGGTGACTGCCATAGGTATATATTTTGGTCTCATTCTACTGGTGAGGTAGGCTAAGATGTTCCTTGGGAGCCCAGAGGAATAAGCAGTGTGCTCCAGGCTCATGACCCTTACCATTAGACCACATGACACAGCATTCATGAGGAAGGAGGATCAAGAGAACTGAGGTGTCTTTTAGTGCTTCCCTAACACAATAGAAATATGTTAGTGTTAAAACAACGAATGGAAACTGCAGAAAATACATTCTTGACATTCCTTTACTTACTGCCCATAGCCTGGTCCTGATGGATCATGCCTCCTCCAAGCCACTGGCATCTATTTTTGGTAAAGGCTAAGTATATTTGAGTATATTCATGGAATGATACAGTATCACATGATAACATTATTGATTTGTCTATTATTAGTCTTTAAGATAGAGTAAAAGTCCCATGCTACTCTTTCATAATGTTTAAGATCGAACAATTCTGTGTTGTTTTTTTTTCAGATAATAGTGTACTTCTTAAGGTAAACCATGAAAAAAATGGAATACAAAATAGCATACCAATCCCTTTTTTCATTTTTTTAGTGCATTTTAACTATACAGAATAATGGGTTTCATTGTGGCATTCTTACATGCAAACAATATACTTTGATCACACTTACCCCGCATTGCCCTTCTAACCATCCCCTAAAGATGGGGGAGGGAAATCCTTCATCTCCTTCCTCTTCTTTAATAGTCTCCCTGTTACTTTCCTATTGTCTTTTCTCTCCTAGATTGTACATATGAGGGAAAACATGCATTGATTGTCTGGTTTATGTCTCTTACCATTATGATCTACAGTTCTATTCATTTTCCTGCAAATGACACGATTTCGTTCTTTATAGCTCCTTTGTGTATATATACCACATTTTCTTTATCCATGCATTTATTGATGGGCACCCAGGCTGATTTCATGGCACAACAAAGATGGCCAATGCTTCTTAACTGCTCTTGGGGTTCCCTTTGAGATTCTTATGAAAAGTCTAAGCCCCCCCCCTCTCCAGAAAGATACACATTTATTCCAACTCACAAAGCTTGGCCTATAATCTGCAGGAGCTCATGCACTCCCCTGAAGCACATCTGTTAAAGTAGATATTTCCAGAGTCTTTTTGGGAAATGTTCCAAAGGAAGCCCAGTGTAGGAATAAATGAACAATCCCACAGTTCTTCATACACAGACATACACACACCAACATCAGAGTTGGTATCTCGCTGCTTATTGATGTAGCATCAAATCTTTCAGACCTTTTCAGTATAGAACATTTTAAAAAATACAACAGCACATTTAGGACTGCAGTTTTTATTCAATCATTCAACAGTGTGTCTTGGGGATGCATCTATGTTGTCTTGCCATTTTTCATAGGCATGCTTCATTCTACAATTTAGATATGGGAGTTGTACCTCTGAAGGAAAATGAGCCATGAAAGATTAAAGAGTCAATAAAGGGAAACAAATATTTTGGTTTAAGGATAAACAAAATGGACTCAAACTCTTCCGAATGCAAAGAAGCTCGAAAGTTGGGTGTTATGACACAATTAAGAGTAGAAATGAAGTGAATAGACCGTTCACAGCAAAATGTTAACATATAAAAACAAAAGGCTTCTCTTAAAGCTCAGAAGTAATTTGGGGGAGAGGGGGAATACAAAGACTAATTTACGTAGTCTCCCCCACAGCTACTATAGGACTGAAAAACCTCTGAACGTGCAAGGCATCCACCCCAGAGACTGCCAGATAATGTTAAGGCAACCTTGGAGCCTTGCTTAGGTGTGGGGAGATGATAAATGCAAGTGGACTGCACTTTCCCTCACTTCCTCCACCTCTGAGGACTCAATGATTATATCCTGGAACAGAGAGGGTTCAGGGAACAGGAAGTCATCTGAAAGGGATAGGGCCTCCTGGTTGAGGTAGGGGGTTGAGCCCAGATTCCAGCATCAGTGGCTCCCAGCCACCCCACCTCTCTCCCCCAGACTTATCAGGAGCAGCATAGTTTCCTCTCTCCCCAGGTATTCTGTAAAAGCCCAGTAAGTGAACATCCCAAGTCCATGGATGAAGATGATGAGACATAGGAGGAATCTAAGCACTATGAAGAGAAAGACAACAAACTGAGTAAACTCAAGCAGAAGAAAAAGGAGGACAAGAAATGAAAATAAGCATAGTAAATATTCTCAGAGAAAGAAAAGATACTAAGAAACCAGGGCAGGAATAAGCAGTTATGGAAGAATTGGGGACATTAGGAATATAAACTATTATTGTAGAAATAAAAGATTCAGTGGATGGGTTGGGAAACAGCCTGGGTATATTCAAAATAAGTTTGTGAATCAAAAGATGGGATCAAGGAAGGAAATATTTAAAGAAATAATAACCATGATTCTGCTACTTTTAAAAAATTAACTATGGAATTCATTATTTAAATATTTGCTTTGTGCATACTCTGTTCAGAGCCATGAATAAAATAGATAAGTTTCTTGCTATCTATCCTGGAGCTTAATCTTAGTGTGCCAGAGGCTGACACACAATTAAGCACAAAAGCATGGGGTTGTGAATGAGAAGCGCTCTGTTGACAATAAAACTGGATGATGTGAGAATGTGAGAGAGGGTAACTGAGGGTGAAAGGGTGCTAATTAAATTGGTGCTCAGAGAAGTTTACTTTTGAAACAAATATTTCTTTCAGAGACGTTTTCTGAAAAGGTAGTATTTTTATCTGAAACTTAAATTTCAGGACAAACACAGCCATGTAAAGGTCTGGGGGAAACATTCTAGATGGAGGAAATTAGCTTGGTGTGTTCAAAGAACAGAAGGAAGACTGTAGCTGGGGCCTGAGGAATCAGGGTATGTAGATCTGGGTGAAGCTGTGAGGTTATCATATACAGCTATACAGACCATGGTGAGGAGATTAGGTGATTAATTTAAAAAACAAAACAAACTACACTATGGCCTCAGTGTTAAGGCATTTGTAGTTATGTTATTTTTTATTATGTTAGGTTGAACAATTTTCTATTGATAATAGTCAACTACCTGTGACCTGCAAAAACAGGAGTTTCTCATGGTTCAGTCTAATACATACTAACCACATAGGTATTTGAGCAGTCTGGTCTTTTTAAAAATAAGAGTTTTTTAAAAAATGATTCTTTTAAATACTCCATTATCTATTAAAATACCACCCAGATTTCTCCTATGAAACAGAAGAGCTAAGTGTTAAAAAATAAAAGCTTGGCAAGGCATAGTGGTGCACACTTGTAATCCTAGTGACACAGGAGGCAGAGGCTGATGCAGGAGGATTGAAAGTTGGTGGTCAGCCTGGGCAACTTAATAAGGTGCTGTCTCAAAATAAAACTTAAAAAGGACTAGGAACATAGCTCAGTGGTAGCGCGTCCCTGGCTTCAGTCACCACTACCGCAATCAATCAATCAAGAAAGCTTGTGTTTGGAAGCAAAAACTGAGTATCTTGTTTACATTCATAATGAAATGCCCTTTTGAAATTTTTTCAGTTAGACTTGACAGATGTTTACTGAGGTCCTACAGTGTGCCTGCTGTGGCCATGCTAATGACCAGGAATACAAAGATGAATAAATCATGGGCCCTGCCACAGGGAGATCACAAGTGAAAATAGATCAATGCCAAGATTAACTTGTCCAGAGTTCCCTTGGGAATTCTCAAGATCTTAACTGGTGGGATAGATCTGACCAGGGAGATGTCACCAAATCTTTAATGAGGAATGAATCCACAGAGGAGGGAAACAAGTGTTATTATTGACAAACTTTCTCACTTGTATTTGCCAATACAAATACAGATGAGATGGTCACTCAGAGATTGATGTTTGGAGTAAGGGAACACCACATATTCCTACTAAAAAATTAGACTCCCTGAACTAAGATGTGTAAGATAGATATAGAAATGAATGTGTAGTTCGTTTTATTTGTTTTCTTTGTGGGTGGGGGAGCTGATCTGACTTATTTCCTATTTTTCCCTGTTTCTGGACATGGAGGAGAAATGCCAAACAATGATTCAGTCGAAGAAACCCAGTTCTTCCCCATGAGGGAACACAGTCAAGGACAACTCCATCAGAAACAGAATCAAAGAACTATGGCCATGATATGAAATCTGAATGCCTTTTAATATACAGGTTTTGTTTTACCACTAAACCTCTAATATTTCTATCAGTAATCCCTTAATGAGGTGTATGAGTCTGGATGTCACAGTTCTAGTCCTGCCAGGCATTGACATCTGCAAGATGTACCTCTCTGGACTTCCATGTCCTCACCTGGAAACTAAAGGTGTTGATGAGTTTAACCTCTTTGGCTCTAAGATGTGATATGATGCTCTACAGAAGATGTACTGAGACTGGAAGAGAGCCAGTAGTAGAGCATGTGCCTAGCATGTAAGATGCCCTCGGTTCTTCCCCCAGCACCCTGCCAAACAAAGATTTATTGAGTACTTAGCAAAACCTTAGCAAGTTGTAGAGTATCCTATTCTAATTACACTAAAGCACTTGAATTTTTGTTCATAAATTCTAAGATTGGGCTCAAGATTCAAAGCATGTTTTTTACAGCAAAATCAATTAATTACTATAATGATCTATACTATAGACTATCCATACTCAGGGAAAGGGAACTGATTGTTACAAAGGGACCAAATAGCATTAGTTTCTCACACTCTCACATGTAAATAAGGCCAACAGTCACATCCTGCAATCAGCCCTGCTCCTATTTTTTTTCTTTAAGGTGGTGGTGGGAGAAAGAGAGAAATAAATTTGGGACCAGTCATTAAGAGATGGTTCCCCATGTAAAACTTTCCATGCTGGAGGTGTTAGGAATCACTTGCTCATTTTTATTCTTGATCCTTCAGGAAACTGTTCTTTCCAGTGAGTCACTTCCTCCTCACTAATCTTCTTGCCCATCCCAGGACTGGCCCTCAGCAGAGAGTTCAGGGCTGTTAGGCAGGAAGGGTACTTCTGGTGGCAGGTGGCATACCTCTGAAATGTCAGAGAAGGATCTCCTAAGCAGGAGAGAAAGTGTATATTAGTTGTGATAAAAGCAAAGTGTTGGATTCTAGGTTCACTTTTTTTTTCTTTTTCATTTGCAACAACTCTAGGAAAGAAGCACCCATAGAAGGTGCAGCAGGTTTCATTTATGACTCATGGAAATTTCTAAAATGATAAATATTGGCTCAGCAATAGCTTGACCTAAGAAGCACTCCACTAAATGAGACACCATGGTTACAAGAAACAAAAAGAGCATATTCAACAAATAAACTGTGACTCCACTTCCAGCCTGTCAGAAAGAAGAGCAGAAAGGGAGGCCTGGGTTCTGCAAGTGTCCTTTCCTGGCTGACCAGGGTTTTTTGTTTGTTTTTTTTTTAATTTTCCTAAGGTCAGAAACTTCCTAGGGTTGGTTCCAATATCTTCCTGGCCAGGAAGACATTTTCAGATGGTTCTGATTCAGTATTTTACTTAGTGAAAACTTTTTTTTTTTTTTGGCTAATCTGAAAATCTTTGCCAACCGTAAAAATTAATGAAAGGGAAAATGAAAATATTTTCCCTTAAGAAAAAGGAAAATAAAATTTCCTTGCTGAGTTAAAAAAAAAAAAAAAAGTCCTTCCATCTCTGTGTGTAGAAGAAACCGGACATCCTGAAGTGATGTTAAAAATCTGGAATTTCAATTTATTTCAGAGAAAATTTAGAGGGTAAGTCATAAATAATAGTTGGGAGTCCTCCTAGCTCTAATTTTTATTTCTTATAAAATACAGCCAGAATTACTTCCTCTTATCTGATTTTATTTTCTAAAGAAACTAATATACTATCATTCATACTCACTTAAAAGGCTTACAGAAAATATTACTTTGTAATAACTGAGATTAACAGCAGCATTACTGATTAGCATGCATACACACATGCAAACACATGCACACAGAAACTATATAGTCTGGACATGGAAAGGAAGATTAACAGCAAAATAGAGTGATACAAGACTCAGGCCACAATTCTTTTTCTTTCTTTTTTCTTTTCTTTTTTTTTTAGTTGTAGATGGACAGAAAGCCTTTATTTTATTTGTTTATTTTTATGAGGTGCTTAGGATCAAACCCAGTGCCTCATACATGCTAGGCAAGCACTCTGTCTCTGAGCTACAGCCCCAGCCCCACAATTCTTTTTTATCCTTCATCTTATAAACTTTTTAACTGAAATAATTATATGTGTCAATGGGGTACAATGTTATATTTTGATATATGTATACATTGTACAATGATTGAATCAGGATATTTAGTTCATCCCAGCACCTCAAACAACAATCATTTCTTTATGGCAAGAACATTCAAAATTCTTACAGCTATTTTGAAATATATGATACAATATATTAACTATAATGACCCTTCTGTGAAATATAACATCAGAAGTAATGCCTCCCATACAGCTGTGACTTTGTGGCCATGGACCAATCTCCCCATTCCCCATCTCCCCTACCTTCCCAGGCCTCTGGTGCCAAGCATTCTACTCTCTATTCCCATGAGATCAGCTTTTTTAGATTCCACAAATTATGAGTGACATCATATGGTATTTTTCTTTCTGTTCTTCAAATAAAGCAGCTAAAGGGAATGTGCAGCATGTGAAGGTCCCAGCAAGGTATCTGAAAAGGGGATATCAAATCTAAATCCTTGCCACCATTTGAGGACATATGGACTTCCCTTGAACGAGAGAGCCTGTGGTAGAACCTATGTAGGGGCCCAGGGTAAAGACTATAGAACGCATTAAAAGGAAGCAGGAGGACAGTGACACAGCTGTCCATATGCTTCTGCAGAGAAGCCACACTTGGGAGAAAAACTAGGTGCCCAGTGTGATTTGGAACCTGTATAGATGGAAAGGGACATGCAACTAAACACTGAATTTGACTGTCCTTTGACCCAGCTGGAGGACTTACCTTAAATTACCTCCAGGGAGAAAAATTGCAAAAGCTAGATTAATCAGAAAGATGTGACATGGGGCCTGGCATCTTCAATGAGGAAGTGGGACTTCTCCTTTGGAAGACATGGCCCTTTGCATTTTTCTCCCCTTTGCCTCCCCGCTCATATTAATCAGCATTGTAACCTGATAGGGACAGAGCCATCCCCACTGGTGAGGCAGTGGCAGGAGTGTCTCTGCAGGTAGCCAAGGTGATGCTGGCAGCCACAGAGCAGCAGTTGAGATGGCTCTGGCAAGAACGCCTTGTTAGCTGCCAAGGGAGAGGGCTGGGCCAGGACACGGATAGGCCTGGACCATTCTGTTGGCTGAGCCAAATGGCATTAAGAATAATTTCAGAATGGAAATCATTTTAGTAAGTTTTTTCTGGTTATGAAAAAATATAGGTTTGTTAAGGGAAAAAAAAATTAAAAGTGTGTGTGTGTGTGTTTAAATAAATTGATTTAAATATGATTGAGGGATACCTTCTCCTTACTTAAAAAATACCCAAAAACTTCACTTTCATTCCCCTGCAATTCTTTCCCCTCTCACCAAAATTAGACCCTGTCATTGGATTGGAATGTACAGAACAAAGCCTGGAATGTGTCCTTCTAGACTTTGTTCTGTGTATTTACACACACACACACACACACACACACACATAAACACACACAAACACACAGTGATAGATAGCTAGATAGATATACAGTTTTGTGTTTCTTTATTAATTTTCTTTTTTCAGCAGGGTACTAGGGATTGAACCCTGAGCTATATCCCCAGAGTGCTTTCTCTCTCTCTCTCTCTCTCTCTCTCTTTTTTTTTTTTTTTTTTTTTTTTGAGACAGGGTCTTACTAAGTTGCTGAGGATTTTGTTCATTTGCTGAGGTTGGTTTCAAACTTGTGATGCTCCTAACTCAGCTTCCTAGTTACTGGAATTACAGGCATGTGTCCCCGTGCCTGGCTCCTGTTGATTTTTTTTAAAGCATAGATAGTATCATATTCCATCATCAACTTGCCTTCTTCACTGGTAGTGTATGTTGGACATATTTGGCCTTACTTATGGCTTTAGCTCAGTGACACAGTGTTTCATAGTATGAACACACCAGAGTTTACTGTGAGATATTTAGGTCACTTCCAAGAGGAATAAGGCAGTGATTACCATCCTCATACATGCCTCTGTGAACACAGGTAAGTATTGCTCTGCTATGGATAGTTTAAAAGTGTAACTTCTGTGTTGAAGAATATATGCAAATTTAATTTCAAAACCCAAGATAAATTGCTATTCAAAAAGGCTTTACCTCTTTATTCCCTCACCAACAGTGTATATAGGAGTCTTTCCACATCCTCACCAACCTTTATACATTTGGCCAATCTGATGCATGAAAAAATGTTATCTCATCACTTGAATTTGCAATTTTCTGATTACTATGATGTTGAACATCTTTTTCAATTTTTTAAAATTTCATCTTCTGTAAAATATATCTTTACGTACTGGTGATGTCCCTTTTCTTTTTCCCTGATTTTAGAAGTTATTTATATATTCTGATTATTAATACCTTGGTTTGTATATGTAAAATATATATATATATATATATATATTTTCTAGTTCTTCTTTGAACTTTGGTTATGTTGCACATGTGAAATGATATTTTTGTTTCTGTTTTTTGTTTCTTTTTGGTGCTAGGGATTGTACTAGAGTTTTACTTATGCTAAGCATGCACTTTGGCACTGAGCTACATCCACAGCCCGATGGTATTATATTAATCATCTTTTGGTGGTTATCATATTTTAAATTTTGATCATGAAAACTTTCTCTACCACCAAGTTTTCATTTGGAATTAGTTTTTAAGTCAATTTTGGTACTTTGGTGTTATATTAATCCTGTTTTGATGGTTATCATATTTTAAATTTTGATCATGAAAACTTTCTCAACCACCAAGTTTTCATTTGGATTTAGTTTTTACTTTGTCTTCTTTTCTAAAAAAATGATGCATCTCATGTAGGTTTTAAATTTGGGCGATATAATACCATGTGTAGTGTTCCATATTTCCTTATACTAAAAATATGTCACCTGTAACTGTAGTTTTTTGTGCCAAATATAATTAATTATACCATATATAATTGTCTTGATTTGTGTGTGTGTGTGTGTGTGTGTGTGTGTGTGTGTGTGTGTATTTTAAACTAGTCTTTTTAAAGATCCCAATCCTGATGTCAAAATTTCTACTCAAAACCCAAGAGGCACTGATGATTATCATACTAAAGTAACTGGCCTCCCTGACCTGACCCTCATTGTCTATCTTCTTCCCATTCTGTATTTTTTTTAAAGTACTTGTCATCAACTGACATGATGTATATTTATTTAATTAGTTATTGACTCAATATATGTTCCATAAGTTCAGGAACTTTGATTCCTTCATTGCTGAATTGTCAATTAATTTTTAGAACTTAGCACATACAAGATAAACACTAAATATTTGTAGAAGTTGTTGATTGAAGAAGTAATTATTCTTTTACTGAAGGATTCTTTTGTCTGCTTTATCGATTTTATTTTCTAGGTGCTGGTTTGGCTTGTTTGGCATTCCATCCTCATAGTTCTTCCCCACAATGTTCCTGAGACTGCTCTTACAAAGGGACCAAGAAGCTTCATACTCATTATGATTTCGATTTTAAATGTACCCCAGAGGTTCATAAACTAAAAGCTTGGTCAATAGTCTATAGCACTATTGGGAAGTGGTGGAAGTTAGGAGGTAGGGCCCAGAGCAAGGAAGTGAGGTCACCGGGGGGTGTGCTCTTGAAGGGGATATTTGGAATCTCAATCTCTTCCTTTCCCCATCTCTGCTTCCTGGATACTAGGTGAGCAGAATTACTTCATCACATGCTTCTGCCCATGATGTACTGCCTCACTGCAGGCCCTAAAACAATGGAGCCAACTGACCATGGACTGATACCTCCAAAGCCATAAACCAAAATGAACTATTCCTCCTTTAAAGTTGATTCGTGACAGGTATTTTTCATAGCAACAGAAAGCTGATTAACAACACTCCTAAATTCAATGGTCAATTCTTAGTCCTGATCTCACTCAATATAATCAGTCACATCTTCTCTTCCCCTTGACATGCTTTACTTCCTTGGTTTCTAGAATCCCACACCCTTCCTGATTTTTCACCTTCCTGTCTGACTTCACCTTTTCAATATCCTTTGCTGATTTCTTCCCATTGCCTGATCTCTATGCCTAGAAGGCCCCATACTGGTTCCTAGACTTCCTCTCTTTACTATGTACATGTCATTCTCTTGGTATTCTGATTCAATTTTATGACTTTGGGAAACATACAACATCCAAACTTTAGCAACAGTAACTACATAAACTAATAACATAGTCATTTATTATCATTTCAAGTATTATGTACTATACATAATGGTAAATGCTGTACTTTTATATGATTTGCAGAGCATTAGGTGTGTTTGGTACACCAGCATCACCACAAACATGTGAGAATGCCTTGCTCTATGACATTAAGAAGGCTATGATGTCTGTAGGCAATAGGAAGTTTCCAGCTCCATTATAATCTCAAGGGATTGTTGTCATATACGTAGTCATTGCTATATGGCACATTATATGAAGGAATTTCAGCTAATTACCTGAAAACAGTGATGCAGGGCTCTATCAGTTAGTTGTTGCTGATATTCCTCCCATATTTCCTCAGTATTCATCTCCTGACCCTGAGAGCTGCTTCCTCTGAACCACCTAGCCTTTTCTGTCGTGTAAATATTCTGCTCTCAGGAGCAGCCCTTCATCAGTGATGGACAGGGAGTTGGTATTGTTGCTTCCACAGCCCTTGGCTGAGTTATTTCTGTTTTGCTTTCTCTCCCAGAGCTTAATTGCGCTCCGGTGGCCAGCAGTGGTCATTGTGGCCATAGTCCCAATACTGGCTGTCTTTCCTCCCAGGCTTTGCTTCCCCAACCCTCTCCTGGAGTCTGGAATCACAACTCAAATACCAAATTTTTACTCTAGTTCTAAGGGTCAGCTTCTGGAGGACTCCACACTAAGATAAGTGTCTAACATAAATCAAGCCACATGCAAAAAATAACAGCTAATATTTATCAGGCACTTACTATGTGCCAGACATACCACTCTAAACACATCATTTAATCCTCACAACTATCGTTTAGACATTACTGTCATTTCCAGTTTATAGGAGGCACGTGAGGCTTAGCCAGGTTAAGTATCTTGTCTGAGGTCACACAGCTCATGGGTCATGAAGGATTTAAACCTGGACTATTCAACTCAAGTGCCCATGCTTTTGATCACCATATGTCCTCTGACATAACATATCAAGTTACTTCAAATATCTTCACTGGTACATATTTAATAGGCTTTTGAGAACATATTACTAATGGGTTTTGCTGATAGAAGAGCTAATAAATTTTTTTTGTAATCTGTCAGCAATCATAATGTTGCATAACTTGTGTTGTCTGCACTCATCCCACTGAAATCTGAGCCACATGCAAGAAGCTTTTCTCTTTCCAACCACATCAAGAAGTTCAGCAGTGTTTCTTTTCTTCTGATTCTTCTAAAATATAAGTGTGTTTTTGCAGCTAACCACTGTTCCTGCTGGTTTTTTTTTTTTTTTTTTTTTGTCAAAACCATATGCCTCAGGATTCTACCTTCTGGGTCCCCTTCTTCCTCCGGGAGAAGTCTTTTCTTCTGTCCTTTAATAAATTTCTAATTTCTACTCTGGCAAAAAAAAAAAACAAAAACCATATGCCTCCCAGCTTAAAATTTATTACATGATAAATGAAGGTCACCATTTATGCCCCAATAACTAATTGAACAGATGCAGGATTTTAGCTGTTGTGATGCCAAGTAAGACATGTTCATTTCTTTTCTTTTTTTTTTTTTTAAGAAAGAGAGAGAGAGAGAGAATCTTAATATTTATTTTTTAGTTTTCGGCAGACACAACATCTTTGTTTGTATGTGGTGCTGAGGATCGAACCCGGGCCGCACGAACACCAGGCAAGCGCGCTACCACTTGAGCCACATCCCCAGCCCTAGACATGTTCATTTCTGATTTGGAATACAACATATCACAGGCTCTCGTTGACCCTTATTTGAATTGCAGTCTTCAAGCTGCTAACCTTGTCACCATTTATCTTTGTTACAAGGCAAAATCTTATGAAGTCCTCTTCCCTCTACTGTTGTTTTTCAGAAAGAATAAAACAAATGTTTTGTGGTTCCTAGAAAATGTTATAAGATTGTTTCCCAAGTTAGGTCATTGCAGTTACAAAACTTTTGTTTTGATAGAAGACTTGGCCAAAAACAACACAGCCCATGATCAGCCATTATTTCAGGGAAAAAAAATCTTGAGATTAGCCAGAGTTTGCTGCCTCCCATTCCACTAAAATAGAGACAAATTCTTCCAGCTTGGCTGAAACTATTTTTGAGATAAATCTATTTCTCTCTTTATAGAGATACACTCAGTTAACTGGCTGACTTCTCCAGGTTTTGAAATTGCCCCATAAAGTTTTGGAAGGCATTTTAACTTTATAAGGCAATTTGTCATAAATTAATTTTCAGAAACTTCTCCAGCCAACTTGAAATAAAAACAAACCACGTTGTCAGGCAATAGTCTCTATTTTTAGTCTGATTTATAAAAACTGAGCATTTGAAGTTAGGGCACCATTTTAAATAATATGCTCAAGATGACTCTTCTTTGAGCTCTCAGAGCTGATCAAAGAACCTCAACAGTTTCTTCCATGCCAGGCATAGTAGCATATGCTTGCAACCTCTGCTACTTAGGAGGCTGAGGCAGGATGGTTGCAAGTTGAGGCCAGCCTTGTCAATTTAGCAAGACCTTGTCTCAAAATAAAAACTAAAAAGCATTGGGAATGTAGTTCAGTGGTAGAATACCAGAGAGTGGTAGCCACCAGAGAGATGGTATTATTTCACAAGTAATGGGATATCAGCAAATGTTTGACAATTGATTTTCCAGGAGTGAAATGTTCTAATCTGCAGTTCTAATTCCTGTGGTGTAAATACTTTCACCGTGGTTGATTTTAGTAGGTATCAACCAGATTGGCAAAATTCCTGAAAGTTTAATAACTGGCTCTCCTGAGCTCCTAATAGGCTCAAGAATAACACTGCAGGAGATTCAGCCAAATAGTGCTCTAAATGCAGGCTTAGGACCACTAGTTTTTGGCTCTGTAATATCCTGGGATTTATTGTAGCATTTACTAGGACAACATGTAGCAAACCCTGACAGAGTGGCACTTTTAGATCCAGTGTGTTACTTGATTTCTTAGTTTATTTTCTGTTGCTATTGCACAATATCTGAGACAGGATGATTTATAAAGAATAGAGGTTATTTTGTCTTATTGTTTGGCTTATTACTTTTTGTGTTTGTTTTGGGAATTTTTTTGGGGGAAGGGGTTCTGGTGATTAAACTCAGGACCTTTTACATGCTAAGCACATGCTCCACTATTGAGTCCCAAGCTTTAGCTCATAGGTCTTGAGGCTGGGAAGTTCAGTGATGTAGTGCTAGCTTCAGTTCAGCTTCTGGTGAAGGACTCATGCTGCTTCTCATAGTGGAAAACAGAACAAATGGGCACACATTGAAGAGAGAAAAGAGTGCCAAAATCCAGTGACAGCCCATTTCCAAGATAAAAGCATTAATCTTTTCGTGGGGGCCCCCGCTGCATGACATATATACATCTCATGAGGCCCCACCTCTAAACATTGCCACATGGAGGAATTAAGATTCTAGTACATGAACTTCTGGGGGACACATGCATGCCTTTGCACCCCAAACCTTAGGTTACCATGGAAAAATAATGTGCCCTGAGAGAATTTGCTCCAAAATATCCCTGTAATTTTCCTTGCCAAGCATAACAATTAGGGTCACTGAGGACAGTCCAAAGACATTTTTAGAGACAAGGACCACTCACAGTTCTGTGGCTGGGGATTAGACCACAATGTTCAGCAAAGACTGACTGCAGAACAACAAAAGCAAGCAGAATCCTCTTGGATGCCACCCTTCAGCACGGATTTTGTTTTAGGCTTACATCTGAAAAGCCACAACCTTTGAGGATGTTGAGAAGTGTCTTCATTATCTATCATATAAGGACATCTCTAGTCCCCCGCCCCGCCATCTTTTCAAAATAGAAAGCTCTTTTCCAAGGAATTATTTTTTTTCCTTTTCATGTGTTTTGTAACTGTGGTCATTCTGCTGAATGGTATACTGTTAGGATTATTCTTACTGGACTACAGTTTCCTAATGAATGTATTTTTGTTCTGTTCCTGTATATTTCCTCTAAGGATGAAAGATGACATAAACCTAGCTATCATAGTAGAGAGAGAAATAAATTTCAATTTGGGGCTGCTACTAAATTTGACTCTGCCCTTTGAAAAAGCACATCAGTAAATGTGGAGCGAGAGGTCCAGCCTTCCCAAGCCACTGATGACAGCCTTTGTAGGGCTTCATCTTTGGGCACATGGTATCCAGCTTTTCACTTAAAAGATTCAAAACAAATCTCCCAACATTCCACAATATTATTTTTCATTCTGAGTTTCTACTGAAGATTAATTCATCTTTTAATGCATTTGATCAAGTTCCTGCTTTGTGTTGGAAAGTTTGCTAGATTAATGAATGAGATAATATATATCTCCAGGTTTCCTATGTATCTAATGGGAAATAAATGGCATCGATGGAGGTTTATTGGAAGAGAATTTAATGAAGGGGCAGTTTCTAGATAAGGGAAGGGTCCAAGGAATCAATAAAACATGGTAAAGTACCTAGGAAATTGCAATAGTAGGAAGTCATTACTATCCTTTAGCCCAAAGGTACAAGAGGAGAGAATCTTAGAATAGATATGCTCAGAGGGAAAGGGAAGCAAGAGGGAGTCTTCCTTATTTCCTGCCAGTGATGCCCACTTGCCAAACCCTATAGGAAGCCAGAAGGTATGGGAGGCAGGTAATGCAATCTGGAAGGGCCAACCTTTGGGGGGTTTAAAATGGCATGGAGAAGAATGGATTGATGGTGTTTGGGGGATCTTTAGGTAGAGGATGGCCATTGGGGAATGACCACATCCTGCCTTCAAAGAACTGTAGTCCAGTAGACTACAAAGAATAATCCTATGTGCAAGTCTATCAAGTTGGTGGAGAGGTAAAGCTTTAGCCCAAAGGGTGTCTTGGCCTGTGGGAACTTGAGTTCCTGTGGGAACAGAACTGAAGCCTCTCTAGTCATCTATTTGAATACATTAATATGCATGAAGGATTGGGTGGGAGATACAAAGGAGTAAGGAACATGTTGGTATCCAATCCAAAAGTGATGAGCTAATAGAAAAAAGGATGGTGACTGGCTGGTGAGAAGAAAAATCGGATGATAATATTTTTAAATAAATGAAGGAGTGGTAATCAATAGGAATCAACCTGCTAGAGCATAGACTAGGAGGGCAGTAAATCACGTATAACTTCTTTCCAAATGAGCCTAAAAAGTTAGATGATTGGAATATATATATATATATATATATATATATATATATATATATATATATATATATATACCAAACCCTGGCAAACAATGGTAATATTTTATAATTCAACTATTGTTAGAAATTTCATTAGAAAACTTCTCATGGGCTGGGCATGGTGGTGCTTGCCTGTAATCCCAGTGACTCAGGAGGCTGAGGCAGAAGGATCACAAGTTCAAAGCCAGCCTTAGCGACTTAGTGAGGCCCTAAGCAAATTAATGAGACCCTGTTTCTAAATGAAATACAAAAAGGGCTGGGGATGTGGCTCAGTGGTTAAATGTTCAATTTCTGGTACCAAATAAATAAAAACCTCTCATGGAGTTTAGGTCTGAAAATTGAAGGTTAGGACTTAAAATATACAGTCTTATATCCCTTAACATTCTTTTAAACCATGTGCAGAATTTTAAAATGGTTGATAAAATAGCTTGGGATATCATCCCTCCCAATTTTGGGTCAAACCTGAGAAGTTGGTAAAAACCTTGGAAGACAAAATATGTTCTCTTCTGAAATAGTTTACTCAGTGTCTGTTAATAGCATAGGACAAATAGACCTGAACCTATACAAACAATGGATATCCCAAATGTATGTTTAAATCTATGAGTAAATTTCCATGAGAAATGCCTTCATGTTATGTTTGTCCAGTTCTGTGGGATCCATTTCTTAACTGGTGCAAATCAGAGTTCAGAACATCCTTTTTTTAGGGCAATGTGGGCATGCCAGCTGGCCATCTGTGGCTTATACATCAAACCGCTTGACATCTATTCCCAGAAGGAAAAAGGCTATGGTTCAGATGTAGGCTGACCCAGCATTAGAGTGGTAGTAGGTCTGTTTAATGATATCTTAAAGAGAAGAACATGGCTAGATTTTTGTCCATAGAAATTATAATTGTAAAAGAGATTCTCCATTCTCGGTCAAGAGGATGGTGCCTGCTGGGACAATGACTCATTTTTGCATCCCAGAAGTCATGGATAGGGCCACTTTTCATGCATAACCAGAGTGAGTTTGTATGATGGTGGGTCATAAAGGCTTGTGTTCCATTGTCTATGTGCAGGGAAGGCAAGTCCAGATGTGTCTCAAAATCCCATCAACATCATTATGTAGGTATTAAACTCCTACCATAGTTGTCAATGAAATGTTAGTTGCTGAGACCATGACCATCCAGTGAGTCAAAGGAGGATTTTTGCATTTTCTTGTTCTCATTAAGAAGTATCTGGCTGGGGCGCAGTGACACATGACTAATTCCAGTGACTTGGGAGGCTGAAGCAGGATTGCAAGTTCAAAGATAGCCTCAGCAAATTAGTGAGACCCCCAAATAACGAAGTGAGACCCTGTCTCAAAATAAAAATTAAAAATGGCTGTGGATATGGCTCAGTGATTAAGTGCCCCTGGCAAGAGGGAGTGTCTGTTAATGTTTATCACTTCAGCAGGATGATGTATTTTTGAAATTCTGGCTACTAGAGAGGCTAAGTTAGGTGGATTGAAAGTTCCAGGCCAGCTTGGGCAATTTAGAAAGACCCTGTCTCAAAGTAAAAAAAAATTTAAAAAGAGCTAGGGATATAACTCAATGAGAGGGTACCTGTCTAGCATATGAGAGGCCCTGGGTTCAATCCCCAATGCTGGGGGAAAAAAAAGAAAGAAAGAAAAAAAAATCTGTTATCAGGACAGTTTACTTTGTGTTTAGGATTGGAGTATGCAATGTTTTCTTTTGTTATAATTTTAAAATTATGGAAAAGTTGCAGGAAAAGGACAAGAAACTCTTATATTCTCCATATAGTTTACCCAAATCTACTGATTATTTTACATTTTGCTCTATTTGTTTTATTATTCTGTGTATGTATGTGTATTCTGTGTATGTATGTGTATATATGTGTATTTGTGGTACCAGGGGTTTAACCCAGTAGCCCTCTACTACTGAGTTTCATTGCCTGCCCTCTTTATGTTTTATTTTGAGACAGGTCTCGCCAAGTTGCTGAGAGTGACCTTGAACTTGCCATCCTCCTTACTCAGCCTCCTGAATTGCTAGAATTTGGGGCATGCATCATTGCACTTAGCATTATGTATTTATTTATATAAGTGTAGATAATATGTGAACCATTGAGAATAAGTTAAACATACCTCATCATCTCTAAACCAGTGTGTATTTTCTAAGAACAAGGTGATTTTCTTCCATGTCATAATACAATGATCTGAATCAAGCATTTAACTGTTTCAGTATTATTACTTAATCTGCATTCCATATTCAAATTCCATTGATTATTGTAATAATATCACTTGTGACTTTTCTTTTTTCCAGACTAGAATTAAGTTCAGCATCATGCATTGTATTTAACTGTACTGCTTTTGTTGGAGTCTGTGAAAGAACCAACCCTGGTCACACAAATTCTGGTGTGTCACCAGGGTCTCTTCTTGCTTTAGTTTCTGTACTAAACCCTGAGCAAAGCAGGTTGGATGCTCAGTGCCCACTTTCTTTTGAATCCTGGGTTTCACTTTCCAGAAAGTTGGAGAGAAAGCCCTGCTTCTGGCTGTGTATCTCCATCCATTGTCACCCTTCATGGTAACTCATCACTTTCAGTAGTGCTGAGCATGAGTTATAGGGCTTGATGGAGATCCCTGGCTACATGGTGCAGAGATCTGGGAGTCAGGAGGCTGCCCTTTAATTCCTGGGTTATTGGCTGCTTTACTCAAAATGAGACTTCCCATGGCTGAATTGCCTTTTGAGTTGATCCAGTTTGCTGGAAAGGCTATAAGTTTTGCCACTGTGTGTCTGCCTGACCCCTCTGCTCTCTGCAGTTACCCTCAGGACCTTAGGGCAGGGTGTTCAATTTTAGTGCAGCGTGGCCCTCTTGTGGCAGGCATCTGTATATTCCAGGAAAAGGATGGGCCACAAAAAGGGGCAGAATCAGAATATTTAGTGCAGTATAGGAGTTTGCTAAGGCTGCATGACTAAAGTACCATAGAGGCAGTGGCTTAAACAACAGAAATTTATTTCTCAGAGTCCTGAGACTAGGATTCTAGTCTAAGGTCAAGGTGTTGGCAGGGTTGGTGTCTTCCAGGCTTCTTCCCTCCATGTGTGTCTGTCTCCTAATCTCCTCTTCTTATAATGGCACCAATCATATTAACATCCTAATGATGTTATTTTACTTTAAAGACCTTATTACTAAATACAAGGTGTCAGGACTTCAACAGGAGAATTTGGGAGGGACACAATTCAGCCCATAGTGAGCAGGAAGGAAGAGCTTGGGATTCTTTAGCTCAAATTTACCATTAAAAACAAAACAAAACAAAACAGATTATCTCATTTGCTTAAGGCCACCCACTAGTGTACATCAGAGACCCAATGTGAACCTTCAGCTTAGAAATCCATGGACTCTCTCCATTACCCTTTGTTTTACCAGAGTTACATGTTAAAAGCCTAGAGCAAATTCAGGATCTATTTTAACTGACAAGGGTGGCTCAAAACTCCAGAGTAGTTTTGATATTGATTAAAAGGCAAGCCATCTAAGCCGATTTTACTCAGCTTTTTAAATAATTATTCAGTAGGAAAAAACGTTAATTAAAAAATTTAACCTTTAGTTCCTAGTTACTCAGGAGGCTGAAGCAAGAGGGTCTAGCATGATCCCGGGAGTTTGGGGCTAGCCTACATAACATTGCAAGACCATGTCTTTAAAAAACTAAAGTCTCTTTTATCTTTGGGCAACTTTAATTGGAAAATAAAAAAGAGAGAAGTGATATATTTCATTAATTTCTGATTTATGTGGCTACAATCACCATGTATCTGGTATTTGGTTTTCTGTTTCCCTTTATGTTTGTTACAGATATTTTCATTTGTAACAGTGTATTCAAATTGAATAATAGATAAAAACCATTGACTACTATTGTTACTGCAGCTTGCTAGACTGTTCTGGATCACTTTCCCTCTCTGCTGTTGTATGTATATATAAGGCTAAAAAATAAAGCAAATAATATTTACTTGCCCATTATTTTAAAAAAGCAGTTCTCTTTCCTGTTTGCTATGGGTAAAATGCTCTATCTACAAGGTGATTATACTTTTCACAAATAATTTGAAACTTTCTAGGAAAAATTGCAAGAATAGTACAAACAACTCCCATATACCCTTTATCTAGATTCACCTCTTTTGCCTGAATATTTTGGATATGTACTTATATTTACATGTAATTTCTTTCAGAATCATTTGAAAATAAATTGCACACATTATAAGTTATTTCCTCTAGATAGTTGAGAGTATATTTTCTAAGAATGAGGATAGTATTTCATATTAACTGTGGCATAGTTGCAAGCCAGTAAATTTAACATTGAATATGGCACTTGGAGGGATTGCATTTCCCAGCATACTTGAGGTTAGGTGGGGCTGTGTGGCTTGCTTTGGGTAATTCTATCTGGCTAACACAATTATTTGATATGATCTACTGTCTGTATTTCAATTTTGTCAATGAACCCGAGCAATGACCTTTATTTTTTTCTCCTTCAGTATAGGATCCAGATTAGGATCTGCATTTAAATGCCCTGTCTCTAATCTCCTTTAATCTGGAATACTTTCCAAACTTCTCTTTGTCTTTTATGATATATAACATTTTTAAAGAATGCCATCCCCTGTCTCTTATTTAGGGTTTATCTGGATATTTTCTTATGATTAGATTCAGGGTATACATTCAGGTTATCAGGCCAGAAAAAAAGAGTGAAAGAGAGTCCTTCCTGTAATTGTGCCCAAGATAAAGGGTAAAAATATATTCTGTCTTAGGCAAACTGGGAAATGGTGACCCTTTATTTCTGAAAGTGATTATTTCCTTTTACCAGTGCCCATACTGGGACCATATTGATTAATTCACTTACCAAAGTGATAGGACCAGAGTTTAAACTTGAGCCTTTCCAATTTTAACAACATCCATTTTCCACCAGTACCCCCACACTAGTACCATTCAGCTGTATTTAGGGAACTCTCCTATAGCTGACCATTCATCAAGACCTATGGAACCTCTGTCTACAAACATGCTTTTGAATTAACAAATTCATTCACCAATGATTTCTTCCTCATGCATATGATTGCTATTTTTATTGAATACTCTCCCACCAGCAATGGAGTTTTGGGGTTTTTGATAAATATGCTCACTCTTACTTCTTGTAGGCATGTGGCAGGATTGCATTTGTCAATGTACTTGAAGTTAGATGGGGCCACAATATGACTAGCTTTGGCCAATTCAGTGTGATTGTGAGGAAATTTTAAATGCCACTCCATGCCTTTTCTTTAAGATGATCAGCAGTGGTCCAGGTAGTGGCTGCTCCAATAGCCTGGGTGTTGGACTAAAGAGGATGTGGAGCAAAGATCATAGTTGACCTTAGATGGACATATACCACGAGCTAAAACAAAACACCATGGTCTGGGTGGCTTAGACAACAGAAATGTATTTCTCACATTTCTGGAGTCTGGGATGTTTCAAGATTAAGGCACTGCAGAGGGCCTTCTTCCTGATCCACTAATTGCAGTCTTCTCATTGTGTCCTCCCCATGGTAGAAGGGGCCAACAAGCTTCCTTGGACTTCTTCTTTGGGCTTCTTTTACAAGGGCACTAATTCCATCCATGAAGGCTTTGTTCTATGACCTAATCAGTTCTCAACATCCGCACCTCCTGGTACCATCACATTGTGTGGATTAGATATTTATATTCAAATTTGTGTGTGTGTGTGTGGTGGTGGTGGTGGTGGTGGTGGGGTATACAATAATCTATCGATAGCAACCTTTGACCATTTCCATCTGTGCTGGTCCATTTTCCCATTGCCAAGAGCTGTTTCTTTCTGTCCCGACTTCATTTGGCCTTTGGAATCCACGCAGAGTCCATTTGGTCCCCACCTTTGGCAGACAAGTGTGGCAAGGAAGTTAACAGCCCCTCTGATCAGCCCTTAAACCGTGGGAGTTTGTGGGTAAATCTCTGGCCCCTTCACCAACTGGGTAGTGTAACACTCAGGTGACTACTTATAGTGTTACCAGAATCTCTGTTTTCCCAAGATGGTAGCTTGCTTGATCACACGCCATGCTTTTCCTTCTCTATCTCCCTCTCCACCTCCCTACCCATGTTCCCTGGGATCACCTCACAAATAAACTATACTCATCCCTTGGTTTCAACGGGAGATTGGTTCCAAGACCCCCTCAGATACCAAAATCCAAGTGTGTTCCAGTCTCTTTCATCAAATATGGTGTTGGCATATAACCTTTGCATCTTCCCGTATACTTTTAATCATGTCCAGGTAGTTTAATCTGCAATGCTATGTAAATACTACATACATAAGTGTTATCCTAAATTGTTTAGGGAATAATGGCAGGGGAAAATGTACCTGTTTACTGCAAACACATTTTTTTTTTCTGAGTGTTTTCCATCTGTGATTGTTTGAACCTGTGGATGTAGAATTTGCTGATGTGGAGGGTCAACTGTATTTGCACAGACCTTGTCTCAGGGTCTGTTTTAAGGAGTTCAAACTAAGACAACAATTAGAAGGGAGATCCAGCTATGGATTAGCCTGGTTGTCATACTTTTACATTTCATCAATTAACTATCTTTTCTCACATGAGGTAAAAAATCCTACTAATTATAGTAAAATTCTAATAAGAAATATTTATACTTTAAATAGATGGGGTCAGGATATCATGATAGTACCATTGTCCTGGTGCAGGACAATGAAAATTATGTAAATCTTGGTGAACCTATACTTTTTGGGGAAAATTCAAGTTTCAAACCTATTGAAGTGGAAAAGGGAGATTTTTAAAAAACCTTATGCTGTAACAAGTAAAATTTTATTACAAAATGGGTTTTGGTTTGATGATCAATGGCTTCAGTCTGAGTTCCCCCAGACCACACAACCATATTCCATGTTGGAACCAAAAGCCAAGCAGTAAACATTTCCAAATTCAGAAGTTGCTGGAGAGCTTTTCTCTGAAGTCATTCAGTTACTCTAGAGAATGATGCCAAATCTCTTGCCTGGAGAAAGACATACCAGGCGACCAGCATGCTGGGAAGTGGGCTGGTAATTGAGTAGTGGGGAAGGTACAGCTGTGCCTCTTCCTTCACTATGCATCTGCTTCCTTAATTGCTTTACTTTAATATTTGGCCTCATCCCTGCCCTTGGCTGTGGCTGGTGATCCTGAACTCAGGACCTCTCCCATTCAATTTCACTGCAGAATACCTTCCAGGTGACCTGTCACAATAAGGCTTGGGTAGTTGCTCAATTGCTGTTGTGCAGGAATGAAGAAGGGGATCTAAAGGATTGAATTGGTTCTTGTCCAGGTGCTCAGTCAACCCTCTGGTTTTTCAGCTCTGCTTCACACCCCACCTTCTAAAATATCAATGCATCTAAATCCTGAGCTTTTCTCAGATTCTCTGGCAAGAACCAGCAGTTTTTGTTCCTGTTCCCTTCTGCAGTCTCTTAGGTTTTTGTTTTCTATACTCGGCCGTCAGTTACCATGGACCTATATCTATTCAGCTTTCTGAAAGCTTGTTGACATATCTTGTCCACTATGATTTTTCTTCCATTCTTCTGTAGAGATGTAATCTTTTTTTTTTTAAAAAAATTGCCAGGCTGCCATTTCTTGGTGGGGGTTGGGAAGAATGGTGATAATGTTCATATCCGATGTAGTGTGCAGCCAGTTGGAAGGCCAGTTCTCCTTGTGACCTTTGCTTTTGGGATCCTGTTGTTATGCACCCCTTGAGTCAGCCTCACTCTGTGCGGGGAGCCTAGTGTTCACTGTGCTGTTTCTGAAATCAGTTCCTCCCACATCTTCTCATTTACGCTGTTCTCTGTTTCTCTGAGTTGTCCACCTACCCACTCACTACTCACTGCTTTTTCTTTGATACAACCACAGAAATTTGTTAAAATCTCTACTTTAAAACTCATTCTGGAATTTTTTTGTGTTTTAATCAGTTGGGTATGGATTTGTCTCCTGCACCCTGAGGGCAGACACTTGACATTGTTCAACAATTAACTCTCTGAAATTATGATTTCTGGGTGGATATTTTCTAGGTGTTTATTCCACTGGATTAAATGGAGATGATTTTTTTCTGTTATTATATTTCTGGGGTAAATATGTCTCCAATGGGATTACTCCCTAGGGTAGAATGGGTTCTCCTGATTCTTCATTCCACTATTATAGAGCTGTATACCACATTCTTGTCAAGGCCTCAGTGAGTCATGCCTCTGCCTTTACTCTTGACTTTGGCCATGACCCCCGCAATTCACTTTGACCAATGGACATGTTGCAAAAAAAATCCTGGCATGAGCTTGCTCAAGTGCTTCTGTCATTGCTAATTCAGAAGGACAAGAGGTGTTTGGAACAGAGCTGCCTCAGCTGATCAGAAGACCCATATCTGGAAGGAGAGTCAATCCAGCTGACCTGCAGGCCTGGAGCATAATGATAAATACTTCTTATTATGTGACACATAGTTTTGGGGGCAATTTGTTCTGTAACAATATCAGACTGATACATGCTGTCAAAAAAAATGAACGGCTTATAATTTTTGTTATCAAATTTAATTTTGCTCTCTAGGAAGTCTAAAGTCCATGCCATCAGCATGATATAAGCATACCTACAAAAATACTCATATGGCCTTCTTCGATTTGACCATGAAATCTATTTTTAAGTAGCTTATGGGAAGAAAAATAGAACAAAAACCACAGCACTAGCAGTTTAGGATCTTACATAGCTTTATTACAGACCAAATTAATGATTTTACAGGCTTTTTGGAGTAATAATAAACTCAACAAAGATCAATGTAATTTTCTTTCTTTGATAACTATGACTTTAATTTGTAGTATAATTATGTGCAATCCATGTAGTTGGTAATTATATGGTGCTGCTAATCCTTGTTTTTAAGAAAACGAGGCTTTTGATAATGATTTTTTTACACTGGAGCTCTGACAAAATATTTCTATTCAAGAACTTTCTAACCAAATGGTACTAATTTCTTTCAGCCCCACAACTTACTTTTAAATTGGTCAAAGCCTAGCTATTAAGTTATATATGTATGTATATTTAATTAAAAGCTTGTCATCAAAATCTGCTATTTCCATAATAAAAATTAAAATGAAATACAATGGAAAAAGTCTGCTTGAGTGTTGGCTAATTTGTTAAATCTTTAGCTTGAAAGGATCTTTCTTTAGTTCAAAGAACCTATTAACAATGTCATGGGTGAAGTTCCACTTGTTTCTTCCACTTGAGTATGTAAAAAATCCACTGAAGTAATGTGACATAATTACATCGCAGGCCCATGTCCTGAGACATTGTGCAAAGAGTAGATTCTTCACAAAATGCACAAGATTTAGTAAGAAATTACCTGCACTACACCTCCCCACTGACTGAGATATGCCATTTTATTTGCATCATGGTTAGAAACCTCTTCGATAGAGAAGATTCCTCAATAATTATGGAAGGAAATTGTTTAAGTAATCAGAAAAAAAAATGTTATTGTTTAGTGTTATAATTGAGAGTAGAAAGAGGAGACAAAGCGCCAGGCCTGGATCTTGAGGGAATTAAGTTTAATAAGCTTGCCTTGGGTTGCCTTCCCAATTCTCAGTGGAACCAATCAAAAGAACGTCATGCCTCTCTTGTCCCCCTGACCCTCCATTCAATCATAAAGCAACAGGCCTTCACAATCACAGAACAAAAACCTCATTGCCCAATTTAACCTTCCAACCCTAGAGTTGTATGGGTCGCTAATCCAGCTCAAAAAGCGGGCTGCTGCTCTTTTATTGTCCCGCGCCCGGGCACCGAGTAGAGCTCAACTGCTGATCAGCTCTGGAACGTCCCAGCGGCAAGCCGGGGGCCTCCGATGTTTATTTAGCAGGCTGCTGGCTCGGCCACCGGCCTCCTGGAGAGCCGGCTTGGCCCTCTGGCTCGAAGAGGAACCATGTACCGCCGCAGCTACGTCTTCCAGGCCCGCCAGGAGCAGTATGAGCGCGCCGACGAGGCGCCGCGCGCCACTGAGCCCGAGCGCCCGGCCGAGATCGGGGCGCCGAGCCTGGCGGCGCTGCAAGGACTGGGCGAGCGCGTGGCCGCTCACATCCAACGGGCCCGTGCCCTCGAGCAGCGCCATGCCGGCCTCCGGCGGCAGCTGGACACCTTCCAGCGCCTGGGCGAGCTGACCGGCCCGGAGGACGCCCTCGCCCGCTACGTCGAGGGTAATCGCCAGCGCTCCCGGGACCTGGCGGCCGAGCGCTCTCGGCTGGAGCGCCAGGGCGCAGAAGCTCAGCGCGCGCTCGACGAGTTCCGGAGCAAGTAAGCGGCGACTGTGGGGGGAAACCGAGGCAGGGCGTGGGTGCTCCGGCGGTGCGGGTCAGGGAGAAGGATGCCATTAAGGGGTGGGGAACCGACTTTGATCTCCTTCCCGCCACCAATGACGCCATCTCTGCAGAGAGTACACAGGTGGCGCTTTTCCTTAAGTCTGATTTCTGTTCTTTTCTTTTTTCTTCAGAAATTAAAAACGATGTATTAAAATATTCACAGAAGTACAATAGAAAAAGGTCAAAAATAATAATGAATTGCCATTTTTTTCCCTAGCTGGATACTTTTCCATTGAGCAACTAGATAGGAGTTTTAATTTCTTAGGTAATCCCTTTAAGGTGTCCCCTGATTTCTGTTTTTGATGGCACTTTACAGTTTACACAAATGGTTGATACCGTTTACTTGTCATGTATTTTTAAATTTACAAAGTATTTTACACGCATTTTAAATTTACTTAAAATGCATAGATTATAAATGCGTAGCTCAATGAATTTTGACAAAAGTGCGTATGTACCTGCCTGTGAAACTACCAAAATGAGAAAGAATTTCCATTACCCTAGAGAGTTCCCTAACCCCTGCTCTTTTATAGTTAGGCAGTTCTCATTCCCAAAACAGTGGCGCCCACTATTCTATTACCATAGATTAATTTTGCTTGTTCTAGGATTTTGTAACAATATATACTTTTGTATGTCTGGCTTTTTTCACTCAGCAGTGTTTTTCAGATACATCAATGTTATTTAATCCTCACAGCCTTATCTTTACTGCCTCATTTTACAGAAAAGGCTGAGGATCAGAACATGTAGAAATCTAGGACAAGGTCACAGAGCTAGTGAACTGGAATCAGGTCTTTCATAGACTAAGTCCAATTGCTTTCATGGTATGGTAGCTGGCACTGGGAAGTGATGTTTACAGGATCTTGCTACTCAAGCAAGATCCCTGGACCAGCAGCATCAGCATCACCAGGAAGTTTGCTAGCAGTGTAGACTCAGGCCCACCACAAAGCACCAGGATCATAATCTGTTTTAACAAGATCCCCATTGATCAAGAAGTTAAACATTGAAGTTTAAGAAGTCCTTTTCCAAGGCATGGTTTTTCCTCTCCCATAAATGGAATTATGTGTTGGTATCACTTATATACTCAGAATTGTCACCATCTTTCTAAGTTATGGAAAGATGTATGCTTTTTGACTTAGTAGGCACTTTAAGGAATTTATTCTAGGATATACTCCAGCAGGTATGAAATGGCACACCTGCAAAGATGTTTATTGCTGCATGGTCTGCATTAGAAAAAACTTGGAATTTATCTAAATGCCCATTAATAAGAGGTTATGAAATTGTGCTTTATTCATACAGTGGAATACTATTCAGTGGTAAAAAAAATAAAGAATAGAAGAATAGTATCATTACCATTTATTATTTTAAAGACAGGAGGGCTGGAGATTTTTCTGCATGTATAAAAAGAAGAATTTCTGGACACTCCCATTTTCTTCATGACATTGGTTAGGAACTGGGCAACTGGGAGACAAAAATGGGGGAGAGACTTTAATATAACATCTATTAATAAAAGTTGTTTAATCATGTAAGAGATTTATCCCTTCAAAAATTTTATAAATGAATTTTAAAAATATAGATGTCCAGACCCTACCCTGGATCTCAGGTGGGGCCCAAGAATTTTCATTTTTAATGATCTCCATTGGTAATTCCAGCTAATGCTCAAGTTTGGGAGCCCTTGGTAGAGAGTAACCAGAAGAATTTTCTCAAGCCTGCTCTATTTGAGTTCTACTTTCTCAACCCAAATCTTGGCAGGTTATTCAACATTGTGGACCAAACATATTTATCAAATCATATTCATTGATTCAATTCCCTCTATTTTTGGTTTCAACGCATAAAAACAAATTTGCAAGAAGGGACCAAAGAATCCACTTGTTAGTACCCTTCATGGGGAAACTGAGGTTTGAAGAGCGCTGGTAGGGTGACAGAACTTGAACTTATATTTTCTTGCTCTGGTCCTAAAATCTTCCCGGACCCCATGTCTTGGAAAATCCTTCAGACTCCTGTAAGATGAGGTCCAGAGATGGTACCTTATTCAGATGAAGCTCATTCTCTGAGGCAAAGGGAAGTACAGCCTGGAAGGATGCTGCTTTCTTGAAAGCCATGCGGAGCCTTCTGGATCTTAGATACTGTAGAGCATCACACTACATTGTTCCCAGACCTTACATGAGGGAAATACAAACTTCTATCTTGGAACAATGTCACTTTTTTTTTTTTTTTTGGTGGTAAAATACATGTAACATGCAATTTATCATCTTCACCTTTTTAAGTGTACAGTTCAGTGATATTAAATAAATTCGTAATATTTTGCAGCTCAGACATCCAGGACAGCTCTATGGGCTGTCAGGCACCCTGAATCCCCAGATGGCTATAACTGGGTGTGGACCAAGTGTCAACTGTGATCTGGCTGGGAAGTCATGGCGGCTCCCGTGAGTCCTCACTGGGGAGTGGCCATGTTGATTTCCTCATCTTGATTTCACTTGGTTGTGAGTTAGATGCCCATTATGAAACAGTTTCTTCAGACTCTGTGATTAATTTTTAAATTTCTTTTATGTAATTTCATGCCATTGCCCCCTTGAGAGGTTTTGATGTTTTTGATTGGGATAGCAGGATTTAAAAATCATGATAAAAAAATCAAACTCATATATAGTCCTGGCTGTGTGCTTACACACATGCACACACCCCAAGTTCCATTTTACATTCCAGAGATGAGTTGATGCTTGCCAAAAGAGGGGAAAAGTCATGCAGAAAGGGGGACGAGTGTATTTTGCCCCATGGCAGTGTTAGGCATGTTCTTTACTGATACTTTTTTGTGTTTGTTTTGTTATAACTTTATTTTATTTATTTATTTTTATGTGGTGTTGAGGATTGAACTCAGTGCCTCACACTTGCTAGGTGAGTGCTCTACCACTGAGCCATAAGTATCAGCCCACCTGATACTTGACTAATTTCAAAATCAAGTTTCTATAATGTCAAAGACTAATGAAACAAGAATAATAAAACCAAATACAACAACCAAAATCCAATGATAAATAGAGTCAATTCTCCAAATTGCTGAGTACGAAAAATAATCTATATAAAACTATCAAGTTAATGAAAGCGGAAGTATTTGTTTTCACTTTGTGAAATCACATATATGATTATATGAATTCTTATCATGAATTTTGTGTAATGAAATTTCTCATTTATCTAAACTGGTTTTTACAGCATGAAAATTACCTATGAGATTATGTTATTATATTGATTATCAAACATTTTTAAGCTAAAGAAACTCTTTACTGTTTCAGGAAAAAGCAATGAGAATATTAGATTTTGTTAACAGTTTTATTCTCAAACCTAATTACCCATTTAAAAAATGATTTCTGACTCTATTAGAGTAACACCCAAAAGAAATGGTTACATGCGACATCCTGATGTGAAATGTAAACCTTGTTGAAAGGTGTCTAACCTATCAGTTATAGCTGAGCTTCTCAGATGACCTTAAAATTGGGAATGTGTGCATAATGTACATATTCCCAGTTAGGACTTTTAGTTTTGAGAACACAGTAATGTGGCTCTCCAACACGTGCTATTTCTGTGAAACACTTAGCTTAAACCCAAGGCATGGGAGTGCAAGGGCAGAGAAAGATCTGCTTGTAGGCTTGGCTCAGTGTTAATTAGGATTGGTTTCAACTGAAATGACATAAACTCCAAAATGACATTTGAAGTGACATAGGTCTACTTCACACCCATTAGGATCACTACTATCATGAAGACAGAAAATAACGAGCATTTGCAAGGGTGGGGAGGCATTGGAACACTTGTGCTCTATTGGTAGGAATGTGCAGTGGTACAGCCATTATGGAAAACAGTATGTCTGTTTCTCAAAAACTGAAAACCAGAATCACCATGTGATGCAGCAATTCCGCTTGTCAGTGTACACTCAAAAGAATTGACAGCAGGAAGAGAGATTTATACACTCATGTTCCTAGCAACATTATTCACAGTCATTAAAATGTGGAAGCAACCCATGTGTCCATTGACAGATGAATAGATAAGCAAATATAGTATGTCCATAGATTGGAATATCATTCAGCTTTTAAAAGGCGGGAAATTTTGACACATGCTACAACATAGATAAGCCTTAAGTAAATCATATTAAGTGAAATAAGCCAGTTGCAAAAAAGACATACACCATATGATTCCATTTACATGAAGTAGTTATAGTAGTCAAATTCATAGAGACAGAAAGTGAATGTTAGTTGAGAAGTTATTATTTAATGGGTACAGAGTTACGGTCTTGCAAGATGAAAAGAGTTATGAAAATAGTTATGAAATGGCTGTACTATATCATGAATGTATTTAATATCACTTAACTGTGCACTTAAAAGTGGTTAAGATGGTGAATTTCATGTTATATATATTTTACCATCAAACATCAGTAACAACAAATATACAACATTGGTTTACTCAAGATGGAAGTTTGTTTTTCTATTGGGCAAAGTGTGGGTGAGCAATTCAGAATGGCACTCTACAGTGTTTGAAACCCAAAAGGCTCTGTGTGCCTTCAAGAAGACAGCAGTCGGCTGGGTACGATGGTGCACACCTGTAATGCCAGTGACTTGGGAGGCTGAGGCAGGAGAACTGCAGGTTGGAGCCAACCTTGGAAACTTACCAAGACTCTTTCTCAAACTAAAATTTTAAAAGGGCTGGGGATGTAGTGCAGTGGTTGAGCACTTGCCTAGCATGTGCAAGGCCCTGGGTTCAACTCCCAGGACTTTAGAAAAAAGAAGTAGCAGTAGAGGAAAAGGAAGAAGAAGAGGAAGAGGAGGAGGAGGAGGAAGAAGGGAGCAGTCACATCCCAGGCTGTAGGATAGACAAGTGGATGCTGGCAAAGAGGCAAAGAACATACCTACCCCATTGCTTATACCTGAAAGTTGCTACACAACCCTTCCACCCTGTTGGGCAGGATTTAGTCACATGGCCCATACATGACTTCAAGGAAGGCTGGAAAATGTAGTTTCCTAGAGGAGATCTTTGCATGGAAGGAGTGAGGATGAGAATGAGGGTCAAGTGCTAGCAGCATCTACCTAAGAGAGTGGACAACTTTCTCAGCCTCGGTTTCCTAATCTTTCACACAGAGTTAGCAATAATCACTCTTTTTCAGGTATTATGAGCATTAAATGGCACAATCTAGAAAAATTGACACATGTCAATGAATGAAATAGTATACGAAATCCACGTGAGGTTGATGGTGTTTGTTGTAGTCTGTGTCAGGTGGCCTCTCTGTCTTGCTGCTGCTGCTGCTGCTCTTGGGTGTGCCAAGATTTAAACCCTTTATCCTCAGAGTGACTGGGTGGGAGATGGTTGAGGGCAGTTTGGGCCTCTAGGCTGGAAGACTCCTGTTCCTTTTATCTTTTCCAGTTTTCTCATGCAGTGTGCAAATGTTACCACTTTCTACATGTGCTGTAATGTGAACAGCTTTGGGAAGCAGTGGACAAAGAAATGCAGAATTAGCTACTTCTTTAAGATTAAAAGTAACTTCTTAGAGGAGAGGGTGTGGTATTATCTCAGATAGAACTTTATGCTGACTGTGTGATCTACACATGAAATGATAGGAATGGTCCAACTCTTGCTTGTGTGTCCTATTTTCAGGTATGAAAATGAGTGTGAATGTCAACTGGTGCTAAAAGAAATGCTTGAACGGCTTAACAAGGTGAGTTGAATGCAGCTTTGGGTTTAAATAGCTTAATTCCAGTATCGAATGAAATGTTAGAAGCAAATTGTTTCATGTACCTCCTTTTGGTGTTATTCTAGAATTTACCTGTTTCTTTTGCTGTCATTCTCTTCCATGACTTCTTAATATCAACTGGGTCTTTGTGAATGAACTCACTCATGCATGAACATGCACTATGCTACTTTAGGATACACAGTCTCATGAGAGAAACGTAGACAATGAAGCTTGTCTGTATACTAGGTATATTAGTTTCTTTTCCATTAACCTTGTGAAATAGCTCAGGCTGAGTAATTTGTAAAGAAAAGAGATTTATTTACCTTACAACTTTGTAGGTTGAAAATCCACGTTGCATGGCACTAGATCTGGCGAGGGTCCCCCTGGCTCAGTTACCTCATGGTGGATGGCATCATGGTGGAAGTGTGTGTGAGGAGAGATCACACGGCAAGACAGGAAACCAGAGTCAGAGGAGGGGCCAGTAATGACCTTCCAGTATGCCCCACCTCCTGAAGATCCTATCATGTCAACATCATCACACTTGGAACCAACCTTGTAACATGTGAACTCCTGGGGGACACACTCAAGTCATGTCCACACCATAGCACTAGGCTTTTGACATGTGCCAGCAATACAATAACCAACTGTGTTTCACTGTTCAGATAAATTAACCCCAAATAGTAGATTCAGGGAGGAACTTGCAGTGGTTATTTGGACAAAATGACAACTCTGCTGTGTTAACTGAGTCTTAAGATTGCTATTCCACAGGAAAAAAACCCAGAAGAGAACAAAGAAATTTCCTTGAAACTCCTTCTCTTCTTGGAGCAGGAAAAGTCACCACGTCGGGGATACCATGGATTCTAGGTTTCTTTCTGGAAACCTTCCTGTAGAGGTTGTATGGAGTCATTCTTTGCAGGGACATTTTTCTTCTAATCCTTCATTATCAACCCGATTGATTGGATTTTCTGCTTAGCCAGGAAAACTCTACTACTAAATAGCAGAATAACCCTGGACAAAAAGGGTTGGACAAACCAGGATGACAAATAGCTTTATGCATTGTCCTTTTCTGATCATTTTAGAGCTCAAATATCAGAGTGGAAGGACCTAGGGAGACTTAATTGATGGGTTGCTTATTCAGAGCACATGGGCTGCCATTTCCTACTCCTTCTGTGCCTATAACCTTATCCTAATTGCTGATAGAACACCAAACTCTTCCCTGCTGTGCCCAGATAGGCCTTAGAATTCTTCTTCACATACAACTTCAGTCAGAGTTAAGTTCAAGAGTTAAGTTCAGAGTTAAGTTCATTTCCTAGTGTGTCCAACCTCTGTTGTCAAGGATTATCTTGCCAGTTGGTTGGAAAACCAGAACTATAATCTGGAGAAGCTTTGCCAATGTTACCTGCCTATGGTGCACCTTCTCTGAGTAAGAGTATAGCTCATTGTCCAAACCAGGACACCTGTGTGAAAAAAAGGTGCCATCAGTAGTTACACAGGTCAATAGTTATCACCTGGAACCATTTCAGGCCAAATGGGATGACATAAGAGCACCCTTGATATAAACACAACAATGGCAATAAGAACGTGCTCCAGGAAGTCCCTGAATACACAGGCTCCAAGGCTGGCTTGGGGAGTGATGGCCCCATTGCTAGTTGTAACTTAGAGTTGAGGGGTTTCATCTTAATAGAATCCAGCATTGCCCAGATATTCTGCTAACACCTGTAGCTCATCCCATTCTTGTTTTGGTGGTAATTCCAGGCTCCCAAGTTGGGCCTCCATCTTGTCCATAAGCCATTGCTTGCAAGGACTGAGAAACTTAACACCCTTCACTTTGGTGCCACTTCAGGCCCTCCTAAGCCCCTGCTCTAACACCACCATGTGCTTCTGTGTGAGAATTTGTCCTCAGTGAAATTGGGCCTTTCTCTGGACTTTTAAAATGGTCATACATGCTGCGCCATCTTGGCATGCCTTAAAGAGAAAGAACAGAGTCCTTCTTTTTACCATTGGTGGAAAGTGACAGTGGATTTAAAAACTTTCTCTCATTTTCCTCTTATTTCAAAAGCAGTACATATTCTCAGTAAAAAAAAAAATAAAACAACGAGGCTGTATAAATAGTGAAAAATAAGGAAAAGCGATGCCATCATTTCACCACCCAAGGAAAACAGCTGTAACGTGTTTGTCTAGATTATGACTTTTTAAGTATACATTTTAAGTATCAGCCCCATGAGAATATTATGAGTAAAGATGCTATCAAGAATGAAAGTGAGTACCAGCACAGGAGTTGATGTGATTATTCCTTGAGTTTAGGGTAAGACCTTCCTGCCCACAATTGATTCATGCCATCTAAAAGAGGGGTGTAGACTTTTAATAGGCTCCTTACAGTACTGCTTAGTATCTGTGAACTGGAGGTAAATTGCCTCATTTCTCTGAGCCTCATCTTCCTCATCTGTGAAATGGGAACAAAAACAATCCCCACTATCATCAGAGTGGAAGTATGTCTACATGCAGAGTGGGAATCAGAGGACATTGTCTTGCCTCTCATCTGGTGATGAGCCATCTTCAGTTAGGGTTATCACAGAGCACTTGATGGTGACAGACGCCAGCTTAGTTTTCTCCAAAGTGTGGAATGCATAACCCTGGTGGATTAAGAGATGATTTTAGATGGGGCTTGGAGGAGTAATTTTTTTATAGTTATGAATTTTTTTATGATTGATTTTTTCTTATAGCAAGTGAAATTAAGAAAGTTCCCCTTTCAAATAAGTCCAAGCAAAAATGAGTTCAACTGAAGAAAAATGCAGGAGGTGCTTACATAGAATAGAAATCATGAACACAGAGTGCAACGACAGCACTTGGGAGGTCCTGGTGCTGGCTTGTGGGAGGCTTGGAACAGTCTTTCATTTTTGGTGGGTAGGTTTGACCCCTAGAAACGACACAGTCCAACCCCTTCTTTTTGTCCATGAAGAAATTCACCCTTGAGGTTAAATGACTTGAGAGCCCCAAGCCCACTCATGGCAGGTGTAAATGGCATCTTTTTTATTCATGACTCATTCTCTACTTTCTAAGAATAATCAGGGGACCTGTGTCACTCAGAAGATAGTCACAAAGGCAGGGTGCTGTAGGTTAAAGATGGCCCTTTAGCTCTTGATGTTGGTGCCCTGTTCATCTTTTCTGGGCCATCCCAGCTGCCACTGAGACATGCTGAGCACACTGATGGCTTCCTGCATCTCTCTGGCTATGGAAAGGTGGATGACTCACCCAGGCACAGTGCAGAAATGCTGGCTGTGTTAACCCTGAGGAGTGAACCTCAGCCATTGAGGGACAGGAGTGAGTGGGTAAGTTTTCCAGTTGCTCCAACAGTGAAAATCCAGTGGAGAGTTCCATATGGCTTCTTAAAGGATCCCCAGGAGGACTGAGCCCTGTTGTTCACAAATGTAACCTGCTCATTAATACACCCTCATTGGTTTCTTTGTTTCTTTCTACTTGTCACTTACTCTTCTGCTCTTGTGCTTCCTGGAATCACCTCCCAAACAAATGGCCTGTGTCCAAACTTTGCCTTGGGATCTGCTTTTGGAGAACTCAAGCTTAAATAGCCCCTAAGGAGTTGGCCAGCTGGACGCTGGAACTTCTTGTTCTCTGTCCACTGAGATCATCAGATGAGAAGGAAGAGTAGAATTCACATTTTGTCAGCTGGCCAGATCAATGACTTTAGTTCACAACTCTTTGGATGTTTACTTATAGCAAATCAACAAGGTTTTGACCCTCAGCTCAGATTCATGCCCAATTCCTATGATTTCACTTGGAAAAGTGATTTATCTTTGGGTGTGGCTAGGGGGAATCATCAACTTTGAATCCTATTTGGAAAATATTACAATGTATGTAAAATCACTGTTTGTGACTGTTCTCACAAATTTACCCTTTGTTTGCCATACTGTCTAGGTAATCAAACCTCCAGAACAGAGCTCCTGAGTTTTTTTTTTTTTACCTTTATTTTAATTTTTAATTATATGAGATGCTAAGAATCAAACCCAGTGCCTGACACATGCTAGGCAAGTGCTCTACCACTGAGCCACAACCCCAGCATTCCTAAGTTTTTCATAGACAGCTAAGCTGAAGCAGGCCTCTCTTTGCTCCACATTTTGAAAGAAAATAAGAAAATAGATTCCTCCGGCTGGGGTTGTGGCTCAGTGGTAGAGCACTTGCCTAGCATGTGTCAGGCACTGGGTTCGATTCTCAGCACCACATGAAAATAAATCAATAAAATAAAGGCCCATCAACATGTAAAAAATATGCTTAAAAAAAGAAAATAGATTCATCAACATACTACTTAAAATGTGTAGCCAAAGCTGGTCTCTAGAAATTGTTTTTTTAATGGTGTTTCTAGAATCCGTGTGAATAGGTTGCCAAGGTTGCTTTTCAAGGATACATCAAACTCTTATTTATTTCTTTGGTGTCTTTCTCAAAAAAATGTCTGTGAATATTCTACATCAGTGGTTCTGAAACTTCAGCGTGCATCAGCGTCACCTGGAGGAAATGTTAAAACTCAGATTCCTGGGTCCTGGCTCCAAAAATCCTGACCCAGTAGGACTGGGATCTACTGAAGTCTTTGCATTTCCAGCCAGTTCCCAAGTGGTGTGATCCAGAGATCACACTTGGAGAACCACTGTCCAGATCTAGAACATACACAGTAATAGGGTTGGGTTGTTTTCTAAAATCACACTGTGGACCCAGAGTCTCAATTTAGAAAAATCTAGATGCTTCTGCTAGTGAAGCTTTTGAAAATTCAGCTGACAGTATCCAAACATAATAAAAACACAAGCGTCTACACATTTCTGAATTCTGGTGCAAACAAAGGAAAATACTTCCAAAACAAATTCTCCTCAATATATCAGCAACTGCACATTCCAGTGGCACCAACTCACCTTTGGGGGTTTTCAGGGAAGTTTAACAGATGATTATCTTTAAAGTAAGACAGTGTGCTTTCAGAAACTTTTGGTTATTCCCTATTTTAAGGACAAATATCAACTGGTCTTTTATTTTCACCATAAGCAGTTTTCAAGACTCGATTGACAGAACCTAGGAGTGGTTGTTTTCACACGATCCTAAGAGGGAGTTGGGGAAGGGTGGCAGATACCCCACAGGATGGGATCTCTGCTCAGCACCCAGCTCATCAATAGACAGAGAAGCCCAAGACAGACTCCATTCTCATTATCTTCCATGAACTAATTGAATGATTCACTGATCAGTAGGGCTTCAGTCTCCCTTCTGTAAATATAGACTTTAGTTTTTGACCTGCTGTATGAAGTCACTTGAAAGACATTTGAGGGAACAGGGCTGCTGGGCAAATGGGGATGCTTGTGGCCCATTATGCCCTGAAAAAAAGAGGCTCTGTGATTCGGGGCATTGCTCAGTGGTAGAATGCATTCTTAGCATGTTCAAGGCCCAAGGTTCAACCCCCAGTAGCACCTCTTCTTACAAAAAAGCATCCCTGCTTTGATCCTGTACATTGACTTTCGTGGGATACTTTGTTTAAAGGATGGCATCTGTGGCTTGTAAAACATTTGAGGACCAATTACCCTTAGGATCCCTTTTGTTTTCAAAATTTGGAATGATCTCTTTTTAAGTAATAACAAGAAGCATCCTATTTCCAATTCTTCTTTGGCTCCTCTAATCATGGATGAAATTTTGGTAAAAATCAAGATACATGAGAATTCTCTGCCCTACCCTATCCTCAGCAGGCTTAAGAGAGGCAGAAGGAAGATGGAAAAAACATTTAGAGAAATTGGCTCCATGTACCATTCCTTCACCTCCACCCCAGATTTGGCCAGACCTCTCTGGGGAGATGACCTCAGCTCCAGGATGTGAACCACTGCTCCTGAAGGGTATGGGGATACATCCCAGAACATTTATTCTGATTCAGCGCCCCCCCCCCCCAATTTATACAACCTCTTTTGAAGGCCCCATGAAGTCCCACCTCTGATGTCATAGGTACAAAGACAGCACATGCATGGGAAGCCCACTCAAGGCACATACAGCAATAGAGTCAGAATATTCCACATCCTTATTGTCACCATCAGACAATCAGAAATCTTCCTGTATCTGTGGCCTTTTATAATAACAGTTAAGGAATCCAATACATTCCTTCCTTCCTTCCTTCTGTCCTTTCTCCCCAACCCCCATCTTCTTTTTTTTTTTTTTTTAGTTATACATGACAGAATCCATTTTGATATAATTATACAAGCTTGGCATATATCTTATTCTAGTTAGGATCCCATTCTCTTTGGATGTTCATGATGGAGGGATTCACTGTAATGCTTTCATATATGTGCATAGGAAAAATATGTCAGAATAATTCCACTTTCTTTCCTTTTCCTATCCTCCCTTTCGTTCCTCCATTCCTCATTGTCTAATCTACTGAGCTTTTATTATGCTCTGCTACCCAGTTATTGCGGATTAATTTCTACATATCAGAGAAAACTTTCAACCTTTGGCTTTCTGGGACTGGCTTATTTCACTTAGCATGATAGTCTCCAGATTCAACCATTTACTGGCAAAAGTCATAAAATCATTTTTCTTTATTGCTGAGTAATATTCTACTGTGTATATATACCACATTTTCTTTATCCATTCATCTGTTGATTCATCTGTTCCTAGCTTAGCTATTGTGAATTGAGATGCTGTAAACATTGATGTGGTTGCATCATCCACTATAGTATGCTGATTTTATGAAACTTAATCCCTATCAGTGTGAGGGCAAGGAGTGTCCCCAAATGCCTTGTCTAGTCCACTTATCTTGACTGTCTTAACTATTCACTCAGGCATGGACAAGGGTCTCTTAAATGTTTTAGCCAAATCACATATCCACATTATTAATGAGACTCCACTGCTAATTTTCATCATGCTTATTAACAGATCATTAATAAGTCAGTAAAAATTCACTTACCAAAGCCTTGGGTGTGGGCAGATGTGCCTGGCAGAGGGAGTGAGGGAATCCCAATGAACCCAAGGAATGCTCCCCTGCAATATCTCCCTGAACACACTGTAGAATTTAAGCCAATTCCAGACATCACAGCACAATCTTGAGCATGAACAGTTTTCTTATACCTACTTGTTTTAATCCAAACAGCAATGAGACAGAAGTCTGAATTACCAGAAAGTTTAGTGAGATAATTCAATCATCAGTCATAAATGTCATTTCCAACTTTAAAGGAACAAATGCTATTCTCAATAGTTATCATTTTAAAAATGTATTTTGTGTTAAAACTATATCTCAAGGTGAAATTTTAACAGTTTTTGAAAAGAAAACTACTAAAATACAGATTTAAGTATTAATGGGAAATGATTTTCTTATCTTAGTCTTGGAACTCAAGTCACTAAAGGTAAGATAGAGAGCAGATATTTATGTTGCTTAAATTTGATGTTTTTTGGCATGTAAATATACCCTAATTCTTAGCTCCTTTTAGGTGAAAAATTTTCAACCCTGACACTATTGACTTTGGGGTGTGTGTGTGTGTGTGTGTGTGTGTGTGTGTGTGGTGGGATGTCACATGTATTATAGAATATTCAGTAGCCTTACAGGCTTCTACCCACTTGGTGCCAGTAGAAGTACCACCCTTCAAATGGTGACAATTAAAAATGTCTCCAGATATTTCAAATGCCCCTTTGGGTACAGAATCATGTCTTCATGAACTATTGTCCTGGACCAGATCCAATGGCTAACTCAGGCTTTTCTATGATGCTAAATCTCAGACCCCTTCCCAGACAAGAATCTGTATTCATTTTAATAAGTCCCCATGTGATTAGCCACAAACCTGGCTCACCTTACACCTATGCACTGATGCCATGCAACCCTGATGTGTCACTTTTCTTCACTGCAGGAAGCTGACGAAGCCCTGTTACATAACCTACGCCTTCAGCTTGAAGCTCAGTTTCTGCAGGACGACGTCACTGCAGCCAAGGACAGATACAAAAAGGTAACCAGAATCCTTCTGAATCCTTTCCCTCCGAAACCCAGTTTGCATTTGTTTAGACAAGCCCAAGGCACTCGTGGCTGGTCATGGAGATGCTGGAGTGGGCTTCCTTGGGTGTGCATTTTTTTCCCCAGAGGATGGGTTGGTTACTGGGCAGCACTTACTAAGCCAGATGTGTGTAGAGGTGTAGGCAATAGTGGGTATGTTGAGGGCTGTGGTGTTGAGAACTAGTATCTATATTGTGTATTCTAGTTATAAAGTGATTTAGATAGATTGATCCTCTTTCTGCTCAGAAAATGCAGAAATGGAGAAAATACACACACACACAAGTCTATGTTATAGCTCTTTGCTTTGCCTCTGAGTTGGTTAATTGAATACAATCATTCCTAGGGTGTCTTTATCTTTCCCCACCTCCACCTCCTGCTTCTCACAGGCCTGACTTTGGGGGAGTCTTGGTCTTGGTGGAAAATATCAAAATCCTGGGGCTGTATAACCATGGGTGAGTGTAGGCACCTCCCTAGAAGTAACCTCCCTAGGTTGCTTTTCATCTTCGAGATGAAAAGGCCAGCCTCCAGAGCAGGAGTATGGGTTAACTAGTGAGCAGACGTGTGGGTGCCTGACCCTGACCCTGGAGCTTACTTCTCCCGTGGGCTCTGACCTCCCTAACTGCCAACATCTGCAGCTCAGCCTGAGGACCTTTCTCCAGGCATCTGAAGGCTGCTTTGTCCCATAAGGAAGTTTGGGGGGAACTTCTGTCCCCTGGAAGCAGCATCAACTGATGGGAGGTGGTGTATAAACACCCCAGCTCCCACTTATCCATTTGGGACAACTCTGAGGCCTCTGATCTGCTGAGGATCCCCAGTAGCATTGAGCTCAGGTGCTTGCAGTTGTGACTGACTGATGATACCCCCCACTGGCTAACTTCCTTCCCTGTCTCTTCTCTATTCCGCTCCTGGCATCATTGCCCACATCAATTGTTACCACTCAGATCCTTTGCTCAGGGTCTGTTTCTAGGAAAACACAAACAGAGACGATGTGGTGTTACAGGTACAGCCTGGAGGTTGGCAAGGACACAGCAAGCCTGCTGTTCTCTTCCTCCCTCAGTGGGTGCAAGGGTGCAGTTCTTCTTCCCTCCAGTTTATATCCTTCCGGCTTCCCACCAGGCACCTCACCTGCTCCTTCCTCTTCACCTGCCTTCTTGCCTTTACTTTAGCTGAGCAAGGTGTGGTTTCAGTTGGAGTCTAGCCTCAGCCCTCCATGGGAGCTCTGGAGTATGAGTGTGGATTACAGCACAGGGTTGGTCCCACCTGGGGGCAAGAGGGTTTGTTCTGTGTTAGTCATTGGCCTGAATTGGGATGTGGTGGGGTGTTATCAGCCATCCCTCATAGCTGGGGACGGGAGCATTGGCTGGTAGAGGGGATCAGGCTTCCCCGAGGACAGTGTTAGCTCTGTGCTATATAGAAGGACTTGCATTTCAAGTTTGCCTGAGACCACACACATTCAGCATGTCACTTAGCCCAGACATGATGGACCCAAATCACCCTGTCTTGGAAACACTGCCTTTGTGCTGGTGTCAGAAAGGGTCCTTTGGGCCCTCCTGGTCTTGTTTGTACTCCTGCCTCTCTATCCAGGACTCTGGGAAGACACAGCCAAGGGCCAATGTAACTGACCGGAAATAGCAACACAACCAAGCCTTGGCTTGTTCTCGTTTGTCCTACTCTGTTCTTGTGAAGAACAGCAGAGATGTGGAGTGCCTGCTCCATGGTGGACACATGGAGGATGGCCCATCAATAGCAGCAAACTCATCACTCTCTTTTCATCCCCATGGGTGGGGTTAGGCCACTCACCCATGGTTATATAGCCCCAGGATTTGAATGATATTTTTCAGTACACCAGGACCCCCCAAAGTCAGGCCTGTGAGAAGCAGGTAGAGGTGGGGAAAGATAAGGACACCATAGGAATAAATGTATTCAATTAACCAACTCAGAGGCAAAGCGAAGAGCTATAACATAGACTTTTAATTTTTTTGCATTTTCTCCATTTCTGCATTTTCTGAGCAGAAACAGAACAAATCTATCTAAATCACTTTGTAAATTAGAATATACAATATAGATACTAGTTCCCAACACCACAGCTCTCAACATACCCACTATTGCCTACACCTCTGTGTACATCTGGCTTAGTAAGTGCTGCCTAGGAACCAACCCATCCTCTGGTTGTGGGAGAATGTGTGAAAGTATTCATTTCTGGGCCCACCTAGGGCGAGAGGGAAAAACCTGGTTAGCTCAACTTATGAAAAGTAATGCTTTCCCTCTCCCAACAGAATCTTCTGGAAATTCAGACCTATATTAGCATCTTGCAGCAGATCATCCAGACGGCTCCCCAGGCCTCCACCGTCACCAGTGGGATGAGGGAGGTAAGAATTGGAATCATGACATCAAGGAGTCAAGGGGACTGGGGACCATACCTGGAGCCTTTCTTCACATTCCTTGTGGGACTAGTTGACTGTGGCCGAAACCCAGGGGCAAGTGTTGGGTCAAACTGTGAGGGGAGCAGCAGAGTTGACAACTCACTCCCACTCCTGTGATGTGTTCACATATGAAGTCTAGTGTATTCTTTTCTCATGTTGTAAATGCTGATACTTAGACACACAACTACGTCCCTGACCATTGTTTTAAATATTTTCTCTTGGGAGTTTTGTATACCTTATACTTCTCTGTTAAAATATCTTCTCACACTTCTCACCTATTTTTTAAAAAAATATTTTTAGTTGTAGATGGACACAATACCTTTATTTTATTTATTTATTTTTCTTGGTACTAAGGATGGAACCCAGTGCCTCACTCTACCACTGAGCTACAACTCTAGCCCTTCTCACCTATTTTTAAATTGTTGTGTCTTAGTTCATTTGTGCTGCTTTAATTTGTGCAGAGTAGAAATTCATTTCTCAAGTTCTGAAGTTGAAGTCCAAGATAAAATCAGCAGCTTCTGACGAAGGCCATCTTGCTGCATCCTTACAAGTTTGAAGGCAGAAGGGGCAAAAAGGGACATACTCATTCCTCATGGCAAAAGAGCAGAAGAGGGAGAAGCCACTCCCACAAGCTCTTTTATAAAAGCATTAATCCATTCAGGAGGACAGAGCCCCCATGGCCTCAGTGCCTCTCAGTGGGCTCTACCTTCTAACACTATTGAATGGGGGAGTAAGTTTTGTGAATTTGAGGGACCCATTTGCAGCAGGTTGTTAGTTTTTTATTCACCTTACCAATTTGGTTATAAATTTTGAAAAATTTATGAGACTCTTAGACTCTTGGTTAATACTTTTTCAAGATCAGGCTCTGCTAATTATTATGGGAGTCCTTGGCATGACAGCTGTGGAAGAGAGAGAGATGATCAAAGCCAGTTTGTAAAAACTGGGGATTTGGATGTGAAATGTAATTCCCAATATAAGGTTCCAATTTCCTTCTTCACTTAGCTCCCTAACTGCTCAATAGGATATTGACATTTTTTTCCTTTTATGTTTTATGGAATGTTGTGATACATATAGGCTGAAGAAAAAAGAAATTAAAATTGAAATGTCAGCTGGAGGTGTAGCTCGGTGATAGTGCATGTTCAGCATACTTGAGCACAGGGTTTGATCTCCTGCAAAATAAACACATACGTAAATAAATAAAACCACCATGTCCCTTCTTCAGGCTGGTGCAGAGTTTGGTGGATTGGTGAACTGATTACAAAAAAAATGATGTTTTTTTTCAAGGATGACCTTGAAAAGGATAGTGATTTCTCTATCCTGGTGACACTTGGAATTTTCTAGAAATGTACTCAGGCCATGATCCAGGGCAATGGGCCACCCAGGAAGTGGGGCCCTTCTCTCTGGAATAGCCAGAGTACAAATAAGCTGCAGATTCAGTGGGTTAGGGTTACTGGAGCTTTTTCATTTTGACTTAATGTTTTTATATCAAAGATAAAAGATTTGCCCAATTTTGCTTTAGAAGACACTTTTGAACCCTGCCAAGTATCATCTAAGAGGCATGAAAGTTAACTTTTTTTGGCCTTCATGGAGATATTCTCATCTAAATTGCCCATCAGTTACCATTTCAGATTCCTGTTCTCCTTAATTGATGTAGCTGAGGCTGCCCAAAGGACCCATATAGCTTTTTTCCTAAAGCCTTAATTTTCTTTGTCAGAGGTTCTTTCCAGATACTTTACTTTTATTTTTTAAACTCATTTCTCCCCTCTAATTCAAGTTTTTTTTTTTTCACATGAGAGTTCACTTTTTAAATTGTTATCATCTGTTCCCTTCTAACAAAATCCTTCAGAGTTCTAAGAACAGAGGGACTGATCAGACTTGTTTTGATATCATTGGATCAGTATCACCTGGGAGCTGGAGAGAAATCAGAATGTCCAGCCTGATCTCAGGGCCCTCTAAGTCAGAATCTGCTTTTTAGCTAGATTCCCCAAGGATTTGTGTGCATGTGGAAGGTGGAAAAATGCAGATTTAGAAAGCATTCCATTATTTTAAAATTTATTTTTTTAAAATGTGTTCTTTTTAGATATACACAACAGTAGAATATGTTTAGACATATTATATCATACATGAAGTACTTATTCTAATTAAGATCCCATTCTTGTGGTTGTACATGAGGTGGAGTTTCACTGTGGTGTTTTCATATATGAACATAGGAGAGTTATGTCTGATTCATTCCACTGTCTTTCCTATTCCCATCCCCCTCCCTTCCTTTCATTCCCCTTTGTCTAATCCACTGAATTCTATTCTTCCCTCCTCCTCCTTGTTGTGTGTTAGCATCTGCATATCAGAGAGATTATTCGACCTTTGGTTTTTGAGGATTGACTTATTTCACTAAGCATGACAGTCTCCAGATCCATTCATTTACTGGCAAAAGTCATAAAGTCATTCTTTTTTATGGCTGAGTAATTCCATTGTGTGTGTGTGTGTGTTTGTGTGTGTGTGTGTGTGTGTATTACATTTTCTTTATCCATTTATCTGTTGAAGGGCACCTAGGTTTTTTTCCACATTCGAGCACATTGTTCAGCTATTGTGAATTGAGCTGCTATAGTACTTTGATGTGGCTGCATCACTATAGTATGCTGATTTTAAGTCCTTTGGGTATATACGGAGGAGTGGGATAGCTGGATCAAATGATGGTTCCATTCCAAGTTTTCTGAGGAATCTCTATACTGCTTTCCAGAATGGTTGCTCCAGTTAAGCATCCCATTCTTTATGAATCTTGGCTTAACAATTCTGCAAACCAGTTAGAAAGTCACTTTTTGAGAATTAAATGCCTTGTCTCTTATCCAGGTCTATGCACAGGTCTCCTGATACTCAAGTCTCTGTGTTTTACTTATGAAAAGTAAAAAAAGAAATAAAAAGGCATGAACAGTGGCTACCCGGGACCTGTCTGAGTCAGCTTGGGCTGCTTCGATAGGATTCCAAAGATGGACATTTATTTCTCACAGTTCTGGAGGCTGGAAGTCCAAGATCAAGGTGCCGGCAGGGTCTAACTGCTGAGAACTCTCTTCCTGGCTTGTAGACAGCTACCTTCCTGCTGGCTGCTCACATGGTGGAGAGAGACAGCACATAGTGTCTCTTCCTCTTCTCACAAGGACACTAATTAAATCTTGGGGTCCCTCCTTCATGATCTCATCTGATCCTAATCACCTCCCAAAGGTCCTATTACCTTGACGGTTAGGACTTCCACATATGAATTTGGGATGGGGGTGGGTACACATTCAGTCCATAACACTCTTCCTGTCCCTTTTATCTTTGCATTTCTCCCATGTATGATTCTGAATCTGGCCTTCTTTGTACAGGAGAAGCTCCTGACTGAGCGGGAAGTGGCCGCCCTGCAGAGTCAGCTGGAGGAGGGCCAGGAGGCGCTCTCCCACCTGCAGGCACAGAAGACGGAGCTGCAGGCCCAGGTATGGCTCCACATTCTCATGTCTGCCACTCACTATTGGGAATTCACACCACATGTATGAATCAGTGTCTCTCACACATTTTATTGACATGTCACATGCATGCACAGGTAATCTGGCTCTATGAATTGTCACAAACATAACTTAACTTGTGAGCCTGACAGAGTCTGAGCAGGTGAACAAATACCCTGCTTTGCTCTGAGCTGAGGGAGTACCCAGGAGAAAGCATCCAACCTGGAAGGAGTCCTGGGCCAATAGAGACAGGATCTGTGGTGCCCTTTCAAGTCACATCCCCGGCCCGCCAGCTTCTTCATTATTGATTCTTTTGGCCCAGGTTAAACTTGTTAAGGATAGGTAGAAATAGACATATATTGGGATTTTTGTTTAACTTGCTCAAATCTAGGCTTCCGGTTTCTCTTCTCCCAACAAAATTTCTCCTTTGGAATTGGATTATGAATCTAGAAAGAGTAGATGTGTCAGTATTGCCCCTGGATAGAATTTTGTTAGTGTAAAGCCCCATTTCCATCTTGTTCTGCTTTGGGTGAAGCTTCATTTGAAAACTCAATGCACCCGGTTTTTGTGGCCTGCCTTCTTGGCTCGGGGACTTCAGGGTTCATCTACTTGGTTCCTTCCTGTTTTCTTCCTCTTGTTCTTAAATGGCTGGCCACTCTGATGGGGAATGTTGGGTTAAAATACTGCACCTTCCTGTGGTTCTGTAACTACATTTCCCAAATCAAAAAATAAATTGACGTTTGGCTAGACAAGTACATCTAAGGAACAAGAGAGTGAAAAAAATCTAAAACTGACTCTAGAAAAGCTAGAGCATCTACCTGGACGTTATGTTGGCCTCTATTCTGTAGTGCCCACAAAATCAGAAAAAGTAAACACCTCGGCTAGAGGAGGTGCATTTCATAGATATTCCACACTTTCCATGTTGGCTCAGGATCTCATTTTGGGACCCCAGAGTTCAGGCATGCTGTTTCTCACCCCTCCCTATTGCATACCACACAAAACTCTTGCTGTGAAGCAGCTCTCAAAAGCCACTGGAAAGCAACCTGAGAACAGCGACTGTCCCAGAAGCTGAAGATCAGAGTGGGAGAATTCAAGTAGTGACCTTCAGATTCATCCTTCTCAGGAGACTAGCCATGGCTTAGGGACTAGATGCCTCACTTGGTGATCATGGTTTCCTCTGTGGTCCTGAAAGGATAGAAGAAGGGAGAGAGAGAGAGAGAGAAGGTTGGGTGTGGGTGGGGAGAGAAAGAGTAGTGCATGTGCATATGTAGGGATGTATGTGTAGTATGTGGTATGTGTATGTATAGTATTTGTATATGTGGGATGTGTGTGTATGTGCATATGAGGTATATGTGGTGTATATGTGTGTTCTGTTGCTGTATGTGTATGTGTACTGAATGTATACATGTATAGATGGTGTGGTATGTAGTATGTGTGTATAAAGTGTGTACTGTGCTGGGTGGATATGTTGTGTACGTACTATGTATATATGCGAGGTGTGTGTATATATGGTATAATGTGTGGTGTGTATATGTTGTATGACATGTATGAAAGTAATATGTGTATGGTGTGTAGTGTGAGGTATGTATGTGTAGTGTGTGTGGTGCATATATATATATATATATATATATATATATACTTGATGTGTATATGGGTGGAGTTGTATGTATGTAGGGTGTGTGTATGGTGTGCTGTCATTGAGGAAGTGGGTGTGGCCAGTCCTGGTCAGGAGACCAATGTTTTCCAAACCCCAAGTCACAACTCATTGGCTTAAAGTGAATTCAGCAGAATTGACTGCAGGAAAAAACGAAGAAACAAGGAACACTTGACTAAGAGTAAGACATTACAGACTGCATAGCAAGAAAAGGTAGGGTTTGTTCTGTGAAACCTTTGTTTTACATATATTTGAATATATATTTAAATATGTAGATATTTGTTCAAATATACACACACACACACACATGCATGCATACACAAACACATTTGTGTGAGGCACATGGCTGGCAGTGAGAACTGTGTCGTTTCTTGTGGCCGCGGTGACAGAGCTGAAAAACCACTGCCCTAAATACCGAGGAGGATGAGGGAGCACCAACTGCTAAGGAAAGTTCTAGTTGCAGGGCAAAAAGCATGTTTTCTCTTTATGTACATGTACATATTTGTTGAATATAAAAATAAGAAATCTTGTAGAGGTTAATCTGGTTTCTGAGAACACGAAGTACGACGGTCTGGTTGGCACCTTTTTCCCCACTGTCTATTGCTGCAGACTGATTAATTTATTTGGGTACGTTCACCTCTTTAAAGCAGGGTCTGGACCTTCTCTTCTCTGCTGTTCTCCAGCTTTTGGTAGTCTGGTGATACTGTGAACACCTTCTCAGGAAAATGTTGTTTTTAAGATAGAGTAATTAAAAGCAAACCAATTGTATTGAAACACTTATCAAAATATCAAATCATTTCATAGATAATAATATACAGACGCTCCTTGACTTACAGAGGGTTTGCAACCTGACAGTTCCCATCTGAAGATGATGTAAGTTGCAAGTGCATCTAATACCACTAACCCACTGCATGTCCCAGCTTAGCGACACAGTACACTGTAGAGCATCAGTTGTTTCCAGTCATGATGTTGGCCCTGTCCCACATTGCAGGATGGTCATACTGCATATCCCTAGTCCAGGAAAAGAGAAAGTGCAAGATAAAAAGTATGGTTTCTACAGAATGCATGTTGCTTTCATACCATGGTAAAGTGGAAACATCACAAGTTGAATCATTGAAAGTCTGAGATCATCTGTATGTGCTCATCCTTCAGTATTCATGGGGTTTTGGTTCCAGGATTCCCAGCGGATACCAAAACCCACGTATACTCAAGTCCCTGATATAAAATGGCTCACAATTGTGTGTATAACCTAGGCACATCCTCCCGTATGCTTTAAATCATCTCTAGGTTACTTATAATGCCTAACACAATGTAAATGCTGTCTAAATAGTTGACATACAGTAATGTTTAGGGAATAATGACAAGAGATTTTTCAATTCAGATGTAATTTTAAAAATATATTTGCTCCTCAGTTGGTTGAATCTGTGGGTGAGGATCCCATGGACATGTAGGGCTGACTGTGTTCAATAACAAAATCCAGCTATGAGTCTAATGAAACTCGAGTTTGCTGTCTTAATGGATTACCACAAATTAGGAACTTAAAACAGCACCTGTTTATTTTCTCAGGGTCTTGTAGGTTAGACATCTGGGAAGGGTCAGTTGATTTCTCTGCCCTGGATCTCACTAGGCTGAAATAAAGTTGTGGGCTTGCCTAGATGTTTGTCTGGAGGCTCTTGGGGGAGCATTTGCTTCCATTCTTGTTTAAGTTGTTGGCAGAATTTAATTCTGTGCACTGTAGGATTGAGAACCCTGTTTGTTGGCCGTTGGCCAGGAGCAGTTCTAGGGGCTGCCAGCATTCTTTGACCCAAGGCTCCTCCATCTTCAAAGCTAGCAGCAGTGCATTGAATAATCCTCATGCATCTAATTTTTCTGATGTCTGCTTTTGCATTTCTCTGACTTCTGCTTATGAAGGCTCATGTGATTAGGATCAATTTAGAGTAGCTTCCTTCTTAAAAAGATTCATTAATTAAGAACCTTAACTACATCTACAAAGTCCCTTATGCCATGTAATGTATTCATGGGCATAACACCAATGGGTAAAGGTCATGGGGAGCAAGACTTTTCTTAATTAGTGCTAATTAAAACCCTAACATGACTAGGTGCACCCAGGAGTTTCTGACTCAGTAGATCTGGGTTGGAGCCTGAGAGTATGCATTTCCAAGTTTCCAGATGCTGCTGCTAGTCCAGGAACCACACTCAGAACCACAGGTATGGGGGCAAGTCCTGGATAGAGTCAGAGTGTTTTATACCTGATGCACCTGGGTGCCAGACTTGTGCCCTCTATGGCCTCATTTAAAATGTTATTGGCTAGATTTTTGCTAGTTAAAGATGTTCTGGCTTCCAAATGGAATAGCTAAACTGAGAGCTTCAAGGGAGAATTGGATGTCTGGGGAAGTAGAGCTTCTGGCAGGGCTGTGGCAGCTGGTTCTACCTCTGGTGAAGGCCTATGATGATTCCAGAATCTTCCATGTCCGGGGTCCTTGGGGCGAGGTCCCGGGTCCAGCATTATCAGCATCATCTGGGAACTTGTCAGAAATGCACATTCATAGGTGCACCCCAAACCTACTGAATCAGTAACTTGGGTGGAGCCCAGTAATGCCCAGGTGATTCCACAGGCTCCAGTTTGAGAGACCCAGGGCCCCAGAATGGAAGGAACAGAGCCTGATACTGGAGCTAGGGACCTTCCTTCAAGTAAGCTGAACATAGATGAAATAAGATCCCTGGATATGAAATTTCTTACAGGTGGAGAAGGGACAGGCACTTCTGACTTCCTAAATTGCATTGACTGAATTTCTGTGACAGGGAAGTGAAAAAAATCACTTTAATTGCAAAATGGGAACCTCCCAGGTCTCATTTTTCATTAAGGTCAGTTAGTACCATCTAGTGGTGATTCTTGGTAAGACTATGTAATTTGTGAAGGGTGAAGGATACTGATTTTTATTTTCTTTCTTTCTTTCTTTCTTTCTTTCTTTCTTTCTTTCTTTCTTTCTTTCTTTCTTTCTTTCTTTCTTTCTTTCTTTCTTTCTTTCTTTCTTTCTTTCTTTCTTTCTTTCTTTCTTTCTTTCTTTCTTTCTTTCTTTCTTTCTTTCTTTCTTTCTTTCTTTCTTTCTTTCTTTCTTTCTTTCTTTATCTTTTCTTTCTTTCTACAAAGACTTGTACCCAAAGGTACCTACAATCCTAAGAGGCAGGAGCTCCCTGCTCTACATGGGGCTCATGCTCACTCTCCTGTGTGTGTTGCTCACAGCTCAATGGTTAGATGGATATAAACCAGAGGATCTAATGGTCCAAGCAGAAACATAGCAGTGTCCTGGCTCAAAATAAAATTCAGGTTGTCACGTGGCCCACATCCACTGAGTCCTCTTGGCCTTCATCAGAGGCAAAACAAGCTCCAAGTGAATGGGACTCTTACTGTTTTTCTGTATATTCTTCCTTTTGATGACTGGTTTAAATTACTGAGCTGTAAAAACCTCAGTGATGTGCCCAGAAGTCCAGTTTTATAAACCCAGTCATGAGTTCACTGAACAGGCAGAAACACACGGAGCCTCAGGGGCCTGTTGAAGATTAGATGGCGCCTTACAGGAGTAGCATGAAGCCTCCTTCCTGGAGCATGAGATCCTCCCACTCTACCCAAGAACATCCAGCCTTTAATGCACCTCTTTCTTCCAACAAACAACAAGCAAGCACACGTACAAATGTATTCATAAACAAAAAGGCCTACCACCCACTTGCTACTACCACAAACAACAAACCATCAAATCATGAGATCTGCAAAAAGGTCATGCTTGTCCTCTAGGGTAGAAAGATTGTAGATGACTTTATTATCCTCTGTTTCCCCATTTTGATAACCTTTTGTTATTTTATGTACAGTTCAAAAGTGTATGAAGTAAAAATACTCAATGAGGGTGTGTGTGTGTGTAGATCACACCAAGTGCCCTGTATCTTTGGTGAGAATAGGGCAATGTAGAATTTTCCAGAGCCCTAGAGTGTGTTTTCACATGTGTGTGTGTGTGTGTGTGTGTGTGTGTGTGTGTGCATGCATGTATGTGCACATGCCTGTACTCTACTCACCTGCAGCTGGGAGGAGTCTGGGGCAGGGATGGACCATGGCTTCAGGAAGTTTCTAAGATCCTGAACAGGTGGGTTTGAATCCTCTTGTGGTATTTATGGGCAAGTGACTTCACCTGTGTGTCTTAGTGTCCTCATCTGGAGCCTGGAACTAAAACAGCTCCCTCTAGACAAGGTTGTTGGGAGCTTGGTGATTTGAACCAGGTTGGAATTTGTCAGCACAGATCATGGATTCGTGTTCTGGGCTGGGAAGCCACACCCAAAGGGGGAATCTCTTTATACCTAATATTTTCTTTAATATGGAACATTTTAAACACAAAAGAAACTGAGAGAATGTTCCCTCCCTGACACTTGACCCCTCTTATGTCATCTATGGCCCCACACATCCCCTCATATAATTCTGAAGCCACTCTGAGATTCAGGCCTTAGAGGGGTCTCTTCAGCCCCTTTATGTCTTGGGGTGTGTGAGTACTGTGATGTGGGTAAGAATATGTGGCTTACCCACATATATTTGACATTATAGGTGATTACTGAATTGAGGTTTTTTTTTTTTAAGAAATAAACCCAATTATTGGTCTAAATAGGCAGAACACTTTTTAATTTTGAAAATATTTTTATAAACTTTATTTCATTTTTATGTGGTGCTGAGGATGGAACCCAGTGCCTCATGTGTGCTAGGCAAGCACTCCACCACTGAGCCACAATCACAGCCCCTTGAAATTTTTTAAGACTTCTGAAAGTTGCAAAAATAGCATTGTGGTTTCCCGCATACTCTTTGTATAGTCTACCCAAGTGCTAGAATCTTAGAGTCACAGGAAATGACGAAGGCCAGGATGATACTGTGCTGTTATTAATAGGCTATGCCAGAATGTCATCAGTTACCCCACTAATGCTTTGTTCTGGTGTAAGACCCTACTCCTCTTCAGGTGTTGTGTGTCTTTATGCTCCCAAAGTCTGGGACAGTTCCTTAGTTTTTCTTAACTTTATGCTTTTGAAGAGTCCAGACCAACTATTTTGGGGAACAGCCCTCCATCTGGGTTTTCCGGTTGTTTTCACAGATTTAAACTGACATTCTTTATTTTTTTGGCAAGTATCCCTAGGAAGTGACATTGTGTCAGTGTGTCACATCATGTTCATTTATCTTCACACTGACAATGTTTAACTTTCATTGGTTGCTTAAGGTGGTGTCTGCCACGTTTTTCCATTGGCAAGGTTTTTCTTTTTCTTTTCCCAAAGGAGCAATGTATGTTAATTGAGAGCAGGTGTGCAGCAGGAACCAGGAACCAGGATGTGGGGCAGCTGCTATTTGTCTTCTTCCCCCCCTGTTCCTTCGATTGCCACAGGCTCCCTCATCTATTTACCTTTGCCCTTTGGCTTTATTATGTCTTTCTGGAGAATTGCCTTTCTCAGCTTCATGCACATTATGAAAGATCATCATTCTAAAATGGCAGGCTTAGACCCCAGTTTATGTGTCCCAGTGAATCTAGAACATGCCACCATGTGCCTAGAACCTTGCCACTACCCCTAAGGTTCCTTTCCAAATTCCCAGGAGATAAAACACATGATGGGCCACCCTAAGTTGAACCCAACCCCGGTTCCAAGCTCTGGATGGGAGGATAGGGTTGCAATGTTATTGGACCCTCCTTGTGGATGGATGGATGGGATGACACAGGTTGGACAGACATCTTCCCAAAGTGTTTAGTACATGCAACTTTCCCTCCCAGCCTCACTCCTTCCCATCTGCTGGAAGCAACAGATAATATTCCTGAACACCTTTATAAGCTAGGTTTCCATATGTAATTACTTAGGGACTTCTTTATCCAAAGACTAGATCTATATAAAATGAAAAATTGGGTTGTAATAGAAATGATAATCTTCCAGGGTTTCCAGCATGTACATTTAGGTCTGGATGCAAGAAATACACTGTAGTGAATATACATGAAGTTGGATGCAGATACCTCTCTACCCTCCCCACCTTCCATGACTCCAAATGTGGCCCATGGACCAGCATATCCATATCCTGTGGGAGCTGGTTAGAAAGGCAGTCTCTGGCCCCTTCCTTCTCAGAACTACTGGGTCAGAATCTTACCATCCTTGTATGGCTCTAGTGTACATTGCAGTTTGAAAGACACTGCTCTAGGTAGAAGTAGTGTTTTTGTTTCATTTTGATTTTGAGGGCTGTACATGTCAAATTCTTTCCTACGTGGAATGAGACTGTAAAAGGGTCATGACTACAGGTATTATTAAACTTGTAAACAAGTGCTTTTTTGAGTCTTTAGCATTGTGAGAAGCTCTAAAAAGGAAAATAAAACTCCCTCTTTCTCTTTTTCTACCTTGATTTTTACCTTGCATTAACATAAACATTGTCTTCCTTAACATTGTTGTCTTTTCTTTTTTTGAAGTGCTGGGTAATGACCCCAGGGCCTCATGCATCTAGGCATCTAATATCATTTTATATATACACAAGCATACATGTGCATGAACACACACACACACACACACACTCTCACACACACACACACACACACACATTTTAGCCAGTAAAACATTAATAAAACACTACTGATTAAAACTCAGGAGAAAATTAAAGCATTCTCTTAGCTGAATAAGAACAAGGAAAATTTTCCCCTCATAATTGTTTCAGTAAAAGTAGCATCTTATCTATTTCGTATGTACTCTTTCTACTTCAGTTTTGGCTACCAAGTTTATGCTAAGTCATTAAGGTATGGAGAACATACTTTATCTGACGCAGATCACTCTGTGGGCAGCAGGTTTCTTTTTATTTTCTGGGTTTGTCATCTTCACCCTGCCACGGGGATGGGTCCCCTTTGTGGGCTAATCCTGCAGGGGGCTGATGTTCATGCTAGGAGATAGGAGCTCAGTTTTTAAATTCTTCTTTGTTTGAAGAGGTTCCAAATGAGTCATTGCTAGTCTCCAATTACAGAGAAACAAATGAAGCAAATGGAACTTTGTAGACAGAGATCAGGTTCTCCTGGTGAAGTCCACATCTTGGGGAGAGGGTGGGATGGATTTCCTGGCAGTGTGTCTTTGCCCACAGACAACGACCCTGGAACAAGCTATTAAAAATGCCCACGAGTGTTATGATGACGAGATTCAGCTTTACAACGAGCAGATCGAAAGCCTGAGGAAGGAGATCGAAGAGGCTGAGCGGACACTGGAGAGGTCTTCCTATGACTGCCGGCAGCTGGCCGTGGCCCAGCAAACTCTGAGGAACGAGCTGGATCGGTATCATCGGATCATTGAGATTGAAGGCAACAGGTGTGGGCATGCCTCTTCGTACTGGTCTCCCCATCCTGGTCACTTACGCATTATATCATTCCTTTTTGAGGACCTACTATGTGCCAGGCACAGGTCTAGGCAGTGAGGATGTGGCAGGAAATGAAACACAAAAGGCTAGAATTCTAGTGGAGGAGACAGAAGAGGAGCGAATTTGTAACAGGGATGTAACCTGTGACAAGTGGTATGGAGGAAGTTTTGGAAGAGAGAAGAGGAGTGATGATGAAGTGATGCTTGAAATTGTAAGTAGGGTGACCAGAAAAGGCTGCTTTGTGCCCACAGGGTTCTGGGGACATAAGCAGTTTAGCAGGTGGGATGATCAGGACTATGGGATGAGATGCTGCAAGTGAGGTCCCTATCACACTGTGTGGCACTTGATGGGTGCTCAGAGGTATTGCTGCAATTGTCATGGTCATTACCATCTGGGCAGGTCAGTAATGTAGGTGTCAATGTGCCTTCTGGTTTCCTTTATATCAGAACTGTGACTTGAACCCCACTTACTTTAAGACTGCTGGGAAATCCTGTGTTTTTTTCCTCCCCCGCCCCCACCCCCTGGCACCTGCATCTTTCACCATGTTGATACCCACACCCATTGGTTTCCTTCATAGAACAGGATAAGCATTGAATTATGATTTTTCAATTTGATCCTCCTTATTTCCTGGGTGTAGACTGCATTAAAAGATAAGTCTTCCCTTGCCCCAGGTGCCCCACAGTGGGCAGTACTTCCCTCCACTCTGGGTGGTCTATCTTAGCTGATGTCTTTCCTGCTTAGCAGGAAAAGTAAGATTTTATTTCCTCTCTAGTTATTATAGTCAACATGCCTTGTAGCATTCCTTATTATGTAACAGTGAATGCTTTGTGAGCATATTTATGAAAATAAGTCTTGAACTGCATTTAAATACTCTTGTGAACATTTTCTTTTTGGGGGAGCAGGGCATGACCAAAAGTTAACTGGGTACTGCTTTGGCTAATTTATTTATAACTTTGAATTTTGATACAGTTTCAAACTGATAGAAGTGTTACAAGAATAATTCCTAAATATACTTTACCCAGATTCATCAATTGTTTACATTTTATTTCAGTTGCTTTTAACATTTTTCCTTCTGTTTATATGTGACATGTATTATTTAAAAAAAAATAAAAAAATAAGTTATACCATGTTTGCCCTAAATACTTAAGCTTGGATTGGCCACTCTTCAATTACAAAAATAATAACAACACAAAAACTCTAGTGCAACAGAGAAGTGGCATTTTATATTATAAGTAATCACTGAACAATATTTCCATGGCTATGTGTCATCATTTATGACTTGAGCTCAAAGAAATGAGTTTTTATGTCCTCACCTAGTGTATAAATGTCTGTGTGGCTATCAGTTTACAATTATATATAATTCATGAGCTTGATCTACAGAAAACTTTTTTCAGTTTTGTTCAAAATTATAGCAATTGCTTTTACCCTCCCCCTACCCTCTTTGTGTGGTTTGCTTGATGAATTAAAGGTGGCACCATGCTCTCTTTCTGGTTCTTTCTGCCAGGCTGAGCTCCGCCTTCATTGAGACTCCTATAACCATGTTCACCCCGAGTCATGGCTCCTCTCTTAGCCTTGGATCTGGCGGGAAAGGTAACACTCTCCAACCCTGGTTTCCGCTTTTTTGTGTCTCAGCAGAAATGTAAAAAAATCCAAGCTTTCCTCCTGACCTTGACATTCATGCTCTCTTCCTATCTATCTGGAAATTAAATGCTTTTATGTGAGGGAGGTCTTCTTCTCTCCCTTTCTGATATGCTCCCTTGGGTGCTAAGTAACTGAGCCAAAAAGTTTATAAAGAGAAAAACTGACTGTGGTTATAGCCCACCTTGGGAATGCCATCCTTGAACATCAGGCATTTAATTGAGGGAAGAAATACAATTCAGTTTTCACTATAATAAGAAATGGATATTGAATTACATTTTTTCCATGAATTAAATGAACTTAATCTTTGCAAAGGTGTTTAATCCAGTGTTTGGTTGCAGAGTAGATGCTCAGTTATTGTTCATTCTCTCTTCCCTTCAAAACTGAGCAGAAGCCGGTGTTGGGGTGCACACCTATAATTTCAGCTACTCAGGAGGCTGACACAGGAAGATCTCTTGAACCCAGGCATTCGAAGCCAACCAGGGCACCATAGAGAGAGCCCCATCTCAAACAAACAACAAAACAAAACAAAACAATTCAGCAGGAACTGCTTGTTTGGCAAATATGGCTTCTACCTTCCAATGTTTGGTCTTTATTTATTTTGGTACTGGGGATTGAAACAGGGGGTGCTGAACCACTGAGCCACATCCCCAGCCCTTTTTATATTTTATTTAGAGACAGGGTCTTGCTGAATTGCTTAGAGGCTCACCAAGTTGAGGAGGCTGGCTTTGAACCTGTGATCCTCCTGCCTCAACCTCCCGAGCTGCTGGGATTACAGTCATGTGCCACCACACCGGGTCCATATTTGGCCTTATTGGAATGTTTTACACACCTGTGAGGCATCAGCTCATATCTGAATCTCCCCATTTTGAATAAGCACAACATTTTGAGAGAGAAGAGAAGGTGATAATGTTGATACTTTCACTTTTAGGGCTTTTATTTTTATTATAAGCTGGTAATTTATAATTATATAAATTTTATGTGATCTAAGATGATGTCATGATTTATGAATGCAAGGTAGAATAATTACATGAAGCTGGCTAACATATTCATCAACTTGAATATGTAACTTTTTTTGAGGTGAGGACATTTGAAATTTGCTTTCAGCAATTTTGGAATATACAATATTCTTCAACTGTATTTACCAGACCATGCAATAGGACTAAAAAAAAAAAAGAAAAACCAAAAAAACCCCTCAAACATATTCTTCTTGTCTAACTTAAATTTTGTACCCTTTGATTATCATTTCCTTATTCTTCTTACCACCAGCCCTTGGGAACCACCATCTACTCTCTGCTTCTATGAGTTCAATTGTCTTAGATCCCACATATAAGTGAGATCATACAGTATTTATCTTTCTGTGCCTGGCTTATTTTGCTTAGCATAATAATGTTCTGCAATTCCATTCATGTTGTCTCACACAACAGAATTTCCCTCTTTGTAAAGGTTGAGTAGTATTCCTTGTGCATTTTTACCACATTTTCTTTACTCGTTCATCTGTAGACGGCCCCTTAGTTTAAGTCTGTGTCTTGGCTATTGGGAATAATGCTGCAGTAGACACGGGAGTGCAGGTGTCTCTTCTGCACCCTGATTTCAAATCTTTTGGTAAATACCTGCAAGTGGGATTGCTGGATTTTATACAGTCTTTAAATCCATGTTTCTCAGGCAGCTCAGGGAACCAGCTCAGGGTTTTTGCAGTTGGGGTTCCAGAGTCAGAACATGGTTGGTTGTGCAGCAGTCCTGCTGGTAGTCACCCAGGGCCAGCTCCATGAGCCCATGACCCCCACACAGGGACCATACTCAGAAGAGTCCTTCCTGGCTTGGTGCTTTTCCATCCTTCTCCTGAAATTGGTAATAATTTTGAACAAGGACTCTGCATTATTCTTTCGCATGGGGCCCTGGAATTCTGTAGCTGGTCCTATAAGCATCTTTCCTCTTAGACCAGTTGTCTTTTGACATCCCTGCCTGCATCCTGTTCTCCTTTATGGCTTCAGGACCCATGGCTGCCATCTTTACTCACTCAGCTCTCCTCATTGAGGGTTAGTCCATGTTAGATGCTGGTGCTATGTCCTTCTTAGGCCTGGGATTACCAGTGGGAGGGAATGGAAAAGATGCTGGGGATAAAAAAGTTCTGAAATCACTGTATAAGCAGAGCTGGAAAGCCTTGGAGATTTCACAGGGTAAGATTTTTGTTTTCTTCAGCATCTAATGTTTCCATTCCAGTGTGAAGGAATGGGTAGGTCTTGAGAACACAGAATTCCTATTGTTTCTGTATCTAATAGCGTCACTTCCTATTTTGGCTGAGGGGGAAGGGAATGCTGACTAAAGGGTGGTCATATTTATATAGGTTGTTGGGATAAATGTGGAGTGAGGGAGATATGCCGTGGATGGATTCCATTTCCAAGCCTGACGACATCTGACCACCTCAGAGTCCTGGGCAGTTTTCCTGTGTCTCTCTAACTCTGAGAGAACTACTTTGTGGAATGGGTTCCTAGTGGGTAGAACTATGAGCTTCAGAAAAAGTAGCACTTTCCTTTCCCTTTGGGGAATCACTGAAGGAACAAGTTGACTTGTCTACCAAAGTTACAAAGCTTGGCAGAGCTAGAACCTCAACATGGAATGAGGAACAATAGAACTCCATTGTTTTTGACCTATATATAGTAAATCCCATCCTAGCATTAGACGTTTGTCTCTAATTCAGTTAGTATATTTTTCAATGAATGCATTTTTATTCCCTTTTATTGACAATTTTATACTTGACTTCCTGTTTTTTTTTTTTAATTTTTTTTAGATCTTACTAGGGCTCTGCAGGATATAACAGCAGCAAAACTCAGACAAAAAGGCCTCCCTAAGAACATTCCAAGGAGAAAGGAGATTATAGCTCAAGATAAAGCAGATGAAACTCTGGAAGACTCACCATTAAAACGTGTGGAAGATACAAAACCAGTGCAGGTGGTACTTAAAGAGGAAGATGAATTTAAGCTTGAATCAGGGGGTGGAGAAGCAAGTCTCCTAACACAAGAAGGGGACCCAGAGGATGTGCCAGATGGAGGACAGATCAGCAAAGCCTTTGGGAAACTATGCAAGATGATCAAGGATAAAGTGAAGGGCACCAAAGAGCCTGTGCCCGAGCCCCCTGCTGACCTCAACACCAAAGGGCGGCACGTGATGGTCACAGGGGATGCCAATTATATGGACCCTGAGTTCTATTCCCCCTCCATCCCAGCCAAGGGTGGAGTAGTGATTTCCACCGAAGAAGACGCCACTCATCCTGACAGCGAAGGGGAGCCCACTCCTACTCCTGAGCAGCCCACGCCACCTTTGGAGGATGGACAGGAGGGTCCCCAGGAGAAAGAAGATGAACACCCAACTGAAGAGGGGACTACAGACAAGAAGAGTGGGACAAATTCCAAAGATGTGAAGAGTCCTGGGGAGAAAGATGATGACCAGAAGGAAGAGGAGAAGTCCAAGAAACCCTGTCCTGAGACAATACCTGGTTCCGAGAGACCATCCACACCCCAGTCTCAAAGGGCTGGGGCCCATGAAGGTAGACCAGGGGGTCCTGGGAGTAAGAGCAGCAGCCTGCTGGATAAAAGTCCCCCCAGGGCATTGACTTTCAAGAAGGTGGAAGTGGTGGAATCCATTGAGAAGATTTCAACAGAGAGCATTCAGACATATGAAGAAACGGCTGTGATTGTGGAGACAGTGATTGGGAAGACAAAGGCAAACAAGAAATCGGGAGAGAAGGGCTCCTAAAATGCCCAGGCTCAATGGGAGAAAATGTTCTCGGGGCCACCGTAGGGAAAATGCTTTGATATTTTAGAACAAATGATAAAAGAGTGAGGGTTCCTGTTTGAATTAGATCACGGTGGACCCATCTGGCATGTCAATGAACCTTCATTAAAATGTTTTTTTTTTTGCTTGCACCATACCCCTGGTCTAGTTCTTTGGGCCTTGGGAATGTGGGTGGTCAGCCACACTCAGGACAGGGACGCTCCGCTAAAAGGACACCAACCCATCCTCGATCAGGAGAGAGACTTGCTCTTCATCATGGTTCATTTAGAGATTCATTAAAATCTCAGTATCAGGATTTCATGTAGAAAGATGCTCACTGATGATGGAGGCTCATTTCATTCTATTCTAAGCCCAGGCACATGTTCCAGTGAATGAGGGTTTTGTTAGAGATAAGCTAATTGGAAGTACCTGTCTTAATTTCAGTTCCCCAGAAGCTGATCCTGAAGCAAATATTTTTGAATGTAAAAGTTTCTTTGGAATGTGGTCCTAGGAAGTGCCATTTGGGGAGTGGAGAGGGAGACAGGAGAAAAAAGCACGCAGTAGGAGGTTTTTGCCAAATCGTTCCGCACAGAGGGCCAGCAGAACTGAATCCCATTGAACAACTCGAGGGGACAGAGGAGAGTAAATGCCTCAGAGTTACTCTGTGCATGGGGCAAGGGAACTGGGGCATTGATCCACCAGCTTTCATCATCAGTGGGAGGTGTGCTCTTAGGGTGCCAAGAAAGCACTCAGGCAAAGAAGTACAGGTGGCAGCCTTTGGAAGTCAGGCATGGAAATACGTGGTAATAGTAAGGTTGAGCAGATATAGGCGGGGCCTCAATGTCTTCTGCCACTGCATTAGGCACCACGTGTACTTTGTGGATATGCTTAAAATTTTCTCACCCAGAGATTGCAATCCTAGGTGGGGTTTTAGAAAGCAAGTTTGAATGTCACTGCATAAATTCCTGGTTTAGAAGTTGGTGAATTCGTCTTATAAATATTCATGGAGCATATATTATGTGCCTGAAAGTGTTAAGGGGAGATTTTCCCATTTAATTTATGATTTCAGTTAGTCACCTGTCCCTCTCCCATGTGAATGTGCACTTTTGAATATACACACATACATGCATACAAGTACTTACTGTGGCACATTCTTAAAAAATCATACCAAATCAGGATCTTTAAGAATAATAATAATAATTATTATTATTGGGGCTGGGGAGTGAACACAGGGCCTTGTATATGTAGCATGTACTCTACCACTGAGCTACACTCTTAGCCTAAACAAATTTTTATTTGCCCTAGGCATTTATTGTTCTTTTAATTTTTTAACAGTTTTTTTCCAGAGAATATTTTATTGGTGCATTATATACAGAACAGAGGAATTCATTGTTACATATTTGTACATGTACGTAATATAACAATAGACATATATTTTTCTATTCATGGTCAAAAATAAATTTTAATTCACACCAGTTTAAAAAATTACTCCTTCACATAGAGGGTTCAAAATACACTATGGACACTAAGTGAATGTGCTTAAGTGGATTATCACATTGGCTTAAAAAATCTGGTAAGATAGCTACACATTATGAGAGAAAAATTGAGTCACAAATGACATTCTGTCATTTCTGTTATGAATGAAAGAATGCTAATTGGAGTCACCTTTCCTTAAAGCTTTAAACAATCTTGTTCTGAATTCACTTAGGTTTTTATTTCAAGAAAGAAAGTGTTTTTGCTGTTTTATTTTTTCCTAAAGGATAAATGGAAAATCTACTCCATTCCACAGTTTATAATACTAATACTTTGTCTAAGGCCATGTCACCCTGAATGTGCTTGATCTCATATGAAATATTTATAATTAAAAAACTTAAGAAAGAATAATGGAAACCATTAGCTGGATCCCAGGAGGTAGGGAGTTGGGCCAGTGTGTCTATTACATTCAACATGAATAGCCATCACCAACCCTTTCTTTTCCTCATTAAGTCATTTTTATTTTGTGAATTATATGTCAGTTAATATTCTTGTTTAAAAAGGCAAGGAGTATCATTTTGGAATGAAAAGTCATTTTTATATTTAATCAATTAATCAAGAAAAATGGATGGGGTGTCTGTTTCATGCTAGCCTGGTTCTGGGTACCAGAGAAACAACAAAGAACAATCTGATGTGGCCCTGCACACGAAGTCCTGACGTTCTGGTTGGAGAGGAAGAAAATGCACAAATAGACAGATAGCTAAGTAAGAAAACCAGATAGAGACAATAGTATGAAGGAAATCAAATATTGTTACATCCTGGAATGAGTACGGGTCTACTTGGAATTGGACGATTAAGGGAAGACCGTGTGGAGGTGACTTATTGTGATCTGAATGACAAAATGGGACATCTTATATAGACCTGAGGTAAGAGCATTTGAGGCAGAAAGAACTACAAGTGCAAAGGCCCTGGGGCATGAATTGACATGGCCTGTTCAAACAGGAGAAATAAATGGGACCAGAGTAGGAAGGAGGTGAGGGACCAGGTGAGCCTCATTTGCTGGCAGAATCACCTGAGCTTGAAAGGAGAGTCCATGGTGTGAAAGGCAAGACTGACTGCAATATATACTTTGGACATAGTTGGGCTCTTGGTCTCTTCCCCCTTTCCCTAGGGTCCCAGGGATTAGCCCCACTTGCTTATTTTCTTGGTGGCTATTCTACACTAGCCCTGCTTGTTTCCATTGTCCCCTGGAAAGCTGTAGAATAGCATTTCCTGGTATTTACTCTTCCTGAAGTCCCTGAAAATAAGCACAAAGCCATTCATTTTTATGTAAAGTGTTGTAAACTTGGTGGCTCAGAGTAGGCCTCCCAATAGCATGGGTGACAGGCTTCCTATTCCCTGAAGCAGCCTTAGGAGTGAGATGTTCCCCCAGCTCCTCCTCCCTAAAGAAGCTGCATTGGAACTCCCTGCCCCTCTCATTTCTAAATGTTCCAGTCACTGCTGCTGTATCAACACCTGACTCTGGTGCCCTGCTGTTCTCGTTCATGCCCACACTCAAGCACATGTGACTCTCTGCCTGAGGTTTACCTGTGGCCCTAGAAGCTGCTTGGTCCCCACACTGGGCAGGTTGGGAATCCTGGGGTGTTCTTGCTTCTGGGAGTAGCCCTCACTCATCCAAGGCTGGACAGGACCTGGTGCATAAGTACCCCGGCTCTTTTCTCTCTGTTGGGATAATGGAAACATATTAAAGACAGTCTCTTGGAGGTCCCCAGGGGGTTTGAGCCCCACATGTCCACAGTTTTAACACCCACTTATCAACATGTCCTGTGTCTCCTTCCTCTCCTCTTTCACTCTGCTCCTCTGCACAGATGCTTTCTTTCAATTAAACCTGCCCTTGACTCCTTGTCTTGGGGTTGGTTTCTTGAAAACCTGACCTAAGACAGCTGATTGGAATCCACTGCCCTTCCCTGCCCAGTAATACTGACCATTTCTTAGGCAACAGTCCTGATTTTATATAGAGCTACTTTTCCCATAATAAATACAACCCTGATCAGACTCTTAGTCACAATATCCAGCCTTCCTCTGGTCTTCAGCTGGGCAAATGACCACAAAACCAAACCAATCAGATACCCATCTCTTTGAAATTTGAAATCTAAGTCCAGTAAGACCAAGGCTGAAAATGCTGGGCTTGCCCTCTGAAGAGGGTGCTCTGGTTCTTGCTCTGCATCTAGGTCCACAGACTTGCTCCAATCTCTGACCCTTTTTTGAGATGTTTATGGCCAGTTCTTTAGGATTTCCTTCAGTTACGAGAGCTTCTCCACATGCTTTTGACATAATGCCTTTTGCTTCATTAGAGATGATTTATTTTTGCTTGCAATCCCAAAGTTTCCAAAGATAACTACTCATTGTTGAGGTTTGCTATCAACAGAGAACTGAAGCAGGTTTGAATTACATTGGATTGTTCCCCAAACAGACCCTAAGTGAACTCTGGTTGCAAATGGTTTGCTAGAACCTTGGTTGTAGGAAGCTCAGTGTCCGGGGAGGTATGCTCCTGTCTGTTGTCCCAAACCTGCCCTTCTCTCTCCTCTGCCATGCTGAAGCCAGGACTCTGCACTCTTGATCCTGCTTTGCCAGCAGTTTTCTGGAGGTTCTGTCAGAGGAGAGCAGGGAAGAGTGAAAGGTCACAGAAGTGGGAGGGAGAAGGACCTGCTCTGTTCTGTTTGCTTTTGGTTCCTGTCCACATCTGAATGTCCCTCTACCCTGCATTCATGTTGCGGTCTCCACTCTGAGGTAAAGTAGGAGGAGGTGGAGCTTTTGAACTGTGGTTAGGTCAAGGGGTGGAGATTTCATGAATGGGATTATTGGTCTTATAAAAGGGGCTCCAGAGATGCCCTTCTACCATGCGAAATTAGAATGAGAAGGTGCCATCTGTGAACCAGAAGTGGGTCCTCGCCAGACACCAAATCTGCCATTGCCTTCATCTTGGACTTCCCAGTCTCCAGAACTGTGAAAAATCAATTTCATAGCCACCTCGTCAATGGTGTTTGTTCCCAGAAGCCTGATCAGATTGACTGCTTCCTCATCCTGCTCCTTCCTGGGCAGTGGTGTTGTCCAGACTTTAGTTGTTTCTAGCATTTTTCAGAACCAGCCTCCTGACAATGGCCCCAGGGATACCTTCACTAGCTTGTTGATCCCCCTCCTTAGAGGTCTGGGTCTCTGTACCATGGGCCTCCTCTCCATGCTCCAAGTGGCATTAATTGTAACCTCTCTCCTTAGGGTGGAAGCTAGCTGCTTCCTGAAGTTGTGCTGACCAGAAGGAGCCTGCTAGTACTTGCATTCGGGTCCCACCCCAGCCAGCTAGGCTTCTTATCCACTCAGAGTTGGAGAACAGGTTGAGATCACTTCAGTTCCAAGACCTCTAAGCATTGCTTTTGCCAGACACAATTGGAACAAGAGTTCCAGCTGTCCTGAGGGAAACCTCAGAGGAATTCAACTACTAGGTGGTTCCCAGACCCCTGTCCCCAGCTCAGATGACCAATTGGCCCATCAGGACTGATAAGTATTTCCGGGAAAGTTTTGTTTAGCTTTGCCCTCTCCAGGCATAGCTCACCATCTTTTAGGTCCTAATAGTATGTGCTTATAAGACAGGCTGAAGTACCCCCTTGGAGGGCTAGGTGACCTAGGGATCCCCTCATGGGCTGAGATCATGCTGCTGCACCTTCATTGCAGCAGGCATCTTGTGTACAGGCCTCTAGCTCCCATGTACCTTAAACTCCTTGGTCCATGTGATATTTCCTCTTTTGACCTTTGAATTAACTAGGTAACAATTCTTGATTCTCAGTTTATGGTGCCCGATTATTAAATTTTCTTAAAATCACTGTTGTGGGTTCTGCCTCATGATTTATAAAAAAGTGGAGATGAGACAAGGAAGGAATATGTCATAGGATACATCAACCAGCAGGTCACCACTGGGGGAAACTGGGACTTCCTTCTACTGGAGTCTTTTGAAAAGACTAGGTAGAACATTCTTTCAATTGTCCCAGCAGGAGGTAAGGACGCTGAAATGTACAACAGCTCCCATCCCTCCCCAGTTGAAGGTGGTCCTGAGGCATTGAAGCCATGCTTATCTGGCTTGCTGCGCAGTAGGCTTGGTGCATCTCTGCAGCAAGTGAACATTCCCTGGCAGAGAGACAGAATGGCTGGCCTTTGGCCCATGTGGAAACTTAACAGGAGATCTCCAGGTGGGTTAGGAGGGAGAAATGGGCAGAGGTTGGCAAGTTTTTCACTAAAGAGCCAGATGGTAGGCTACACAGTCTTTGTTATAACTCCTGAACTCCCTTGTTGTAGCATGGCACAGATAATACAAGTAAGTAGACAAAGCTATACTTTGTTGCAAATACAGGTAATGGGCTGGATTTGGTCCATGGGTTGTAGTTTTCAAAGTTCAATTTATGCATTAGAAGATGCTGCTAATCTGGCATCTCTACCTGAGTCTTCCTTCTACTTCCATATTGGAAAATTTTATTTGGTTCTCCCCCTGATTTGAAGCTTATAGAGATTGTAATTTGTAGCTATAACAATTATAATTTGTAGGATTTAGATTTTAGTTTATAGGGAATGGTTGTAAAGGAAGCAGTCAATTTAATCAGGTTTTTCCTAAAATTTTTCCGTGACAGATTTGTGGTTCATGAGAGAAGTCACCTCGAAATGACAAAGGGCATCATTTGAATACCTTGATTAGTGCAAATGCTTGACTCCATTTTCTCGGGTTTGGATAAAAGCAAACACTCCCCCAAAAGTCACACGAACTTATGTTTTATTCAAAGAAAAATGGCTTTGGGGTTGAGATTTATTCCCAGGCCAATCACTCTACTGTGATTGTACCCTCAACAGTCACAATGTCCTTCACCTGCTTGCTTGCATCCTTGTGACCAGGAGTTCACCCGGTGGTTTACCTGTCATCTATGGCCAGCCAGGGACATGGGACTGGAAAAGAGAAAGGTAAGGTTTAGCTTCCAGCTGAAGTAGCCCATGGGATGTCCTCTTGGATGCAGAGGAACATCTCTGAGAACAGTATGAGATAGGACACTCTCTGCTGGGATGATGAGGGCAGATGGGACAGGAGCCTCCTTGGTGGAAAATGGTGATGGCTGACATTAGACCTAAGGAATTGGCAGTCACATTAGGCTGTTCTGGCATCCGAAACTCTGAACTGAGATTTCTAATTGCTTTCTCACACTGCTCCTCCCTAAACCATGTAGGGCTGAGCATTAGGAATTAAGCACCACTGAATCATCACCTTTTGGGGCTGCCCACATTTTCCACTGAGTTCACTCTATCCCCAGGTTTATGACTTTTCTAAGAGAAAAACCAGAGCTGGTAAGTTAGTTTGGGGAATTTGCCTCAGGTCAGACTTTTTTTCTTGGTTCCTATGAATCCGAAACTAAATCTGATCAGAGTTTTTTTGTACACAAGGAAAAAGTTCAACTCAACGCACAAGAGACTAGTGTAAAATCTCAAGTACTTCTTTTTTTTTTTTTTTTTATTCCTTCCACCTTTCTTTTTTTTTTTTTATTGTTGGTCGTTCAAAACATTACATAGTTCCTCATACATCATATTTCACAGTTTGATTCAAATGAGTTATGAACTCCCAATTTTATCCCGTATACAGATTGCTGTATCACATCAGTTACCCTTCCATTGATTGACATATTGCCTTTCTAGTGTCTGATGTATTCTGCTGTCTGTATTATTCTCTATTATCCCCCCTCCCCTCCCCTCCCCTCCCCTTTTCTCTCTCTACCCCTTCTACTGTAAATCACTTCTTCCATTTGAATTATCTTGTCTTACCCCTCCTTTCCTCTTATATGTCATTTTGTATAACCCTGAGGATCGCCTTCCATTTCCATGCGATTCCCCTTCTCGTTTCCTTTCCCTCCCACCTCTCAACCCTGTTAATGAAAATCTTCGTCTCAAGCTCTTCGTCCCTACCCTGTCCTTGTTTCCTCCCCTTATATCAGAGGAGTCATTTGGTATTTGTTTTTTAAAGATTGACTAGCTTCACTTAGCATAATCTGCTCTAATGCCATCCATTTCCCTCCAAATTCTATGATTTTGTCATTTTTAAATGCAGAGTAATACTCCATTGTGTATAAATGCCACATTTTTTTAATCCATTCATCTATTGAAGGGCATCTAGGCTGATTCCACAATCTTGCTATCGTGAATTGTGCTGCTATGAACATCGATGTAGCAGTGTCCCTGTAGCATGCTCTTATTAGGTCTTTAGGGAATAGACCGAGAAGGGGAATATCTGGGTCAAATGGTGGTTCCATTCCCAGCTTTCCAAGAAATCTCCATACTGCTTTCCAAATTGGCTGCACCAATTTGCAGTCCCACCAGCAATGAACAAGAGTGCCCTTTTCCACGCATCCTCTCCAGCATTTATTGTTGTTTGACTTCCTAATGGCTGCCAATCTTACTGGAGTGAGATGGTATCTTAGGGTAGTTTTGATTTGCATTTCTCTGACTGCTAGCGATGGTGAGCATTTTTTCATGTACTTATTGATTGATTGTATGTCCTCTTCTGAGAAGTGTCTGTTCAGGTCCTTTGCCCATTTATTGATTGGGTTACTTGTTGTCTTATTGTCTAATTTTTTGAGTTCTTTATATATTCTGGTTATTAGGGCTCTATCTGAAGTGTGTGGAGTAAAGATTTGTTCCCAGGATGTAGGCTCCCTGTTTATCTCTCTTATTGTTTCTTTTGCTGAGAAAAAACTTTTTAGTTTGAGTAAGTCCCATTTGTTGATTCTAGTTGTTAACTCTTGCGCTATGGGTGTCCTATTGAGGAATTTGGAGCCTGCTCCCACAGTATGTAGATCATAACCAACTTTTTCTTCTATCAGATGCCATGTCTCTGATTTAATATCAAGCTCCTTGATCCATTTTGAGTTAACTTTTGTGCAAGGCGAGAGATAGGGATTCAGATTCATTTTGATGCAAATGGATTTCCAGTTTTCCCAGCACCATTTGTTGAAGATGCTATCCTTCCTCCATTGCATGCTTTTAGCCCCTTTATCAAATATAAGATAGTTGTAGTTTTGTGGATTGGTTACTGTGTCCTCTATTCTGTACCATTGGTCCACCCGCCTGTTTTGGTACCAGTACCATGCTGTTTTTGTTACTATTGCTCTGTAGTATAGTTTGAAGTCTGGTATCGCTATACCGCCTGATTCACACTTCCTGCTTAGTATTGTTTTTGCTATTCTGGGTCTTTTATTATTCCATATGAATTTCATGATTCTTTTATCTATTTCTACAAGAAATGCAGCTGGGATTTTGATTGGCATTGCATTGAACTTATAGAGAACTTTTGGTAATATCGCCATTTTGATGATGTTGGATCTGCCTATCCATGAGCAGGGTATATTTTTCCATCTTCTAAGGTCTTCTTCTATGTCTTTCTTTAGGGTTTTGTAATTTTCATTGTATAAATCTTTCACCTCTTTTGTTAGGTTGATTCCCAAGTATTTTATTTTTTTGGGGGATATTGTGAATGGAGTAGTTGTCCTCATTTCCGTTTCAGAGGATTTGTCGCTGATATACAGGAATGCCTTTGATTTATGCGTGTTGATCTTATATCCTGCCACTTTGCTGAATTCATTTATTAGCTCTAATAGCTTCTCTGTAGACCCTTTTGGGTCTGCTAGGTATAGAATCATATCATCTGCAAATAGTGATAATTTAAGTTCTTCTTTTCCAATTTTTATCCCTTTAATTTCTTTTGTCTGTCTAATTGCTCTGGCCAGTGTTTCGAGGACTATGTTGAACAGAAGTGGTGAGAGAGGGCATCCCTGTCTTGTACCAGATCTTAGAGGGAATGCCTTCAATTTTTCTCCATTCAGAATGATGCTGGCCTGTGGCTTATCATATATTGCTTTTACAATGTTGAGGTATGATCCTGTTATCCCTAATTTTTCTAGAGTTTTGAACATAAAGGGATGCTGTACTTTGTCGAATGCTTTTTCTGCGTCTATCGAGACTATCATATGGTTCTTATTTTTTAGTCTATTGATATGGTGAATAACATTTATTGATTTCCGTATATTGAACCAGCCTTGCATCCCATGGATGAATCCTACTTGATCATGGTGTATAATTTTTTTGATATGTATTTGAATCCGGTTCGCCAGAATTTTATTGAGGATTTTTGCGTCAAGGTTCATTAGAGATATTGGTCTGTAGTTTTCTTTCTTTGAAGTGTCTTTGTCTGGTTTCGGAATCAGGGTGATGTTGGCCTCGTAGAATGAATTTGGAAGTTCTCCCTCTTTTTCTATTTCCTGAAATAGCTTGAAAAGTATTGGTGTTAGTTCCTCTTTAAAGGTTTTGTAAAACTCTGCTGTATACCCATCCGGTCCTGGGCTTTTCTTAGTTGGTAGTCTTTTGATGGTTTCTTCTATTTCCTCTATTGTTATTGGTCTGTTTAGGTTGTCTATATCCTCCTGGTTCAATCTGGGCAGATCGTAAGACTTAAGGAATTTATCTATGCCTTCACTATCTTCTATTTTATTGGAGTATAAGGCTTCAAAATAGTCTCTGATTATCTTCTGTATTTCTGAAGTGTCTGTTGTGATATTGCCTTTTTCATCCCGTATGCTAGTAATCTGGGTTCTCTCTCTTCTTCTCTTCGTTAGCATGGCTAAGGGTCTGTCAATTTTATTTATTTTTTCAAAGAACCAGCTTTTAGTTTTGTCAATTTTTTCAATTGTTTCTTTTGTTTCAATTTCATTAATTTCAGCTCTGATTTTGATTATTTCTTGCCTTCTACTTCTTTTGCTGTTGTTTTGCTCCTCTTTTTCTAGGATTTTGAGATGAAGTATGAGATCATTTATTTGTTGGTTTTTTCTTTTTTTGAGGAATGAATTCCAAGCAATGAATTTTCCTCTTAGGACTGCTTTCAATGTGTCCCATAGATTCCGATATGTTGTGTCCGTGTTTTCATTTAACTCTAGGAATTTTTTAATTTCCTCCTTGATGTCTTCAATAACCCATATGTCATTCAGCAACCTGTTGTTCATTCTCCAAGTGATGCTTGATTTTTCCTTTCTTCTTTTATCATTGATTTTCAGTTTCATTCCATTATGATCAGATAAGATGCATGGTATTATCTCTACCCCTTTATATTGTCTAAGAGTTGCCCTGTGACATAATATATGGTCTATTTTTGAGAAGGTTCCATGTGCTGCTTAAAAAATATGTGTAACTACTTGATGTTGGGTGGTAAAGTCTATATATGTCAATTAAGTCTAGGTTATTAATTGTGTTGTTGAGTTCTATAGTTTCCTTGTTTAACTTTTGTTTGGAAGATCTGTCCAGTGGTGAGAGAGGTGTGTTGAAGTCTCCCATGATGATTGTATGGTGGTCTATCAGACTCTTGAACTTGAGAAGAGTTTGCTTGATGAACACCGCTGCACCATTATTTGGGGCATATATATTTATGATTGTTATGTCTTGTTGGTTTATGGTTCCCTTGAGCAGTATGAAGTGTCCTTCTTTATCCCTTTTGATTAGCTTTGGCTTGAAATCTATTTTATTAGATATGAGTATGGACACGCCTGCTTGTTTCCGCTGTCCATATGAGTGGTATGATTTTTCCCAACCTTTCACCTTCAGTCTATGGATATCTTTTTCTATCAGATGCGTCTCCTGTAGACAGCATATTGTTGGGTCTTGTTTTGTGATCCATTCTACTAGCCTGTGTCTCTTAATTGGTGAGTTTAAGCCATTGAATTTAGGGTTATTATTGAGATATGGTTTGTACTTCTATCCATATTTGTTTGTTGATGTTACTAAACCTGATTTGTTATCTTCTTTGACTACTTTCCCCCCTTTACTGTCCTACCTCCCATTGTTGGTTTTCAATGTTATTTTCCATTTCCTCTTCCTGCAATGTTTTGCCAAGGATTTTTTGAAGAGATGGTTTTCTAGCTGCGAATTCTTTTAACTTTTGTTTATCATGGAAGGTTTTAATTTCATCTTCTAACCTGAAGCTTAATTTTGCCGGATACACGATTCTTGGTTGGAACCCATTTTCTTTCAGTGTTTGAAATATGTTATTCCAGGATCTTCTAGCTTTCAGAGTCTGTGTTGAGAGATCAGCTGTTATCCTGATTGGTTTACCCCTAAATGTAATCTGCTTCCTTTCCCTTGTAGCTTTTAAAATTCTTTCCTTATTCTGTATGTTGGACATCTTCACTATAATGTGTCTAGGTGTGGATCTCTTATGGTTTTGTACATTCGGCGTCCTGTAGGCTTCTAGGATTTGGGATTCTGTCTCATTCTTCAAGTCTGGGAAGTTTTCTCGTATTATTTCATTGAATAGGCTGTGTATTCCTCCGGTATGGAGCTCTGTGCCTTCCTGTATCCCCATGACTCTTAAATTTGGTCTTTTGATATTGTCCCATATTTCTTGGATGTTCTGTTCATGGTTTCTTAGCAGACTTGCTGAGCTGTCTATGTTCTTTTCCAGTTGAAATACTTTGTCTTCATTGTCTGATGTTCTCTCTTCTAAGTGATCTACTCTGCTGGTAGTATTCTCAATTGAGTTTTTAAGTTGGTTTATTTTTTCCTGCATTTCTAGTATTTCTATTTGTTTGTTTTTTATTTCCTCTATCTCCCTGTGAAATTGATCTTTTACTTCCTGGATTTGTTTGTCAATGTGATCTTTCATTATCTGATTTTGCTGTCTCATGTCTTCCTTGAGACTCCAGATCATCTGAAGCATGTATATCCTGATCTCTCTATCTGACATTCCATCTGTTGCACCTATTACCTCTTCTAAAGTTGAGTTGACCTGCATTGCCTGTGGTCCTTTCTTTCCTTGTCTTTTCATACTGCTGGCGTTTCTTTCTGCTTGGTGAAACTGTTGTGTTTTGAAATTTTCCCTCTATTTATTTATATTGCTCTTGTATAGTTGAATAATCACCCTTGCAGGGCATGTAGTGGCTGTGATCCTCCTCCAATTGGTGTGATCCGTCTACCACGCTGGCAGGCCCTAGGTCTGCTCTGCTGGTCGGTCAAAGGTCCGCCTACCCAGCAGGCACGAGGGGCACCTCTATCACTCCGCAGGTTGCTGGGCCTAACCTCCCGATGGGTCGAAGGTTCGCCTAGCTTGCAGGGGGCTGCTCCCGGAGCGAGAGCTAGGCCTCCCGGGGGAGCCCGGATGGTGGAGGCCGACTGCCGGTTCAGGCGGGGCGGGCCAAGCCGCACTGGGTTCCGGCGGCTTGCAAACGCGGCTGGTATCAGCAGGACTTAACTCCTGCACCCGCTGCGGGGGCACCTTTATCGCCGAGTAGCTGCGGTCGCGTGGTTGGGACCCGGGCGGGTGGGGCCACTTCTCCCAGGGCGAGAGCTGGGCCTCCCGGGGGAGCCCGGATGGCGGAGGACTGCCGGTTCTGGCGGGGCGGGCCAAGCCGCTCCGGGATCCCGCGGGTTGCAAAGGTGGCTGGCGTCTGCAGGACTTAACTTCTGCACCCGCCACGAGGGCACCTTTATCTCCAAGTAGCTGAGGCCACCTGGTTAGAAACCGGGCGGGTGGGGCCGCTTCTCCCAGGGCGAGAGCTAGGCCTCCAGGGGGAGCCGCCTGCCGGAGCGGCTGATGGTTGGGGGACTAGACCTCTGTGCCCGCGTGGTCTTCCAAGATCCACTTCTCTGGGGCAACCTGTCACTTCGAGTAAACCTACCAGTTCACGGCAGCTCTCCTCTTAAGGAAGTTATGCTAGAAGTTCCTCCGTAGCTAGGCTGCAGCTGTTTCGATGAGTCTTTCATATCCCGTTAAAGTGGAGACGTTGGAGTCGCTGCTTCCTCGCCGGCCGCCATGTTGGATCTCCTTAACTAAGCTTTTTAACATAAGAATTTCCTGGAGGCAGGACCAGGAGGTGGTGCCGGGTCTTGTCCCCGCTGCTCTCTCTGTGCTGATGCCAGGCACAAGCGTACTCTCTCGCTGCCTCAGCTCTCAGAGGGGCAGCCCCTTTGGGGCGCTGAGCCCCCTTCTCAGCTGAGCACCACCCTGGGGGTTTGCACAGGGTGCAGCCTCAAGTTGCCGCTGAGAACTGCTGCTGCCTCAAGTACTTCTTGATTAATTTGTGATATAAGGAGGAGGGCGTTCCCTTCTATAGATCAGGTATGTGTTTCCCCTAGGTTGAGATTAATATTCTTGGGCATCTAATGAGGTATCGAGAGGATGTGGGTGGGTGTGGAGTGGGACCATTGCCAGGTGATGAGAACCATTTTGCTGGCTACAACCAAATTCTTCACATTGGTGCAGGAGACATTCTGTACTAATATTGCGTCATACTCCCAGAATTTTAAAAACACTTTACCCTTATTATGGTTTCTATATGAGGTGTCCCCCAAAAGTTCATGTGTGAGACAATGCAAAAGTTTTCAGAGAATACGTGATTAGATTATGAGAGGTATAAACTAATCAGTGGGTTAATCCACTAATGTGGATTGCAGGCAGGTAAATTGTGGTTGGAGGAAGTAGATCCCTGGGGGGTGTGCCTTTGGGATTTATATTTTGTCTCTGATGAGGAAAGCTTTCTCTCTGCTTCATGACTCTCATGTGTGGAGCTGCTGTCCTCTGTCACATCCTTCCACTAGGATGTACTGTCTTACTTTGGACCCAGAACTGTGGAGTTGGCCATCTATGGACTGAACCTCTGAAACCATGAGCCAAAATAAACATTTCCCCCTCTATGTTGTCATTGGGTCTTTGGGTTACAGCAACAAAAAAACTGATAAAACACACTCTATCACAACCACTTTTCCTAATTTCCGAGTCTTGATTTTTCTGAAATTTCTAGCAAATTAGACTTGTTGCATCCAAAAGCTTCATCGGGCTATGAACTCAACAATTTCCCTAATACACGTTTCCTCCCCTTAATATAGAGTACATGGCTATGTGTCCTGAAAGTTTTGTCCTGTGTGGTTTTCATGGAATCACCCTAATCAATGAGTGCATTGATCACATGAAAACCCATCATTAATGTATGAGTGATAGTAATGATGACGTGGAATAGTAATTTTTAAGAATTTTACCAATTTTTTTAAAAAATGTGCTAAAATATCAGAAGTGTCTCAGTCTCACAAGACCAAACTTTGGGCCTGATACCCTTTAATGTCTGTTTTTAGTCATAAGTGCTCTTCAAATTTTTAATAATTGAATTTAATGAACAGCGTATCAGAGGACAAAATAACAAAATTACTTTTATAGTGAACTAATAAGATTTTTCTAAAACAGCATGTGGTCATATGGGGTAAATATTAGTTTGTAATAATATTCACAAGTAACATTCATGAAGAGAAGCTACCATATAAATCAGAACTTAAGAATGTTTTAGGGTTAGGGGTGTAGCTCAGTGGTACAGTGTTTGCATAATATATACAAAGGTTCTGGGTTCAATCACCAGCACCAAAAAACAAAAGAAACAAACAAAAAAGTCTTGTGTTGCAGTAGAAATTCTAAAGCTCCCCAAGTATCTGTTAGGTCCTTTGTGTACAGGCATGGTCATTGGCCAGCTCTGGCCAGTGAATAATGGGTAGGGAATTGATGTGTACATCATCAGGCTGAATGTAGAGGAGTGGATGAGAGTTCTTAATGGGTCCTCTTCTGCATGGTGATTGTAGCATCCTCATAGTATGATTACAAACAAGAAGACTGAAGTAACCTGGATGCTCTAGTCACTGGGAGGTCTAAGGCCTTAGGGGTCACCTGAATCCTTATTAGAATTGTGTGAAATGATTAGTCTTTGTTGTATTAAATCACTGAGATCCTGAGGCTGTTACTATAGCATAACTTAGTCTAGCTTGACTAATGTGGTCTAGAATGGTGTTTCTAAAAGATCTTTGACCGTGACCCATAATAAGAAATGTGTTTTACACTGTGAACCAGCATACACACTCAGACAAAGACAGACAGACACACAAACATACACACAGCTGGAAAAAAATATTTCAGAAAACAATACTTATCCTTAATGTGCATGATCTAGTTTACCCTACCTTACTCTGCCCTACCATACCGTATCCTATCCTATTAAAAAATCCTGGTATTAACTTTCTAAATTGATTTTACAGTGTACTAATGGATGTCACCTGAGTTTGAAAAATGCTGCTGTTGATCATAATTTGTGTATGACTTATATGCTAATTATGTCTTTCATGCATATTTACTAAAGAAAGCTTTTTAGGTCTCTCACTGGAAACTTTTTGTTATCTTCTCTACAATAAATGGAAAGTGTTTTCATGTAAGATACAGCACATCCCACATAATTTCTGGAAGGTAATGTTTTATTGTTGAGCCTCCTAATTTACAACATATCATTTTAAATTTACTTATAAAATTTTGTCACAGGAAGTAACAATGTTAACCTGATTAATCGTTATTCACTTATTTTCATTTTTTAAAATAAATGACTATAAATAGCTGTCTCTTGCATTAGAATCAGGGATATCATAAAAACATCACTAGCTTGACATAGTTTAGTGTTAAGACTGATGCAAAAAATGAAATAGAGACCAAATATTTATATATAGCACTATATATTTTTATATACTGTATACTCATATCAAAACTTGCCATTTCTATTAAGAAGCTGATAAGTTACTCTCTAATTTCATAAATTATATCACAATTGTGAAAATATGGACAACTATTTTATATTTTTGCTGCTTATATAAGACATTTAATGTTTATACAGAGAGTTGCAAAATTACAGAGGTGACAAAATGGGAATTGATGATTTTCACCTGAATTTCCACCGGCCTTTGTCTTCAGCCAGAATCATCTTGATATTCTCTGAATGTTCTTTTAGAGATGAATATGGTGTCTGTTACACATACACACATTTTAAGTATATGTGTGTATATACATTTATACAAGTGTATATATATACACATATATACACACATGTATATAGTCTACATATGTATATATAATATTTCTGTGTGCACTTATACACACATGCACACATAATGTCCTTTGGTTTATTTTCAGACCATTAATGTGAAATGAATTTTCAATGATTTCCATTTATATTTTATTTTTCTTTAAACTGGTTTAAAAAGACCTTTGCAACAAGTAATAAATTTCTCTTAAAAAATCATAAATATCATTACACTTTAAAGCATGATGCAAGGGTGAGTCACAAAGTGTTAGAGAAGACAGAAATTCATGCCAGTATGGGGGAGAAAAGAAAGTGACATTTCCAGAATTCTCTCTTAAAGTTGCACCTTCAGGGAATCTAACCCAGCGCTCCAGTGCTACTGGCTTTACTAAAGTTGACTCCAGGCCAAGCACATACTCCATTGGGAAGGGAGGAATGGAGCCAGGAGTGGTTGAGAATGAATAGTTTTTTTTTTTTTTTTGAATGGCTGGGCACTGGGATGGGGGTGAGAAGCCAATCCTTGGGTAGGAACAAAAAGTGACAACAGGTCACTTCAGTAATACTTATTTGGCAATGAAATTGCATCTTTTGGATTTGATAACTGTAACCTTTGGGTGGCATGTCAAAAGGGCTCATGGATTTCTGCATTGCCAAGATGGCAACTCTGTGCTTTCCTATAAGAGGGCTCCTTTTGCTTCTCGAGACCTCAAGTCACTGGGGGATGAGTTGGCTTATTCCCCTCTTGGCCCACGAGGCCCCTCATAAATGGAGGTCCATGTAAAGATGGTTGCTCCTACCTTCAAATGTGCCCCCGCCATCCCTCACATACCTCTTCAGAACAGAGGCCATTTCCCCAATACATCTATGACATCGTGACACGAGGGAACAAGACATTTCTTTCCAGTGATACTTTTAGGAAATCAAAGCCCATGTAGAGGTGTATAAAACTGTCAAAAATAATACCTTATCTCTTACATCAAGATCAAGAAGTCCCAAAGTGACTTAGGAAAGGTAATGTTCTTATTTTAAAAACTAGCAAACTCTTCTTTACCAGACATGTTGTGAGGCCCGCCTTCATTTTTCCCCATTTTTGGATAGCTATGTGAGGAACCCCTGAAAACTGGCAAGGAGTGGGGGGTGGGAGGGATTAACTCTGTTCCAACTTGGAAAGAACTGAGCTGCTCCAGCAGATTTTTTTTTTTTTTTTAACCATAACTCAGAGCAGCAGCTGGTGAATTTATAGCCAAGCTACTTAGGTTTTATATCATGCTGGCCGAGTAGGGTGAATTACAATCTTTGCGTTGGCGGTAGATTTCCAACGCTCATTTTTAAATCTCTTTCCCTGTCCAGTAATTAGGACTCTATAGATGACATCTTTCTCATCATGTCACCTTAATCTACGTTCCTGAAAAACTTTGCTAAATTCAAATCATCTTTCCCCAAAGGATTAACAGCTTCCCCTGTGCTTTAAAGAGCTGCAGAACTCGCCTTCTGCATCAGCTTTGACTTCTCTTGTTACATAACAGTTCCTCAGTTGAGAGCACAGACAGACGTTCTTGGTGTTGCTATGTGTGGCTTTTTTTTTTTTAACATGCATTCTTTTCTCTTCTCAGATATGAAAAAAAAAATTTCAGGGGAAAGCTGCGCCAGTTTTGTTTGCAGGATATCACCCATTTGAATGACAGAAATAAAGAGGGTAGAATAACACATAGGACATAGATGTTAGTGGGAACATTATATTTGGGTCATAGAAAAAAAAAGGTTGCTTTCATTGTAATGAAAATAATCATTGATAGTGAGCAAAGCTGCAGTTCAAGAAGATGGAATTGCTTGTGTGGGGTGACAGTAATTGCTAGGTGCCTGCCAGAAATGTGGAGCAAGGATAGAGGCAGAGAATGGGAAGGGAAGGAGGTGGTGGAGGCAGAAGTGCAGCACTAGTTCTTATTTAGGATGCTTTTCAGGCTTCTCTCCACAGCTTCGTCCAGCTCTTCCTCTAGCTCTTGCTTTTTGGACATGGCCAGCTTGGACTGGTAATCCCTCACCACCTGGTCGATGTACGGGGCACTCTGTGTGCCATGCAGCATGAGAGTCCACTCCTTCAGCACCCCCCTCTGGGGTGCGCTGCCCACAAACCCCAGCTCCAGGGTCCAGGTTCCTCGGGCATCTTCCCCCCAAGTGTGGGTGGTCATGAAAGGCCACTTGTCAAAGCCCACCTTGGAGTCATCATCCCTCGGACGTCTGCTTAGCAAAATGGACTTGGTGCCCATAGGGGAAGTCATGTTGATGTTCAGGTCTCCTCTTCTGGTTGCATTGACTGTAATGACAGCTTGGACGTGCTCGAGGTAGCGGACGAAATTCTCCTTCCCTTCACATGCATCAGTCGTGAGGGTCAGCACCAGCTTGCCAGTGGATGGTATTTTCCTGAGGGCAAAAGGGCAAAGAGATAAAATAAGAGAAGATGTGCACTCTGTGAGGAGGTTTGAAGGCAGAAAGAGTGGGGGCTTTGGAGTTAATCAGACAGACCTGGGTTTAGCTTCTATGCCAGTTGTGTGAGTCTGAGCAATTTACCATGCTCAGTAACTTTCCCGTAAAATGGGAATGTAGCAGATGTTGTTGATGCCCCTCCCATGTCTTCTAAGTCCCTTCTGAGTCCAGTGCACTGTGATTGCTTCCCATCTCATGCATGAACAACTCCAGCTTCTCCCCCGCTTACACCATGGGAACATGCTTAGTCTGTCCAAAGGTGCCAGTGACATAACCTCTTAGGAGCATCCCTCTTCCGATGATTGACAGGATGTGGTGCATAAATACACTCTGACTTCTCTATCCCTCCATGGGACAACTCAGTGTCCTCTATGGGGTTGATTCTAGTTGCCAGTGGTGGCAACGTGCTCAGTCATGCATTCTTTATTCTTTTATCCAGTCCCCTGTTTTGCATCCTCACTTCTGTGTATTTCCTGGGATCATCTCTCAAAAACTGTCCATGCACCCAAGTTTTGTCTCAGGATTGACTTGAGGCAAGAATCCATACTTTTCTTTTAATTTCCTTGATAAACAGAATATATTGCTGATATGATTATGATTACAGATTGAATATGAACTGGAAGTATCTTAGATTTCGAACTTTTCTAAAATTTTGGAATATTTGCATAAACATAATGTAGACCCACGCTTACACATGCATTTCATGTATGTATGTGTGTTTTTCCTGTATACCTTATATACACAGCCTAAAGATAATTTTAAGCAACATTTTAGTGTACCTGCATTTTGATTAGTGCCCATCACATGAGTTAGGTTAGAATTTTCTACTTGTGACATCATGTTGGTGTTCAAAAAGGTTTGGATTGTGTAATACTTTTGATTTTCAGATTAGAGACACTCAACCTGTTCTACCATTTTAAAAAAAGTTGAAACTGGGTAAATTAATTCTGGTGAATGACAGTTCTATAAGACATGACCAGATTTTGGGGATGTCTTTGTCCACAGAGTTGGACCCTCTTGAGAAATCATGCTGGGGATTGAACCCAGGGCTTTGTGCATGTGAGGTAAATGCTCTACCACTGAAGCTACATCCCCATCCCAGTGGTAGATATTTTTAAACACACATCTTGCAAAAACACTTCTATAAAAAGATGCTGGTCATGCACCCAGCTCAGAGACAAGCTTTGTTTCTTTATTGCTCTTGGAATCAAGATTGTCATCTTGGGAGGGCTTGCCAAAGCTTACACTGCAGCCCATCAATAAAAGCAATACTCTCCCAAGGAACTTAAAATATATGAGACAGTTCTCACAGAGTGATGCTATGCACCGTCCCCCTGGACGTGTATGTTGAGTGATGTAAAAGTATCTACTGGTTATGGAGGGCCACTGATGGTGGTAGAGGTAGTCTTTTTGTTCCCAGGCTCTGGAGAAACCATCCAATTTGGTGGCACTGGCTTACAGCCCATATTAGAGGTCAAAGCTACATACATGACTATATACACACACTCCTATACATAGTGTATTTACAAATAGTTGGACCAGCAGAGGACATCCCTCTGTGATGGAAATATTTTATATTGGTGCTCTCTGACACACTAGCCACTTGTAATGCAGCTGCTGTGAGTGAAGAATTGAATTTTAAATTTATTTTATTTTAATTAATTACATTTTATCAAATGTAATTTGATAAAATTACATGTATTAACATGTGGCTAGTTACTTCTAAATTGTTCGTATATGTTGAATCTGAATGTGATAAGAACATCAACATGCAGGAGGCCTCTTGGACTTCAGTTTCCAGGACAGTGGGTTTTTTCCTGGCTCACAAGCTTTAGGAAAGCAGTTGGGGAAAGTGTAGATTCTGTGATATAGACTTTCTCCACCTTTCTAGAGATCTCTGGAAAGTCCAGAACCTTAAGGTATGAAGGAAGCATCACCACTGGGTTTCGGTACAGATAGCAGGCAGGTCCAGAATAGGGTCTTTCCTTCTAGAGTGCAGACAGAAGGGCCCTGGGATTCTCTGAGAAGGGAGTGGGAGGTCATAGAGAATAATTGGAAGAGGTTCCAGCTCTGAGTCCTGCATGGAAGCCTATCTCCTTTCCTGTCTTGTAGTCTGGGCTTCTTTGAAAAACTCAGGGAGGAAATCCACAAGCCAACAACCAGAGGCCATTATACTGAGTAATAACCATTTTAGAAACTATAAAATTCACTTGTCATTTGTCAAATGCAATAGTCACTATTACCTTAAGGATTCAAAACATAAGCTGAATTCTAAGAAAGATTGTTTTCTGTCTTAGTTTGCACTCACGGTTCTTATGGTCTAGAGTCACCAGTGACGGTCACCTTACAGTCAATTTGTAGAAACGGGCAGAAAAGTGACATTGCTTCCCTAAGAGAAAATTGAAAGTATTTCTTTGATTGGCTAAGAATCAAAGTTGGGACAGTCACGTAAGTTAGAAGTCAGATCCACAGCCCACAACACATTGGAGATTCTGTGAATTAACAGTAAGGTCCCCCATGCAAGAAAGAAGTTGTTCTAGTACTCAGATCATCACTTATGATAGAATGAGAAAGCTAAAAGGCAGGCAAGTCTAAATTAGATCAAACATACAAAATTGTGTTAGGAATCACACATTTTCCTAGAAGCCTTGGGGGTTGGGAATGTGTGTAGGGGTCAGAGGATACAGAGGTATCCCTGTGGAGTATGGCTTATTTAATGCTGTGGAGGAGTTGTCTACTTAAAAAAACCCAATCTAGATTCCTCAAGAAACTTGGAATGGAACCACTATTTGATCCAGCTATCCCACTCCTTGGTTTATACCCAGGGGACTTAAATTCAGCATATTACAGTGACACAGCCACATCAAGGTTTATAAAAACTCAATTCACAATAGCTAAACTATGGAACCATCCTAGATGCCCTTCAACAGGTGAATGGATAAAGAAAATGTGGTACATATATACAATGGAATATTACTCAGCCTTAAAGAAGAATGAAATTATGGCATTTGCCAGTAAATGGATGGAACTAGAGAATATCATGCTGAATGAAATAAGCCAATCCCCTCAAAACAAAGGACAAATGTTTTCTCTGATAAGTGGATACTGATCCATAGTGGGATGGGGGTAGGGAAAATAAAGAAACTTTTGGATTGTGCAGAGTGGAGTGTGGGGAGGGGTGGGGTTGTGGGGATGGGAAGGATGGTAGAATGAGAAAGATATTATTACCCTATATACATGTATGATTATACTACTGGTGTGACTCAAGGAGTGAGATGTTATGCTCCATATCATGTGTCCAAATGCATTCTACTGTTAAGTATAACTAATTAGAGCACAAAACAAAACAAAAATCCAACCCCCAGGCTGCCATGTGAACTGCTTACTGCACAGGGGCTGGGTCCCCTAAAAGAGAACACGTTTGATTGAACAGCTCTGGCAATGTTAAGTTACTATGGAACTAAATTGAAGCCTGATGTGAGTTCCAGGGACAGTAAAGTTGGTAGAAATGGAAAACACTGTTCCATGTTCTCATTGTGTTTTTGGCAGACAGGATGGCATTTAGAGAGCCTAGGAACAATACCACCGTTGTTTCAAATCCAGGGGTTCCACATTCAACCAAATGCTGATGGAAATTTGGAAAAACAACTCTGTAGTGTACATGTACAGACTTTTTAAGAATTATTCTCTAAAAAATACAATATAACAGCAGTTTGTATAACATTGCTATTAGGGTTTGAAGGTGAGATATCCCTCTTCACAGCCAAAAGCTCCTATGTTAATGCAGGAATATTCAGGGATGGAGTGATTAGATTATGAGAGCTGTAACCTAATCAGTCCATCCTAGTGGAATCAACTAACTGGGTGGTAACTGTAGGCAGGTGGGGAGTATCTGGGGGCGGGTGGGTCACTAGGGGCATGGCCTGGAAGGATTCATCTTCCCTGTGGCCCTTTCCCCATTCTCTTTCTTGCCATTAGTGAAGCAGTGCTCCTCTTCCATACCCTTTGGGCATGATATTCTGCCTCATCTTGGGCCCAGGGCAATGGAGTCTGCTGATCACGGACTGAACCTCTGAAACCATGATCCCCAAATAAACTTTTCCTCCTCTACATTGTTCTTGTCAGGTATTTTGGTCCCAGCCACAAAAAGCTGACAAACATAATGATATTGTATTATTCTCCCCATGCTGCTTCTGCCATTTATAATTACTTTTGTTGCTCCCTTGTATTTTCTGATTTTTTTCTATAGTGACCACACATTGCTTTTACAAGAAGAAAAGGAGCAACAATCATTCTAAAAGAAAAAGAAGATACCTGCACCAGAAGAGTCAATTTATAAGAAGGTTAAAATATGAGTATATTGTGGAACCAAAGGAGGCTCTACAGAGATACTTTGGACAGTCACAGGGTGTTGGTTCCCAGGCCACATTCTGGAGCTCATTTGCAGCAGAAAATAAGGCGCACATCCAGAGAGTGAAGAGCTCCTCTCTGACCTTATAGGGATGATGTACAATAGCCTAGTGTTCAAATTCTAGAAAAGAAAAGCCTTGGGGTTTGGGGATGGCTTGTATCTTTATTCTATTGCATACAATTCATGGTTGCCTGGTGCGTAGACACAGGTCTTGTTTCCCAGGGATCCTGGTGAAATGCAGTTTGTATTATGGATCTTCAGCTGTATGATACAGCAATAATAGCCACTCTTTTTTTTTTTTTTTTTTTTTTTGGTACTGAGGTTTGAACTCAGGGGCACTCAGCCACTGAGCCACATCCCCAGCCTTATTTTGTATTTTATTTAGAGACAGGGTCTCACTGAGTTGCTTAGTGCCTCACTAAGTTGCTGAGGCTGGCTTTGAACTCGTGATCTTCCTGCCTCAGCCTCCTGGGATACTGGGATTACAGACATGGAGAGAGAGAGAGAGAGAGAGAGAGAGAGAGAGAGAGAGAGAGAGAGAGAGAGAGAGAGAAAATAGCCACTCTTTCCTTCCTCCCTTCCTCCCTTTCCTTCCTTCCTCTTTTCCTTTTCCCCTTCCCCCCCCCCTCTCTCTCTCCATTTCTGGGGATTGATCTCAGAGGTGCTCTACAACTGAGTGCTGCTGGTTTATGTATTTTGAGACAGGGTTTTGGAAAGCTGTTCAAACTGACCTTGGATTTGGGACCTTCCTGCCTCAGCCTCCTGAGAGCTAGGATCACAGGTGTGCACCACCATGACAGCTAACAGCTGCTGTTTCTCAAGCGCCTAAAATGTCTGCAGTATGGAAGTCACACGAGAACACTCAGTGGGTGGTCATTGTGAGATTTCTTCTTTCTGATGGGTGAGAGTCAGGTGGACGGTGACCCACACAGGAAGACACTGTGGCTTAGCAGTGCCGTCCATGGTCAACAGCTGTCATGTGGCTGAGGATGCTCTTTTCCTAGTTCCCCTTGCTGCTTCTGGCATTCATACCAGGTTTTAACATTTATTTCTAAATTCACCTAAAATTCAGAGTTGGGGTGTACATTTAGCTGTGCTGTAAAGGAGCTGCATAGACAGTTCTCTTGGAGTACACAGAAGGGTTGGGGGCTGTCCCAGCTCAACAATGTCCCTGTTGGCTGATGGGCAGGCCTGTTCTGTCTCATTCTACCGGCAGGTGCAGCTCGTCACAGCCAGTTGCATCTCCCCTGTGATCATTGTGGAGCACCTTTCACCGGCTCTCTTGATAAAGTCTCTTTAGAAAATTGCTTTTCAAATTGACTCCTTCTCTAAGAAGATAAATGCTTAGGAAACCCATAAACCTGACAATCACTACTCTTTCAACCTCGCACGCTGTTTCTGTGCAGCCTGGCATGTCATGGAAAGTGCCAATTCCAGGGATGTTGGTTCTTCTATTCAACCCCCTTGGAAGGGCGATTCAAATTAATAAGGATCTCCCCTGCCAAGTGGCGCAGCCCACCATGGGTTGTCCTTCTGTCTAGCCTCTGAGTTTTCCACCAACATATCTGCCCTAGACCTAACTCACTTGCATCTGAGAACAAATTCAGATGCAGGGGTGAACAAGGGCTCAGAGGGCAGCGGGGGAATGCAGATCCCTGCCAATCATGTTGGGGCTTCTTCCCATTTGCCTGGCTGTTCCTCTGCTCCTGTGGCATGTTTTCTTTGTGCCTAGGTGATGTTGGCTAGATATTTTTCATTTCTTCCTTTGTTCAAAAATATTTAATGTAGGTCTAAGTGCCCAGCACGATTCTAGAAACTGGGAATTTATCTGTAGTCGGAGAGACAAGGATCCTGTCCTTGAGAAGAGCCCAACTGAGTCTGTGCCAATAGAATAGCTTTCCAGTTTCTTTTAACTGGAAACAATATTATGAGTGAAACAGTTCCTGGCTAGTTGTGAGATGTCGAGATGATCAAAACTCTGGGTCTCAGATTCCTTAAACGATGGACATTATTCTTCATGTTCCCTCTGACTCCGTGTTACACATGTAGGTGTAGATCATGACAGAATGCTATTCAGAAGCTGGGAGATCACTTGTCATTCATCTCTGCCTGTGCCCTCCTTCTCTCTTCTCCCTTCCTCCCATGGTGCCTCTCTCTGGCCCTTTCCTACAAACACACAATCCTTGAGGAACTTTGGAGTTCTGTCTGGCTTGTCTGAAAAAATAAGATCTCATTTCAATATGAACCTGGACTAAGAAGGTCCCAGGGTATTTAAAGCTCATTGTCCTTTTCAATTCTGCAACAGTGCCACCTTTTAAAATTGAGGACATATTCATTGTGCAGCCAAATGTAAATAGTGCTCCAGCTGCACTGCTGCAAGGAATGTTCTGGCCCCACCTGCTGCTGGCAGAACATCTGTAAAGGTGTGGACACCTGTTAAGTCTTTCTCTCTGCAACAGTAGATGAAGTTCTAGACCTCAGGTCTTATAGAATGGATGGGATGCTGGTTCCATGAACTAGGGCCCTTTACTTCATATTCTGAGCCTCTTTTCTCACCTTCAAATCGAGACTGGTGATGTCAACCTTCTGTGATGAAAAGAGATGATGGAAGTCAAGGGCCAGACCGGGGACTATTCAAAAGCATTTCTTAGCAGCATTCTCCCAGGACCCCCCTCAGACACCTAGAATCTGGAATCGTGATGCCATGTGGTCTGCATGTGGCACCTGGGGGGTGCTACAGACGATTGTCAAGTGGACTTAGCAGGTGGTTTAGTAGCTTCAAGGTCTTGACACCCTTCCAAGGAGTTGATGTTATTTTGGGGCCCAAAGACAGAATTTAGGGAGTCTATTGTGTGTGTCTTCTAGGAGCATTTTGTTCATTATCAATGTTCTGAAATTATTGTGGACCTTAGATTTGCCACTAAAACTTTTTACTTAATGTATTGATAAAAATATATGCATTGTTGTATCACAAATTTGCTTTTTAAAACATTATTTTTGTAACTGGCTTTCAAAATAATTGGCCTCATTTGTAATCTTACCCATTTTTCTAATAAGTTTAAAAATGCTATATTGAGATGGGTTTGATCTATAGACTTCATACTGCCAAAGTGTAAGGTGTATTCAAACTCAGATGATCAACAGAAGTAAGGCAGAAACAGTAGGTGGATAAAATGGTGAATAAGATGAACTTAACCAGTATTTAAATACTACAGAAGTGTATTCTTACAATGGAACACACAGCCATTCTAACACATACATTAGAATGGTTAAAATGAAAAAGATTGATCATGCTGTGTTGAGCATGAATGAGCCACGACATGTAAAAACTTGGATAAACCTCCTACACCTAATTTGACTAAAAGAAATTGGAAAAAGCATTCATTCATACCATGTGATTCTTGTTCAAGTCCAAGAACTGGCAAAACCCACTTATGGTGAGGGGAATAAGAACAATGGTTGTCTATGGGGTGTGTGGACTAACTGGAAGGGAACACAAGGAATCTTTCCAGGTAGATAGAATGTTCTATCTCTTGATGAGGTGACAGTTACCTAGGTGTATACATTTATCAAAACACAAATAAACTTATATTCTGTGTATTTCATAGTATGTAATATCTCATCTATAATAAGAATTGCTATCTCTATCTTACTGATGGATCAACGGGGAGAGGAAAAAAATTGAAGAGGAAGGCTTTTTTTTTTTCCCAATATTTTTACCATTATGGGGAAGTGAGAAGGGAAGTAGGTACACTTGACCAACCCATCGATCCTGTGTGGAGAACTCATTCAAATACCACCAAATGGTGATCTGCCGCACTCTGAATACAATCACTGTCCCACAAGTAGAATGAATACATAAACAGTCCTACACACTGAAACACTGGCCAAGAAAATAAACGACAAGGACACACTAAATCTCAGTTACATAATTCTGAACAAGAGAATCCAGATATAAAAGAGAACACAGTATATATTCCATTTATACTAATTCGGAGTAGGCGAACTATCTATGGAGTTAGAAGTAAGGTTAGTGGTTATCCTCGAGGAGATGATGATGGAAGAGGATCGGGGGGTCCTTCTGGGATATCAGTCACATTCTGTTCACTGATCTGGATGCTCGTGGCACTGGCTGATTTGTGTGGTTAAAAATAATGACATGAGCCACTGAAAATTCTACAGCTTACGCCTAAAAGGGGGGTTCCATGTTACACAATTATATTGCTGTGTAAATGGTGCTCCCTGGAGTTGTGCAACTCTACAGTTCTTCCTAAAAATTGGTTTTCCCTGCATAAAATCCAGTGCCTGCACCTGACCTGGAGAGGAAATCCCATAGTGCTGTCAATGTCACAGCACCATCACTGGTGCATTTTCCACATGTAACAGAAGAACCTCCGGCCCCACTTACTCAGGGTCCTGCACGGAGCCTCCCACACAGTGGAATCTCTCAGGCACGGTTTTCCAGTCTTTAGCCATTTTCACCATGGCGCCTGCATCAAGGACCCCGTAGCCAAAGAGGTGATTAAACTCCAGGCCGACCCCGTTTCGCCGCCACTGATGGACCTCGTCGTGAAGCTGGTTCCGTTTGGAGGTGAGCACGGTCAGATGCTGCATGTCTCGCCAGGTCAGGCCCAGGCTGGGTACAGGAAGCAGACAGCATGAGAGTAAGGGCAAGAGGCAGAGTGGGAGAGAGAGACATCACAATGAGCCAGATAAGCAACACCCAGAACACAGGCCTCTTGGGAGATTTTGGAACATTTTGAACTCCTCACTCAAGGAAGGGTGTCCATGCATGATTTAGAGCCATCATATATGTTAATTCAATTTTTTTCTTGCCTTTCTTACTTAACAATGATTTATTTTAAAAGAGCATTCTAACACACACTCATTAGAATGGTTAAAATGAAAAAGATTGATCATGCTGTGTTGATGAAGTCGTGGAGCAAGTAGAACTCACGGGCTTTGCTCATGGGTGTGTAAATTGTTGCAACCACTCTGGAATCTGTTTGGCTAGATCTTCTAAAGTTGTCCATATGTCTAAACAATAGCCTAGAAGTTCCATTCTTATATATGTATCTGACAAAAATGTGTATATCTTTACCAGATATGTATATTAGAATACTCCAAGCTGTGAAGAACCCAAATATCCTTTAACAGTAGCAAGAATAAACCACGGAATGTGGAATGCTATACAGTAATGACAATGAATGTGCTATAATGATTTCTAATAATATGGACATGTCTTACAAATACTGTGTTGACCTAAGGAAGAGAGACAGAAAATGGAATGTTGTGGTTTGGATATGGTATGGGTGTCCACACCAAGGGTTCAAGAGCTTGATCCTCAGTGTGGTGATGTTGGAGGTGATGGAACCTTTAGGAAGTGGAGCTGAGTGGGAGGTGATTGGATCACCGGGGCCATTGCCCTCAGGCAGAGATAATGTAGATCTCATAGAACCCTGGTTAGTTCATGAGAGAGGATTTGAGGATTTTTATAAAAGAGCAAGACTGGCCCTCCTCACTCCCTGGTTTTCTGTTTAGCCATGTGATCTCTCCTCATCTGTGCTCCCAGCATGATGCCATCAGCACCAAAGACTTTCTGGAGACCACTTGATTTTGAACTTTCAGCCTCCCAAACTGTGAACCAATAAAACTTTTTTTCTTTATTAAATACTTAGCATCAGGTATTTTATTATAGCAAGGGAAAAGAGACTAATATAGAGAATGCATGTGTGATTCCATTTGTTTAAAGTATAAAAACAGGAACAAATAACCTATGCTGTTGGAAGCTGGGTTAGTTGTGGGATCATGACTGGGAGGGGACCTGGGGGCTTGTGGATGCTGGCAGTGAGTGTATGACTATATGAGTGTACTCATTTTAAAAAATGAGACTGTCAGTTCTTCAAGGGCAGAGATAATATCTTCACTATATTTATATCCCCAATGCCCAGGATAGTCCTTGGCACATTAAACAAATCAGTTTGCTTTCAAATCCTATTGTCTTTAGAAATTAGTGTCTCTTATTAGCATCAATTTTTCAAGCTGCAAGTCATGATTCACTTGTGAGCTAGGAAATCAACTTATTGTATAGGTGATCTACCTGGGTTACATATTAAATTCTTCTCAGGAGGCATTTAAAATCCATCTGCCCAGGCTATCCCAGACCAATGAAATCATAATCTCTGGGAGCAAGACTTAGCCATTGAAATGGTTAATATTTCCAGATCTTCCAGCAGACAGTCAAGGTTGAGAACTAGTGATTTAATGGCTGGGGTTATCATTAAAACACTTAATAGAATAGAAAAGGATAGAAACAGTAACAGGGTATATTACCTGTAAAATTCTTATATTAATAATTTTCATGAAACTTTTGGGGTGTGTGTATGTTGTGTATGTTTATTTCTCACTGAGGGTCATGGTTAAAAAATTGGAAAAACCCTGAACTACTTACTATGCTCTTCCAAAGTCAAATAATTCAAAGGGCTAGGAACAACATAACTCATTTGGTGAAGTTTCAACACACACAAAGTTCATTGATGTGAAGCTCTGAAGCAGAGCCAAAGTGTTCCAGGGATCCATATATTCTTGAAATATGGACTGTCTTCTTTTAAGGAGAAAGTTCAAAGGAGGGTCAATATGTACTTGAGACGATTCAGAACATATCTGGGACAGATGGTCCTCAGGACCTGAGAGAATGGCATGGAATTTCCTGAAGACGATTGTGGCTAAAAGCTCTGTGTTTCGCTGGAATGGGATTCTGAATTTATTGATCTCAGAAGTGTTGGAAAATGAGGATCTAAATGACCTGAGGACTGGCTAAGTATCCTTTGTGTTGATCATGGAAATGTACTGTGCTTCCCAATGTCTGAAGTAGGACTCTCTCAAATATTTCTTCAGTGTGTGTGTGTGTGTGTGTGTGTGTGTGTGTGTGTAAGAGAGAGAGAGAGAGAGAGAGAGAGAGAGAGAGAGAGAGAGAGAAGACAGAATGAATCAGAACAAAGAACTCCTTGCTTTTGAGATACACAAGAGCATAATACTACAATGTAAATGAGTGTGCGACATTGATTGTCTAGCCGTTTGCATATGTCTGAATAGTAAAACTGGACCTCTCCAAATTGCCCCTTCTAAAAAATTTCTGAATTGATAAAATACACTATCCGGTAAAAGAAGTGTTCCACGAACATGTTTTAAGCTTTAATTCTATCATACCAGCTCACGACTCACAAGTGATAGTTATTGAATTGTAAAAAATAAATTTACAGTGTATGTGCAACATAAAGATTGCTATGTTGGAGGCTGTAGGACAAGCACATGACACACATCCCCCTGCTCTCATATGTTTTATATAATAATTAGGAAAATAAAACACAGATATGTGAAAAGGTACCATATGTGAAGTGACTCTGTGGATGTCTCCTGGATGTGTCCCACATTCAGGCACAGTACTAACTTTGGGCATGTCATATGAAGGTCCCTCCTTCAAGAGCTTATAACGTGAGGACAGATGGACAACTCAATATTTAAAAAGTGAGAGCTGCCTTGCTAGGGGGAGCTCGGGATGCTGTGGGAACCATCTGTGGATCCCCTGTGGATAGGGAGCCTCTTTGTGGTCTACAAATCTCCTGTATCAGAACCACTTGGATGTTTAGTGATGAATTTAGATTCCCTGCTCTCTTAAATAAGCATCTTGGAGGTTGTTGGTCTGATAATTTGCACGAAATACAACTTCCTAGATGTTTTTTTCTACACACCAATGTTTGAGAACATTGGTCTAAGATGATGGTTCACAACCTCAGCTGCATATTTCAATCATTTGGGGATGGTAAAAAAAATAATGTCAGGGTCCAGATTTTGATTTCACAGCTTGGTTTTGATTCCTTGGGGGCAATGCCTCTTCTAGGAAAGAGTTGGTTTGAGGAAAAACCACAGTAATGGAAATCAGTCACAGTAGGTTTTAAATCCAACTGTGTGAACTTGGAAAAGTTACTTTAACAATCCAAACCCTACTGTCTATGTATTTAACTGGGGATAAGACCTTATAATCTTGTTGGAGGTTGTAAATGTAGATCAGATATGTAAAGTAACTACCACAGTATGAGCACTCAATGAAGAGTTTATTATTATTTATTATTATTATTATCAATATTAAAATCTACCTTATATATTGGGAATTGAAGTAAGTTAGAAGAGAATAGATACTATTTTCCAATGAAAATATGGATTGCAATATTTAAAAACATGTAAATGAACATTTCCTGACAGTTTTAAGTTATATTCAACATTAAGACCAACACACATCCAACTAAATTTCTTTTTAAAAGAAATTATATTCCTGAAGCAGGGTTACAGTATTCTAGACAGTCCTTTGAATCTTATGAATGATCTAACTTTCAATATTTTGCAGATAAGATAATAAAGAAGCAGAGAAAGTGAGTGATAACCCACTTAGTCACTGGAAGAAAACTAGGAGTTGTCTTTCCCCTGTATCTATTCTTCCTCCTTTCCTTAGTAAGAAAAATTTCAATTTTTTACTTAGAACAACAATATACTCAACTATAAAACTACATTTCCCAGCCTTCCTTGCAGTGTGGGGTAGTCATGTGACAGTTCTGGCCAATGAGAATAAGCAGAAGCCACTGAGTGTGGCTTTCTTGGAAAACACATATCTGCTTAAAGAATGCTAATTAATCAATGAGAACTACAAATCTCTTTAGGAATCCAGTAGCTTCAATTTAGGTTGCCCTTTCATATGTGTAAGGGCTTGGGCAAGTGACTTTTTGCTTGCCAAGATCCCAGGGGACTGTGAGTCAAGTCCTGCCAACCGAGGTTAAAAGGGACACTTCTGTTTGTCTGTGCTTGCAGTTGGAGTAAGCACAGCCACCCGACTCATGACCCGAGATGGACCTTTTATCTTTAGGAAATGTACAACACATGTAAGTAAGTTTTGGTTTCTGTGTTTAATAGTACTGAAGTTTCCCTCAAAAGCTCATGTGTGAAACAGTGCAAGAATTTTTCAGAGGTGAAATGATCATGAGAAATATAACCTAACCAGTGGATTAATCCACTGATATGCATTAATTGGGTGGTAACTGAAGGCAGGTAGGGTATGGCTGGAGGAAGTAGGTCATATATATTTTATTCCTGGGGAGCATGCTTTCTCTCTCTGCTTCCTGGTTGCCATCTCCTGAGCTGATTTACTCTACCATGCCCTTCTTTCCACCATGATGTTCTGCCTCACTTCAGGCTCAGAAGTATAGAGCTGGCTAACTATGGACGGAACCTCTGAAACCATTAGCCAAAATAAACTTTTCCTCCTCTACATTGTTCTTGTCAGGTCTTTTGGACACAGCAATGAAAAAGCTAACTAAAACATTAACTGTTAATTAAAAGTTAAGTTTTGACCAATGTCACTCTCCTAGTGTCTTAAATTTTCCACCTGACTTTTGTTAGAAGAATCAAAGGTTAGATTGGTCTAAAGAGAAAAGTCACTCTCAACTTGGGATCTTTTCTATAGAAGGAGAATAATTATCCCTTTCAAACTTGAAGACAGAGAGTTGAACTAGATGATCTTTCAAAGTCTCTTCCTATTCTAGGAACCAACTCTAGCCCCTTTTGCAAATTGTAAAATTCATGCATATGTGGAGTAATATAAGCAATACGGCCTGAAGATTGATGCTAGAAGCTGAAGTTGCCTAGCAACCACTGACAGGGATAGGAAATTGACTCCCCTTCCCCAGGATCCTGAATCCAACTTGTCACAGTTTCTGGGTGTTGTGTTCTCTGACAACTCTCTATATAGCTGGCATTTATATTCATGCCATGTGGGGTATGTCTGAAGTCCAAGTGTTCATTCCTTGAACAGAAAGTCAACCTCTGGCTTCAATGAAAGAAGGCAGAGTGGTGGGTGGGCAGGTACCTCCTCTGATGCTCAAATCCAACGTGTATTCGGCAGTAGTAATGGTAGTAGCCTCTCCGTGGGATGCTGAGAACATAGGGAATGGTCTCCTCTTACCTGCCACTTGAAGGTTTTCCCATTAAAGCCCATCTCTTGGTCTACACTGCATGGCTTTGCCCACCTTGTCTCAGTGTTGGAAAGTAAATTCATCTTATAAATGAACAAATCTTGTGTTAGGAACATCCTCTTTGCCAGATGTTTTGAAATGCCTTGCTAGATACCCAGCTTGTCAATTTAATTTTCCTTCATTAGCTGGTTAAAATATTGAAGTAAAATAGCCAAAAACCATATAGAAGATGAAGAGATGGATGAAGAAAGATGTACTTATGTGCCCTTATTTGATACCTAAGTAAGTTGCTGATATGTGTTATTGGATATTGGAGTATTCTGTCCTCCTAGAAATGTAGTTTTATGGTGTGTGTTTGTGTGTGTGTGTGTGTTGCGGGGTGAACATTTAGAAATGTTCAGCAGATTCATTGGCCTTGACCATTCGTAGACTTTTACATCTACTTTTGCCTCCACGGACACCTGGTATTGTGTAAAAAGGAACATGCTAGTCCACCTTCTGAGCTGACCCTGGTCCCAGAGCTATAGACGTACTTAGCCTCTAAAGCCAGGGCGAACACACCCGCTGCTTCTGGAGCAGCCGCAGATGTCCCAGAATGCCTCAGTGTGCAGTTGCCATACAAATCTGTGGTGGCCTGGAAGGAAAGACATTGAGTAATAGGTAAAGAAATCACATTATTTTGAATCTCCAAACAAAGTGGATGATGGTATTATCTATTTCATTTGAACTATGCCTTGTTCTGATAAGATTAAGATGAAACTAAGGATAAACTCAGCATCCATATACCTCTATCTCTTTTGCCATAAATTTTAATCTGAGCTTCCTAGTAGCCCATGCAGAATGGGACACATGATCAGTTATTGCTATAGTGTTCACAGGTAAGTAATTTCTTCAAAGAATCAACTATATGGCAAGTCCAGAGACTAACTAGAGAGACATTTACTTCCTGAATCTGAAAAGGAAACATTATGAGGTGGAAAGTGATAAGTCAACGCTAGCATCTAGTCAATACAATGCTGAGTTTTGTTGCACTGATTGACTCTGGGAAAGCCTATGGGCCTCTGCACCAGTGTTTATTTTCCCTTCAATAAGGAAAGGGTAGTATTCTCAAAGAGGGAAGAAGAAACATGGTTGTCTAAACTGTACCTGGAAAGACAGAGAATCAAATATAATATTCTCCTATATCTAAAATATATGAAGAGACATGTCAAGTCAAGACAATTTGATATGTGGACGAATCACCTCCACAACTCTTATTTAGGGGAGAAAGTGATAAACTGAGCTTCAAAGGACTTTTACAAAGAGAAAAACATCATTTTCAATGTTTTGTTTAAGCCAGTGTTTTCATTAAGATCATGTGGAAACCTCTGTTTGTAGGATTCTATAGAGAGCCTATTATTTGGAGGAGCAAAGGATGAGGGAGGTTTAAAGGTGTCTCTGGGGGAAAATTAAAATATTCTGAAGAAATTCAAGGCCTTTCCCCAGCTCAAGTAGATAAGGGTTGAGGGAAAAGGCCACCATTGGGTGGCCCTTTGGGTAGGGAGTGGAGCTTCTACAGGAGAGAGTGAGTCACCTCAAACAGAACAGGACTGAGGCCACCCTCCCTTTTCCTTTTCTAGGGGCTCTTCTCCCTTTCTTCCTGTACAGTTGGTGGAATAAGAAGGTCTGGAGGCTTCTTTTGCTTGGGAGGAACAGGTCTAATCTCCATCTTCCCCAGGACCAAGAGGGCTACAGAAGGGGCAGGCTGTTAAGGTCTAGACCTCTTTTAGGTAAAGGGTTTCTCCTGGCTCATGCAGAAGTCTGACCATTTTGCCAAGGAGAGAGCCCACGGGAGAATGTAGGATTTAAGAAAGACCAGAAGAGAATGTAGGATTAAAACACTGGATGGTAATAGGAATTTTGTTCGGAGCTCCCATCCTCCTCTCTTGAGAAACCCTAATGGAGGTGAGCCGCTGGTCAAGACTATTGAACCGTGGGTGAATCTTTGTAAAATTTACAAATGCACAGCTTAAAAAAAATCCTGGTTTGGAATTCTAAGACTGATAAAGGAATAAAATAACCAGAGAGAGGAAAAGATCCATAGGGTCAATTATACTCTATAGGTGACACATTTCTAAGGGGCTTGGAGAATTTGTCTTTATATCTAGTTGACCAAAAAGGAAGACATTTTGCTCAGAAAAGAGCAAACAACAACAAAAACAACAAAAACCAAAAACAAAAACAAAAACCACTTAAATTTGTGATCCTTAATTTTTGTTTTTAAAATCATGGTTCCATTTAAGAATATGATAAAAATCACATCCTTTTCCCTAAGAATATATGCAGATATGTTCAATTTAGGAGGTTTATAGGCCCAGGAATGTCCATCCATCAATGCTGATTTTTTTTTTTAACTACCATAACATGGATGTGTTCTTAGCTAGGATGGGTCTGTGGTATAATAAATACCTCAATTCTTGTAATTACTTATTCTTAGAAATTATGTGCAGGGGTAACTTACTGATGATTCAGTTCATGACTATTTGTATGCCACAATGATAAGATTGTCTATGGTCAATGAGCTGGAACGGTCTCATCGTTGTTCTTGCTTGCAACTTACATATGGTGTGTCTCTATCTTGATAACAAAGCAGAATTGGGCATAGAGCCAAAGCATCTTCCCCTCAGAAGCTGAGCCTACTCTTTGATGAAAGGAGGGAGGGAAGTCAGTGTGTCCCACCCTATCTCAGAGGGGCAGCAGACACAAAGAAATGAGGAGGAGAAGTGGTTTCACTTACCACACCGGCCTCAGGGTTCCTCTTCCTGCCGTTGCTGAAGGTGGATGCCAAGGTGGAGGAGCAGCTCTCGTCGTACAGGGCTGTCCTGCCGTCATTGATGGCCGAGTTGATGGAGATGGTCCACATGCTTGACGCGTAGCCGTCACAATTGCAGTCATCATAACTGCCGCCGTCCCCAGAGGCCCACACGTAGATGCTGCCTTTGCCCCCGCGACCCTGGGAGAGCAAGGGAAGATGGTGCTGCCACGTCCAGCACCCAGGCCCAAGGGCTGCAAGGGGGCTGGCCCTGGCCTGGGCTGGGAGGCACTGTTCTCTGCCCCGGGAAGGTCCTGTCCTGGGAAGGGTTGGGATTTGGCTTCTTCATCAATTGAACCAAAGGATTGGACTATTCCTTTTTTTTTTCCTGGGTTGGAAACCAGACCCTTTTGATGGGAAATAGTGGAAATTTTTTTTTTCCAGGAAAGATCCAATATAAAAAATCACCTGGATTTACAATGTAAGCTGGGGATAATGAGGTAAGAAAAACTACAGGAATCTATTTAAAATTTACAAAAACAGTAGCACATGCTCATTGTAAAAAAAAAAAAATCTAAGTATATGAAAAGGGAAATGAAAACCAACGTCTCCAGAGGTAATCATTATGATCCCACTCTTACCATTTTCAGTGGAAACGTAAGTATACATATGTATGTACTTAGACGTTAACTATATAAGATATGTATACATTTACATATACATGTTGATATTATAAGGATAAAGTGTACTTTTTAACCAAAATATATAAAAATTTTACATCTATGTATATGTAAATACATAGATTTTTCTTTTTTATCCAATTGGATCATACTAGAATCCTACTAAACACAACTTACATGACATTTCACCTGTGCAAGAGAACATCAGATATAGGCAGAAAGTCTAATATGATAAAGTAGAACACACAGCAAATAAAACTTTAAACATATAAGATATTGCACAGTGATTATTAGTCACGAAAGGCAAGCTTTCTTAGGAATACCTACAGTTAGCATTGCTTTGCTGTTCAAACCGTGTTCTTAGTGTTGTATTTTTAAAGAGAGAGAGGGAATTTTTATTTTATTTTATTTTATTTTATTTTATTTTTTTTTATTGCTCGTTCATAACACTACATGGTTCTTAATACATCATATTACACGGTTTGATTCAAGTGGATTATGAACTCCCGCTTTTACCCCATATACAGATTGCTGTATCACACCAGTTTCCCTTCCATTGATTGACATATTGCCTTTCTAGTGTCTGATGTATTCTGCTGTCTGTCCTATTCTCTACTGTCCCCCCTCCCCTCCCCTCCCCTCCCCTCCCCTCCCCTTTTCTCTCTCTACCCCTTCTACTGTACATCCTTTCTTCCATTTGTATTATCTTGTCTTACCCCTCCTTTCCTCTTATATGACATTTTGTATAACCCTGAGGATCGCCTTCCATTTCCATGCTATTTCCCTTCTCACTCCCTTTCCCTCCCACCTCTTATCCCTGTTTAATGTAAATCTTCTTCTCAAGCTCTTCGTCCCTACCCTGTCCTTGTTTACTCCCCTTATATCAAAGGAGTCATTTGGTATTTGTTTTTTAAAGATTGACTAGCTTCACTTAGCATAATCTGCTCTAATGCCATCCATTTCCCTCCAAACTCTATGATTTTGTCATTTTTTAATGCAGAATAATACTCCATAGTATATAAATGCCACATTTTTTTTATCCATTCATCTATTGAAGGGCATCTAGGCTGGTTCCACAGTCTTGCTATCGTGAATTGAGCTGCTATGAACATCGATGTAGCAGTGTCCCTGTAGCATGCTCTTGTTAGGGCTTTAGGGAATAGACCGAGAAGGGGAATAGCTGGGTCGAATGGCGGTTCCATTCCCAGCTTTCCGAGAAATCTCCATACTGCTTTCCAAATTGGCTGCACCAATTTGCAGTCCCACCAGCAATGAACAAGAGTGCCCTTTTCCCCGCATCCTCTCCAGCACTTACTGTTGTTTGACTTCCTAATGGCTGCCAGTCTTACTGGAGTGAGATGGTATCTTAGGGTAGTTTTGATTTGCATTTCTCTGACTGCTAGTGATGGTGAGCATTTTTTCATGTACTTGTTGATTGATTGTATGTCCTCCTCTGAGAAGTGTCTGTTCAGGTCCTTGGCCCATTTATTGATTGGGTTATTTGTTATCTTATTGTCTAATTTTTTGAGTTCTTTGTATATTCTGGTAATTAGGGCTCTATCTGAAGTGTGTGGAGTAAAGATTTGTTCCCAGGATGTAGGCTCCCTGTTTATCGAGAGAGGGAATTTTTAAAAAAATATTTATTTTTTTTGTTTTCGGGGACACAACATCTTTATCTGTATGTGGTGTTGAGGATCGAACCCAGCACCACACACATGCCAGGTGAGCGCGCTACCGCTTGAGCCTCATCCCCAGCCCCTTTCTTAGTGTTTTTATCATTTTGTTTTCTTTCCTTGTCTTCTGTGAGTTTTCTCCTGTTGACCTCAACAACCCGGGATTGGACCCTTTACTTTTTGCTTCCTCCTCTCTTACCCTTGAGGCAATGGGGTTTGGGATTATTCGGCTGGGGGAGGGGGGTAGAGGAGAGCAGCCATGCAATGTGGGAGGTCAGAGGATGGTGTACAACCTCCACCTATTCCACACCCTGGCTCAGGGCATTCTAGGGACCCTAGAGAGCAAGAAGACAGAAGAAACTGGCAGAGAAAGTCTGTCCTTGCTTGGCCACCTGGGCTCCCATGGTCCTGATTTAGTGGTTTGCGGTGGAGATTCCAGAAGGAAGAGAGACGCCCGGGTTACTTCCAAGCTCAGTCTGCCTCCTGACAGTGAGAAGTAACTTTTTGAATTGCTTCTAACAGGATTGTGAGTTAATTAGCCTTGATTGATTGAGTCGATAAGTCAACAAATATTTATTCAACCACTAGCTGGGAATCATTCTTGATGTCTTGGCAAGTCTATACTCATGAAAAACTTCACCAAAACAAGGAAATGCTCTCAGAAGCCAGGGCAGAGAGGAAAATAGATCATCTGTACAGTTGGTGTGGAGGACCATGCGCTCAGAAAGACTTGGATTTGGGCTCAGTGTCAAGAAATGGCATCTTCAGAAAGTGAACCTGTTGTGAATCAGGATAAATGAAGTCCTATGAATTGTAAGGGATGGGATGGACCGTATGTGGACCTTTGCCTGAGTCAGTCCATGAGTAGGTTGCTAATGAGATGAAGCAGCTTTGGTGAGAGGAAATCAGGCTGAGCCTTCTCATCTTGGTGTAGGGATCGTGGTAGATTGATTATATCTATGCCCTTTGCAATGGCTTTGCAGCCCTACCCATCAAGAGGAGGGCTCTATTTCCTACTCCTTGAATCCAGGATGGATTCATGTCTTCATTTGGCCCACAGAATATGGCAGAAAGTGGCCTTATCAGTTCCAGTTGTAAGTCTCAAGAAACCTTATCTGCTGTCTCTCAGAACTTAGTTGCACCGTCACAACAAACCTGACTTAGCTTGCAGGTTGATGACACACACATAGCCCAGTCAAATTCACTGCCCTAAACTGATAGACAACAGCCAGCAGATATGTGAGGGATCTGTCCTAGACCAGTCAGAGTCTAGCTTCCCCTTCAGCTGACCACAGATGCCATGAGTGAGGCCAGGTGTATTTAGCCAAGGCTGGTCCAGATCAGCAAAACAACCTAGCTGACCTGGAGCCCCATGAGCAAAACTCAACAATTGTTATTTTAAGCTACTAAATTTTGGGGTAGTTTAGTATGCAGCCTAACTTACTGATACACAGAGAGCAATTGATAGCCTCTTTTAGAGTAGTAGTCACCAAACAGTTTTGTATTGGATTATAAGACTTGCCCAAAGTATATTTTATTTCCTAGGAATATTAAACTTCATTTTCCTAAGCCAGACAGAACACATGAAGCAATAATTATAAACTTGCTTATAATGATTGGGTTTTAGCACCAAATGGTCCCTTAGCCTCTGGGGAAGATATGCCAATAAGAGAAAATTCTAATTCTGGGAGCAGAAATTAGTGGGGAAGGAATATCTGAAAGAGGGTAAGAGCTGGTTAGGGGATACAGCTGTCACTCTTATGCCACACTGTCTCATTAAAATGAGGCCCTAAGGTCCAGTTCTGTGCTCCAGCTTCTGTATAGCTTCTGGTCAGGAGAAACCCAGAGAGAACAAGTATGATCCAAATTCAGATAAAAATCCAGTTAGAGGATATTGGGGCAGAAACTAAGAATGACAATAATAGCAAGTGCATCTGTGGCACTTACTGTATGCTAGACTATTTTGTGTGATTTACATATCAATGCATTGAAATCTCATGACACTACCATTTATACCAGCCACACAAAAGATGAAGTACTTAGGAAGAAATTCAACAACTTGAAAAAAGAAAAGTGCTAAGTGCTAATACTTTGAAACTGTCTGGAGGGACATAGATGGAGACTGCCCACATGGAAATACCACCTTCTTGGATAGAAAGACAATAACCCAGACATGTCAATTTTCCTTATGTCAATTTATAAATTTAACCCATCCCAGCACTTAAATGGTCCCAACTGAGATTCAGTCAGGCAAACATTTCTATAGTACGTAGATCAACAGGGAATTCTACTTTGGACAAAGTCATAAAGAAGAGTCAAAAACCCAAATGGGGCATGGGAGTTGACCCAGAGATTAGGATCTCTCTCTCTCTCCTTCCTTCCTTTCTTCCTTCCTTCCTTCCTTCCTTCCTTCCTTCCTTCCTTCCTTCCTTCCTTCCTCAGGGATTTAACCCAGTGGTGCTTAAATGCTGAACCACATCCCCAGCCCTTTTATTTTTTATTTTGATGGTCTTGCTAGATTGCTTATAGTCTCACTAAGTTGCTGAGGCTGGCTTCAAACCTGTGATCCTCCTGCCTCAGCCTCCCAAGCTACTGAGATAGGAACCCTTTAAGAACTGGAAGGAGGAAAGGAGGTGGCTGGCTTGAGCCTGCCCCATGGAGGGAGCTGGGGGGCTGCCGAAGGTGTGGCTCTCTGTGGTTGTCAGGGAATGGAATGGCAGGCCGACCCTGGCTGTGCTGTTCTTATTGGAACTGTCTTCCCTTTTACTCCTCTTCCACTTTCTTTTTTTTTTTTTTCCAAGAAGGCAAGTGCATTTTGATGAAATGAAATATTCTGCAGCTCTTGAAATCAGACTTTTAGAATGTGGATTAGTGTTTCTCAAAAGCTTACACCATGAAAACTTTTCACCTAGGCACCATTTTTTCTTCTCCTCATGATTCTGGTGGTTGGACCCAGGGCCTAGTGCCTGTTTACCTGACACTATTAAATATGGTATTTAGCCACTATGGTTCTTTTTTTTTTTTTTTTTTTAAAGAGAGAGTGAGAGGAGAGTGAGAGAGGAGAGAGAGGAGAGAGAGAGAGAGAGAATTTTTAATATTTATTTTTTAGTTGGCGGACACAATATCTTTGTTGGTATGTGGTGCTGAGGATTGAACCCGGGCCGCACGCATGCCAGGCGAGTGCGCTATCGCTTGAGCCGCATCCCCAGCCTCACTATGGTTCTTAAACAGGGCAACTTTTGGTCCGGGGGCACTGTTGGAGATATATATATATATATATATATATATATATATATATATATATATAAAGATAATATATAATGTCTATATATATTATGTATCAACAGCTAAAAATGCATAATATTTTTTAAAATTTTATTCATTTATTTATATGCAGTGCTGAGAATCAAACCCGGGGCTTCACACATGCTGAGAAAGCACTTTAACACTGAACCACAAACCCAGCTCCCTGTTGGAGATATTTTGGTCACACACACACACACACACACACACACACACACACACACACACGGGCATGTGTACGCTAATGGAATCTAGTGCGTAGGGGCCAGGAATGCTACTGAAACTTTCTAATGCACAGGACAGCAGCCCTACCCCACAATAAAGAATTATCCTGCCTAAAATGTCAACAGTGTCTAGGTAGAAAAGTTCTGCTTGCTTTAACCTCATAGCCAAGGACAATAAGTCCAAACTTGCTGATGTCACCCAAAGCAGCTTCTCAGAAACTCAAAACTTCTTAAATGTTCACACACATTTTGATTTTTGTTCTTCATAGGAAAATAACGTGACAAGTTGCCTACTCTCAAGTAAAGTGAAGTTATAGCTAGAGTCTGGTTCTGTGGTCCTCTGTGCCCCCAGCACATGGTCTGAATCCCAGGAGGTGAGAATCCCACTTTGAGAAGCTCAAGTGAACTAGTGCCTCCACCCTCACCAATGGGTGGCTATCTAGTTAAAAACAGGACCAGGCCCTGTGGCCCAGTGGGGTCTAGATGTGCACATACCTGGTAAGGCAAGCCCTGGATGAGCTAAACACTCAATTAGACTAATTTTTATTTTCTGGTCACATTGATGTCTTAGTACAACATTGACTTGCTTTCATAAAAGTTACTGTATTTTTTAAGAAAATCATATTCATTAGGAATAATTAAAATATATAGACTATGAAGAAGAAAAACATCTTTTATGATCTTCCATGAATAAATGATCCCTAGTGCTATTCTGTGGATTCCTGACAGCTTTATAAATAAATGCAAAGCCTTAGAACAGGATTAAAAATAAAATTGGGGTCATAAAACATATCCAGTTTCTTGATCTGCTTATAATGTGTTTCTTACTTAATATTATATAATTAACATTTCCTTATATGATTCATACTCTTCAATATCACAATATTTTATCAGTCTTATTAAATAGACAATCCATAATTTGTTTTCTCCTTTCTTAGATATACATATGTTATTATTAATTTTCAATCTGCTTTATGTATAAAGTGAACATAATTTTGTATATGTATTTTATCTTTGTTTACTTCCTCAGGCAAAGTCTCTAAAAGATGAAACTTTGGATGAAAAGGAATAAAGATTTGAAGATTTTTGATCCATGTTGCTATATTATCACTCTCAATAAAGATTGTTAAAATTTGTATTTTTATCATGAGTGCATAAGAACTTTGTATTTAGTCCATCTGGGTCAGAATTTGTGTTTTTTAAAAATATATTTTAAAAAATAATTTTACCAATTTGATGCACAAAGATGGTACCTTATTGTTTTGAGATGTATACAAACTCACTAAAGGTTGAGTTTATCTTTTGGTATCTCTACTTCTCACTTGTATTCTTGCCTTGTGACTAGCTTAGTGAAGCCCCAAGGCCCCAAGGATAATATCCTTTGCCCATTTTTTTGTGATTTATTTATTTATTTTTGGGGTGGTGCTGGGGATTGAACCCAGGGTCTTGTGCATGCAAGACAAGCACTCTACCAACTGAGCTATATCCCCAGCTATATCCCCAGCTCCAGACATTCTTCTGTTTATTAACTTGAACGGACACCTCACAAAATATACAGAGGGCAAATAAGCATATGAAAAATGCCCCGAGTTTTATGTCATGGGGGAAATGCAAATGAAAACGAGATACAATTATATATCTACCAGAGACCCAAATCCAGAGCACTGAGGGCACCACACGATGGTGAGGAGGAGCAGCAGCAGGAGCTCTGGTTCATTGCTCATGCATTGCCACAGCACAACCTCTTTGGAAGATGGTTGCGGTTCTTAGAAAACTAAAAACCCTCTTCCCATGTGACTCAGAGGTTGTGTTCCTTGGTATTTACTCAAGAGAATTGCAAATTTATGCCCACACAGAACCTGCATCTCCGTGTTTATAGCAGCAGCCTCATTCAGAACTGTCAAAAGCTGGAATCAACCAAGATGGCCTCTGTAGGTGAATAGACAAATGAACGGTGGTGCATGCAGACACTGGGATATTACTCAGTGCTACAAAGAAATGATCTCTCAGACCACGGAAAGACACAGAGGAAACGTAGACGTATATCACCAAGTGCAAGTGAAAGAGGCTGATTTGAAAAGGCTGCGTACTGCAGGAGTCCAACCTGGACAGTTTTCCATGTCACAGGAAAGATCCCCTGAAACCCATCAGCCTTTTCTTTATCCCAGAAGTGAAAGGAAGAATTGGAATGGCACAGCACTTCAGAGGCTGAGCTGCAGGTTCTGTGCTATGGCACTCCCTGCTCAGCTGTGAACCTTCATCTGGTTGCAGAGCATAAATCAGGGCTCATGGAGAATTCCCTAGAGCTCCTTGGCAGGAGGCATTTATCGCCCGACAGAGGCCCCAGCACCCACTGCCACAGTGTCCAACCCACGCTCTGATTAAATTTCAGCAGGCGGCCAGGCCCATGCCTGATTAATCACTGTCTCCCCAGGAAGCCCTCCGCACCTCCTTCCTGGACGGTAGCCCTCATTTGAAAGTGGCCCCTACCACACATTCCAACCCAAAGACCTTGGATCTGTGCTTGACCTCTCTGCCATCCCCCAGGGACTAAACAGTCAGTGTTCTGTTCACCTGCACCTCAGAGAATTTCCTGTAGCCTTGTCTTTAAATATTCCTAAGATATTCTCTCTAATCGTGACCCCAAAAAGTGATGAATAAGGGGGTTGGAGTGCAGCCATTGAAGCCAGCCAAAGATGTGCCCTGGGTGACTGCATCTCCTCCAGAGGTGGGAAGAAGAGTCAATTTTCACCTTCCAGCCTCCCTCGTGTTATCTGAATTCCCTCATTTTTGTCAGAGCAAAATCAGTTGCTGCAGAATAAGATGCTAGGTCCCATAATGGCTTCTCTGTGTCACTCCATCAGTCTCTTTACAAGGTCTGTATCCTCTTCCTTATCCTGAATGATAAAACACGTCATCTGACATGTGCTTTATATTTCTGGAGAGTCACTGCCCTATGTCTCAGATTAGGTTTTGCTCAATACACTCTGGTGTTGAGCAGATGGCAGCGGGTCTCAGCGCATATCCTGTGGACATGAGAACCTCTGGTGGCCTGGGAATTTCCTAATGTCAGCATATGCATCTCTTAGTCTTAGGGCTTTCTCCCAAGAGGCTAAAGCCTGCTCCATATACCTGGCCTCTGGTTGCAAATCCGGAGGCATTTCCACTCCTTGCCAACAAATCTTATCCAGTTTTTATCCCAGCACCTTTGCCATAGGGTGGGATAACTCCATTGTGTGCTCTACATGATTTCCCAATGGCCCATGGTTGTGGCTGGTGGGATTATACAGTTTGAATTGATCCCTTCTGTTTCTTATCATAGCTCCCTACTTACTTCTGATATTCCCTTTACCTTCCAAATAATTGGCTTGAACTCAAATCTTGTCTCAGGGTCTGCTGCTGGGAGATCCCAAACGAAGACAGAAGTGAGTTATTGCACTATCTCATAATTCAGAGGTCTCTGTTACCCACTTCCCGTCTATAATGTGAAAAATGCCTTCACTCTAAAAACCAACATGGAGACTACACAGAGAGACAAAGAATGAAACAAAGGGGAAATGGTTTCCTTCTTTCCTTACTTCTTGCCTGCTCCTTGCTGCCTCCTTCAAGTATTTATTGAGCAAACTTAGAAGATGGAAATTCAGATCTCCAAAGAGCCAGGTAGATGATGTTTATGTGTGAAGTGGGTGTCAGACAATTGGGCATGATGGGGCTTGTGGCAAAATGTGTGTCTGGTAAAGGTCTCATCCTCCTCTTTTGTTTCCATCTTTCCCTTTAATTTGGGGGGTTGGTACCGGGGATTGAACTCAGGGGCACTTGGCCACTGAGCCACATCCTCAGCCCTATTAATTGTATTTTACTTAGAGACAGGGTCTCACTGAGTTGCTTAGTGCCTCGCTTTTGCTGAGGCTGGCTTTGAACTCAACAATCCTCCTGCCTCAGTCTCCTGATCTGCTGGGATTACAGGTGTGGGCCACCATGCCTGGCTCCTTTTCTTTTTTATTGTTATTCTGTCGATCAAACAGAAGATATGTGCAGGATGCCAAGATTAAAAGACAAATCTAAGAATGACAACTGTGTGATAGGTAATTATCAGACTTCACGTTTGGGTGGGTATCACTTTTGAGAGGTGGATCTTTCTTTTAGAATAGATGAAGCAACTAACATAACCAGGAGGAAATCTTTGCTAGTGTCTGATACTGTCACTCACAAAATTCCACAATACTGTCCCAAAAATGTCACCTTGAAGCAAGGAAAGATTCATTCCCATAGTCTGGGGAAAAGTCAAATGAGAAATCATGTATTTTTCATCATATTCACTTTCTTTTCTAAAATATTTACGTGCTGTCATCTGAAGATAAGCCGTAACAATTTTTTTCTCTTAAGTTTTGGTGCATTTGACATGTTTTGCAGAACAATCCCACTTGAAAAGGCCTTTTTAGTTGCAGCTAGGGAGGCTACAGATGGAGGAGAGAGAAGTGCTTAGCACTGAGATGGGATGGGGAAGTTTGGAAGCTGGTGGAAAATGACAGCAGTCACCCAGGGATGCTCTGCACGGGGTACCATCTGCATTATCAATGTGAACAGAGGGCACATGTCACCTGTTTGCCTAACTCTCTGAAGGTTTGGGGTGACAAAATGCCTTTCAGTGAAAATTCATGTCTGTTGGATTTTCAAGGACTCATTCCCATTCCTAACCGAGTTTCTGGGACCCTTGTATTGAAAGCCTGGGTATTGAATCTCCTAAGAAGTGAGGTCTTGACTTATTTAGAAAAGTTGTTCTCCACAGTCTTGGGGTAACTAGTGACTCTGGTTGGAAAACTTGCGATTTTTGGGAAACACAAGTCTTATAGGGTCTTAGGTGTTTTTCCTTCAAGTTTTCCCCTTTCCAAAGGGAATTTCTATTCTCATGAAAGCAAGGATGGCCTTTGCTTGTGGGAAGAATACATAACCAAGCCAATGCTATAATTCAAGGGAAGCTGCGGGTGTGGTTAGCAACCAGGTCTCTTATAGGGACATAAAGGATCTTTAGCTATGGGGCTTGCAGATTTCCAGGTGTAATCCCAAGCTACCAGTGTGAGGTCAGCAGGAGCCAATTCCAGGATGGTGCATTGCTGGAACTCAGGAACTGGGTACCATCTGCATTATTAGTTATAACTCAGGAACATGTCTCTCTCCTAGGATTACCTCGTGAATTTTTTTTGGCATACTTATTCCTTTGAGGTAACTATGTTAGAGAATGGAGGAAGGCGCCCTCATGAGGTCCCAAAGAAGAAGGAAAAAAGCGGTCATTGGATCAACTGTCAACCATCTTGGTTAGAGAAGAGGAATCCAGGTGATATCAAGGTGACCTTGAAGGGTGACCAGATCATTTCCACATTGCTAGAATTTGGCCACATTTCTTTCTTGACTGTCCATTTGAAAGAAGTGTGTATTAGTTTTCTTTAGCCTTCTAGGGCTGCTGTAGTAAAGTACAACAACTTGGGTCACAGAGGCAGCAGGAATTAATTGCCTATTGGTTCTGGAAGTTAAAAGTCCAACATTAAAGTGTCAGCATGGTTGGTTCCCTCTGAGGGCTGCAAAAAAAATAATCTATTCCCTGCTCCTTCCTTGGCCTCTGGTGCTTTGGGGCAATCTTTGGCATTTCTTGGTTTGTAGATGCACCACCCAGGCTCTGCCTTTATCTGTACATGGCATTCTCCCTAAGTATACATTTGTGCCCAAATTCCATCTTTTTCTTTAAAAAATAAGGATACTAATAATATTCTTATTTCCAATAATATCATTATAATGATAATAAACTGGATTAAGATACCAATATGTTGGTTAAGGGTACCAATCATATTGGATCATACTCCAGTATGACCTCATCTTACTAATTACATCTGTTTCCAAAGAAGGTCATATTCCAAGGTGCTGGGGGTTAAGACTTCAGTGTGTAAATGTGGGGGTACACAATTCAACCCCATAACTGAAGGGGAACATATGGTCTTACATCTCTGTTCAGACCTTTGGAATAATTCAATAGCACAGCAGAAGTTTCTCCATCAGAGGGCTGCAAAGACCACCTGAGTACAGATGACCACCATCACAGATAATATCCAGAGTAGAAAAGAAAAAGGGGGTTTTGGAAATCTTCTGACTGTCCAGTGACTTCAAGTTCTGCGGCTTTCCAACAGAATCATATTTCTTAGTTTTGAGCCTAGTCTGGGGGGAGGTGGATGTGTCCCCTAATTTAGGGCCAAAATTTCCCTGAAAGCATTGGGGGCAAGGACTAGAGTTGAGGCTCATGGGTTGTAATGAGCCATGTCTAGGTGAAACTATCACCTGAACAGAAGCCTCAAGGAAGAGAAGAATGGATTGGAGAATGGGAGGCACATAGCCACAGGAAAACAGGTGGGGTGAGAGTGGCCTAGCTCTGTGACAGCAGAGTTGTGGATCTCCACACAGCCCTGTGCCTGGCATCCTGAGCCACTTTAGATCCAGAAGGTCCATCTGATCCCAGGTAGTTTGAGGACCTGCCCGTATCATCCCGCTGCCCTCATCCCTCCTTGAGCATCTTTACAAGAAACCCCTTTAGTGGACTTACCTGGTCCCCTGTTCCTGTTTGCACAGAGATAACCAGAGCATATGGTTTAGACCCCAAACCATCCATTAACACATCATCTTGATGAGGAAATACCGTGACATTACTGCCAGAAGAATGTGTTGCCTCTACTGCCCCCTTGTGGGCTTACAAAAGCCCTATCTTTGGATCTCAGTCTCTTAGGGTTACAGGATATGGATCCCAAAGGTCGCTTAGAGCAATAGCTCCCAGACTTTAATACCAATGTTCAGATGCAGAGTTGGGTGCATAGGGGGTGGGGTGGGGAGGGGCTGACACTGCATTTCTCACACTCCCAAGTGGACCAGAGGCTGCGCTCTAAGCTTTGTGCATCAAAACATCTTGCAAGGACACGGAGTTTAGTAACCAATGCTCAGGTCAAAGCCTTGTGGCACCTTAGACCCCAGGGATTATAGAGCAGAGACAGGAAATCCCCAATTCCTGACCCATTGAATCCACAAGCCTATAATTGTGGTGTTTATGCCATGAAACTTTGGAGTGGTTGGCTAAGTGATTGGGACAAACACTTAGCATTTTCTGGCCATTTCCCAGCACCATGTACTTGCATATTTATCTCATTTACACCTCACAGGGATCCCAATCCAGATCCCATGAAGGACTCCAAATTATGACCATTTTATAGGTAAGAAAACAGGCTCAGCCAGGTTAGGTCAGTTGTTGATAGATGCTCCAACACTGAGTGATGGAGTAGGCACTTGACCCCAGGAGTACTGGGCTCGTGTTCTGTCCTGGATCCTGGACTAGTGTCCTGCCTGGGGTGACTCCTGTCCTGAGGTCTCAGAGAAGGAGTCTCCTGTCCCTTAATATGCAGTTGTTGCCCCACATGTCATGGCTGGCCTCCTTCTAGGGCTCTGCCTTTGTCCCTTCTTTGCACTGTCCACTCCTGGGCTAATATCAGGTATCCATGGCTATAAAATTCACTGCTTGGACTTGCTGCTATGGGTGCATCATGGAGTCTGCTGCCCCTGGATCCACCACCTAGTATGAGCTGAGACATTACTTCTGGTGGGTTGTGTCCACCAACCACTGAGTGTGGTGGGGTGCTATTGCAGGCCCCTTCCTGATTGAGATGGGTGACTTTGGTATGAGGACCACCTGTTGGCCCAGTAGAAACCTCCTTAGTGCAGTGCTGCAGTCTGAGACATTTCCTCTCCTGTTCTCTTTCTCTTTCACAGGGATCAGGTCACACCACAGTGTGAGGCCTTCCGGCTTCCCACACTCCTCCCTTGCTGTGTCCTTCACAGTGTCCCCTCCAGAAAATCTCCTGTATCATCAAACCTATTTTGGTGTCCATTTCTCACAGGGCCTGCCCCAACACACAGGGTGACAGCCCATCTCTGCCCCCTGCCTTGCCTCCTCATCCACTGTCTTGCCACCGCTCCCTCACCCATCACACTCTCCCTTTTGAGTGGCCTGGGGCCTCCTCGTTACCTTGTTCACACCATCCGCCATGGCCTGAAGCGTGAGTTCTCGGGGCCCATCCACCGTCTTCCCATTGTCTGTGGGGCCCCAGCTGGCGCTGTAGATGTCAATCAGCTGTGGCATGTGGCTGATGGAGGAGGCCTCGATGATGTCCGTCATAAATGGCTGGTCCAACATCCGTATACCTGTGGACAGGTGTGGGCAGAGAGAACTTTGGGCTTTGGTAGGCTAGTTCTCAGGGGATATGGGATGGAGAAAAGCTGGGGTTCTGAGTATGGGTGGAAAAGTTGATGACCCTTGGTAAGTTGGGGAACGCTATGGAGTCCAAGGATCAACAAGGAGGCACAGCTGGTCCCATATTTCTATTTTAGATCTTGCTCATACCTTTTATTATTTATTACTTGAAGAAAATTGTATTCCCCTAACAAAATTTACTGGAATCCCTAATAGGGAGAGACCATATTCATTGAAGAGATTCCTTAATGAACTGTTTCCAAGTGGAGCTCAGCATTCAGGGACTCGGTGTTGACTGGGGCCAAGATTCAGAAAAGATATAAAACTACTGTGCATGACAGAGGGCAAGGGGCAGAGGGAGGGTCAGAGACAATACCAGGATGGGATTAGGAAAGAGAAATTCCCAGTTTTCCTGTCACTGAGAAGGGACACTGGGAAGGACAGAAATGTTGAGTGGGTGATTTTAAGCTGGGCTGTTAATGGGATATATGGTCTAACCTTTTCTTCTCCATGGCATTTGGTAAAGTAACTGTTAACCTTATGAGAGTGACTTCTTCTTTTTTTAAAATTGATTTGTTCTCGTTAGTTACACATGACAGTAGAGTCTATTTTGACATATTTATACCAACATGGAGTATATCTTATTCTAATTAGGATCCCAGTCTTGTGGATTTTCACTGTGTTGAGATTCACTGGGGTACATTCACATATGAACATGGAAAAGTCATGTCAGATTCATTCCACTGTCTTTCCTATTCCTATCCCTTCCCTTTATTCCCCTTTGTCTAATCCATTGAACTTCATTCTTCTCTACACCCCCACTTTTTGTGTGTTAGCATCCACATATCAGAGGAACATCTGGCCTTTGGTTTTTTATTTTTTTTTTTTTGGATTGGCTTATTTCACTTAGCATGGTAGTCTCCAGTTCCATCCATTTACTGGCTGAGTAGCATTCCATTGTTACTGAGTAATATTCCATACACCACAGTTTCTTTATCCTCTCATCTATTGATGGGCACCTAGGTTGGTTCCATAGCTTAGCTATTGTGAATTGATCTTCTATAAACATTGAAGTGGCTGTATCACTATAGGATGCTGGTTTTAAATCCTTTGGCTATATACTGAGGAGTGGGATAACTGGGTCAAATGGTGATTCCATTCCTAGTTTTTTTTTTTTTTAAGGAATCTCTATAGTGCGTTAGGATTTAGGAGTGACTTCTTGCTGGGAAGTTGAAAAGGAGCAGGGTCTGCAGTCCAGTATTGTGTGGGGCAAACATGAGCTGTGACAGGGACACAGGCAGAAGGGGTGAGGGCCACTTTTACTTCAGCTGCATCCATGGCTCACATGATTCCCTGCCCATCTACAAGAGATCTCTCCCAGGGTTAACTCACCAGCATTAAGGGAATGGGCCTTCTGATTGTCCATCACTACCCTCAAAATGTTGCTGATTGGAGCCATATTGCTCTCTACAGGGCTTTGTAACCTGGGGACATGTCACCTTGATCCACTATTCTGTGGCAAGAGCCTTGAGGGCTGTGAAGCTGACTTAAGTCTTTCTACTCATGGGGGTAGCTGTGATTTGTCCCCCACAGGTTTGCTGAAAGCTCGCTGCCCAGTGTGGCAATGTGAGAGGTGGGGGGGACCTTTAAGAGGTGGGGCCTAGGGGAAGATGATCAGATCATGGAGGGTGCTGCTCTTTGAAGGGATTAACACAATTCTTATAGCATACCAATAGATTCCCATAAGAGTAAGTTGTTACTCTTGGTTTTCTATTGGTCACCCTTGCATACACTCCTGCATGATGCCATTATCACCAGAGGCTGAATTAAAGGGGCTGTCTGATTTTGTCCTTTAACCCTTCAAGATTGTGAGCTAAATAAACTTCTTTTCTTTGTGCACTATCCAGTCTCAGGTATTTTATGACAGCAACAGAAAATGGACTAATACAAGGATTATGGAATGAAGAGGCTAGGCTAAGCATAACCAAAATCTGGTTCCTGATATTATTACTCAAGGACACACTTTTTCTAACATCACCCTTTAGTATAGTGTGCAAATCAATTTAAATAAGGGCCATCCAATTTCTTCCAGAGCATGAGAAGTTGACATAAAATTGCTTTCTTTCTTAAGGGCTTACTACTTTTAGAGACTGAGACCGACGGCCTCTCTTTCCTTCTCAATGAGGGTGTACCCCTTGTTCTTGGATTGCAATTTCCCTCAGTGTACTTTAACCCCCCACTCCCACCACAATTGCTTATTTGAATGTTTCATATACCATCAGACAGCAAGGTCCTTGAGTACAGGGAATGCATTTATTTTCTTTACTTCTATGTCCCTGGGGATCAGCATGATGCTTGGTATTTTATCTTAACCTTGACAAATATTTGGTGAATAAATGGTGTTATTACTGTATGTACTTTATTTTCTTCCCTGTAGAAATAACAGGCTCAGAAAGAAGAAATAATAACAGGTCCAGATTGTTCATCCTCTACCATTAACCCGTAATAAGTCAGGTCAATATTTTTGACAACAAACATCCAATAGGTGTTAACATCCTTTTACTTGGAGGAAGCTTATCTAGAATAAACCTAGTCTTTGATTTGAAACTTTTTGGAAATTAAGTTTTACAGTTCATCTTATAAGGAGATAGGAGGTTTAAAACTCTACATTTTTGCTTAGGATCCATCTCTATTTCATTTATTGAAAAAATTTAATGCAACAAAGATGGCCAATGGGCCACAGAATAAACTGACTAGTACAACTTTAACACAAAGTTGTACTCACTCCGTGGAGAGTGCTGGGGGAGTAAACAGAAAGGGCAGTATTCATTTGCTTGGAAGGAGAATGCTCACATGCTCTTGAACTTGTCCAGTGACCAAAATAACCAGGACTGACCAGCTCAGCTCCATGAAAAAGTGAGAAAAATTCAACCCTGGCCAAAGTTGGCTCAATTGTCTGACCAGCTAACCAATGGCAGCCCTGGATTTTGTCAGAGTCAGCATGGTGCATCCAACTGCATCTTGCACACGCCTCCTCTTTGCAGCTCTTGTCCTTTGGCCTCTCATCACCCCTTCCCGCTGCACAAAAATATAGGAGCTGATGCATATTAATTTGCTGACTGCTTTAGCCATTAAAGGAAGCAGAGGTTGGACTGGGAGACAGGCTCATTCATATTCTGGGGCCAGGTGCCTGACATTTCTTCTAATTGAGTTAAGCTCAGGAGGAATGAGCCATGCATTAATTGAATGAGATACGGTATTAATTTTGCAACCGATTGCACCATTAGCAGCTAGGATAGAGATTCAGGGTGACCTGAGGATTTTTAGGGAGGGCATCTTCTCTGCCCTGGTTGCTCTACGGGGTGTAGGATGGAGAGGAAGAGAAAGAGATGTCAAAGGAATTATGAGATTCATTGTCTCCATGGCTGGAAAATGCTCTACTGGTGGATATGGCTTGTTGGGGGAAGATAGAAACAGAGTGTACATTCGGCATTTCTGTCCCATCCCAGCCCCCAGGAAGGCCTGTACAGTACATTAATGGCCAGAGGTGGCTCTTTTTGTCCCTCTTCCCTTAATTTAGAGGCCTTACCTGCCTTCCTGCTGAGCTTGTACATATGGCTGGCCCTGGTGCCCTGAGGGCTGGGTGGTCCAGTGGATTCGAGTTGAATCCTCTCTACTCTGCTTCTGCTATAAAGGGTGTATTTGTACCCAACACCAGTGCATGCTACACTGCCCACAAACCTCAGAGCTGATAATTGCCACCTTTTGTGCTCATGAATATTAGCCCTGGAGGCTAAGGAGCAGTGCATGCTCATTCAGGTTTTAGGATCTGAAAACTCACTTATCACTGTGCTTGCGGTGACTTTTATTGGGTTGTTTAAATACTCAGATAAAAAGATGTGTGAACTCACTGAAGTGTCCAGAGATTCACTGGCCAATAATAATCAATAATAATAATAATAACAACATGAAAGCCATCTATTGCTGTTAGAGAATTTTTTTGGGTATTTTGACAGGGATTGTTTGAGTGGTTTTCAAACTTTTAAAAAATTATTTAAAAAATTTATAATTGACCCATAAAAGTTGAACATATTTATGAGGTCCATGTCTGCATTGTGGAATGATCAAATCAGGGTAAGCCTATCGACCTCATCAAATATTTATCATTTCTTTGGGTTAAAACGTTGATTGAAAACGATCTCATTTTTCTCATATCATGAGAACAACGATTGAAAGCTTAAAACCAGAGTTTTTAAGCTCTAGAAGGCAGTTAAGTTCTCTTAACCAGGGCTGGGGCTGCCCAGAGAGTCTCTGCCAAAGCCCAGGATGGTGTTGAACTAGCTGTAGAGTTCCACTCTCAAGTGCTTGCTGCTCCTTCAGACCCAGTTACTCTCTGTCATGTTGCTTTATTCTGTTCATTGGGAAAATCATTATCTGGTACCATCTTGCATATTTACTCACTGTCCATGTCACCTAGTCTGTGAGCTGGTATGGGGCAGGTGCCTGGTCTGCAGGTTCACCGTGTATTCCATCACCAAGAACAGGAAACCCCCATGTTAATTGTGGACTAAATAAATGGGCAGAAGACTAGAGAAAGCATCTCTCCAAAACTTTGTGCCATCTTGAGCTTTCAGAAGTCTAGATTTGACAAATGGGCAAGCAACGTTATTTGGAAAGTTCATTATTTATATTTATTGTACACTGATTTGGCTTAGTGAATTCTGAATAACACATTTTTAAATTTAATTTTTCCCCTCAATCACTTTGATTGAAGAGGCCAAACATGAGTTTAAAAGTTAAAAATAAAAAATAAGAAAAGAATTAGTTTATTTTCTTAGAATGTTACTTGAATAAATGCATTTTCAAGCTAAAATATTAAAATTAATCTTTTTCTTAATGTATAAAATTAAAGAAGTTGGGCTGGGGATGTGGCTCAAGTGGTAGCGCGCTCGCCTGGCATGCGTGCGGCCCGGGTTCGATCCTCAGCACCACATACCAACAAAGATGTTGTGTCCGCCAAGAACTAAAAAATAAATATTAAAAAAATTCTCTCTCTCTCTCTCAAAAAAAAGTGGGTAAAAAATGCAAGTAAATTTTCATAAAATTGTTTTGAAATTATTAAAACTTCCAGACTTCTAAGATTCTTGGTATATTCCTGGATGTTCAGATCAACATATTATGGAGAAGCTACTCTTCAGGATACAAACTGGTTGGAATTCTTTCATCCCTGCCTGTGCAGTATCTAGAAGAAGTGGTAACAACTGTGTCTATGATATGACACCAAAACCCAAAAGAACCCTGTTTTTTTTTTTGTGTGTGTGTGTGATACTGGGGATCAAACCCAGGGGTGCTCTACCTGGGTTTACCTCAGGTAACCCAAGGTAAAGGCTCTACCCTCAGCCTTTTTTATTTTGAGATGGGGTCTCACTAAGTTGCCAAGGCTGGCCTCAATCTTGTGATCCTTCTGTTTCAGCCTCCCAAGTACCTGGGATTATAGGATGTACCACCATGTCCATCAAGAGAGTCCATTTTAGGGAAGGTATTTCCAAGTCACACATGCCCAAAGGCAGGACAGATTTATCAGAAGGGAGTCAGTTTTCTATCACTAGAGGTGTGCAGTTTCAGACTGATACAGCTACATCAGGAGAGTGGGGAGAGTTTTTCCAAACATGGGTACTGGGTGAAAAATTATCCCACAACTTTCTGGTATGTAGCCTCCATATTTCAATTTTGCTCTCAGTAATAAAAGAGGGGTAATAACACATAATATATACGTTTTATAGGACATACAATAATGTGTGATAGAATTATAAAGTGTTAAATTAGCAAAGGGTTTTCATTGTGCCTGACATACAGTAAAAGTGAACAGATGTTAATCGTCATTGTCCTTAGTAGTAGTACCACTGTAATTGTTGTTAGGCAAGCATCAGTGGATGTTTGAACTAAAGGATCTTTAGTGGTTTCAGGTCCCAAGCTTTTGAGATTCTGAGGGGTCAATGAGAAGGGTGAGCCCCTTCCCCTTCCACTTTATTTTCAACACCTGAATGACATGTGAGGTTGGTGGACAGTCTCGGTGCTCTGCTACCCCGGAGTGTCCTAGGGTACTGCATAAAGAGGTCACCATTCTGACTTCACTGCTGGACCCTGGACAGCTCCTACTAGTGTGGTTGGTAGTGTTGTCCCCTAGGACATTCTCATGATGCTCTTGAGAGGGAGAGAAAGGAGGGAGGAAGAAGAAGGTGCTAGTCTCCTTGGACCGGATCTAATTGGAATAAAGTAGCTACAGTGAAAAGGTGCTGGTAGGAGGAGATGTTTTTGCTTCCTGGGTTGAGATTCTGTGGGCGTTGGGTCCTTAGATCCTTAATCTCTTGACTTTTTCATTCAATGACTCCCTTCTGCTGCTTGCTAATGGACTTATCCATGGGCCCTTCTTTCTTTTCCTGTCTTCTCTCTTCTTTGCTTTCCCTTGTTCAGCAAACAGGGGTTTGAGCATCTACTGTGAACCAGACCCTGATCTAGGTGCCGAGGTGAGAGCAAACCGACATGCCCTGCCTTTGTGGAGACCATTGTTGGCTGGTGGAGAAGATATTAATTCCATTACTATGCATGGGATGTCAGTTCAACTGGATGAAAGAATACCTAGAGAATCCTTGAAACATTTGGGTGTGTTGTGAGGGTGTTTCCAGAGGAGATTTGCATGTGAATCTGAGTGGGTTAAGTGGGGAAGATCTGTCTTCAATGTGGGCTGGTGCCATCTAACCCCTTGGGGAACCAGATGCAGCAAAAACAGAGGAAAGGCAACCTGAATTTTCTCTCTCCTGGAACTTGGAGACATTCTTCTTCTCCTGTCCATGGACATTAGAATTCTAGGCTCTTTGGTTTTTGGATTCCAGGACTTATACCAATAGCCCCTGGGTGTCAGATCTTTGGACTTGGAATAAATCATGCTAGCAGTATTCCAAGATCTCTAATTTACTCGTGACCTGCCATTAAGACTGCTCAACCTCCAAAAGCATGCTAGCCAATTCTTCCATACAAATTCCCTTTTATCTATCCATCTGTCCATCTATCTATCTATCTATCTATCTATCTATCTATCTATCTATCTATCATCTATCTATCCATCCACCTGTATCTATCTATCTATCTATCTATCTATCTATCTATCTATCTATGTATCTATCTATCTATCTATCTATTCATCCATCCACCTATATCTATCTGTCATCTATTATTGGTTCTGTCTCTCTAGAAAACCCTGATTAATATAATGCATAACAATATATAATATATAACAGTAGTGAACTCTGAGAAAGGAACTTTTCAAAGTGCTTTTTACCAAGTGTAGATGAGGAAATTGGCCAGAAGTGAGGTTGGAAGCAGCAGTGAGGGTCCTGAGAGCTGAAGGAGGCAGAGGAGGTGGCCAGGTAAAACACAGGGGGAGGCATTCTGGGCAGAGGAAAAGACATATGCAAAAGTCCAGGAGGGGACTAATGGCTATATTCTCTAATTTCTATTTGCTAGAAGGTTTTATCTAAATTGTATATACCCAAAGATTGACCCATGTGTACATGGAAACTTAACAGAAAATGGAGGTAGTACCACAAATCACAGGGACAGGACGGATTGTTGCATGGATCATGGTGGAAACACTGGGTCACCATTTGGAGAAAAATAAAACTGGAGCCCAGTTGGCACCCATACAAAAGTAGACTCCAATGTGGAAATTCGGGAAAAGGTATTTGCACCAACTAAAGTGAATCCAGGGCTGATATCAACCACATACCAAGAATGCCTGAAAATCAACAAGAAAAAGACAGGAAACCCCTTGGAAAGATGGCAAAGCAGGCAACAAGAAGAGTTGTTCAATGTTCTTTTCCCTTTTCTCCCCTCTCAGGACTCATTTTTACAACGAATTCCCATTCCTCTTTTTATTTCTGGGCTAAGATTCAACAGCAGTTTAGCTTTCCACTCTGTGAAGACAGGTTAAACAGAAACCTGAGAAGCGCTTCCACATTGCAGCAAGTGCCTCCCTGACTGAACATCTGGGAGACCGCCTGAGACTAGCAATGATCTTAAGTGGCCACCAGGTGGCACTTCAGCACTCCCCAGCTCAGCTCCGGAAAGGAAAGCGTCTCTGAAAGAGTTTTGCTCATTTTTAGTAAATAATGAAAAACCAGCTAACTTTTTTGAACTGTTGGCTGGAATGAGTAAAGTATTCCCCTAGATTTGTAAGTGAGAGGAGGCTGAAACTCTGGCTTTGTTTGCAATTTTTGAGTAAATCTCTAGTACTTTCTCAACTAGAATTCATCTTGATTCTCCTGGGAGGGAGTTGATGCTAGATGCCCTAAAACAGAGCACAAGATGGGATGAGGACATGCCCAGTCCTTGCACCTTTAGAACCAGTGTGAGTGGCTATGGAGGAGCAAAGCTGGGGTGAAGGTGTGGAAAAAGGAACAAGGAGGCGCCTTTGCTTAAAATCCTTGTGTGGCTGGGCACACTTTCTACTGCCTCTGTTCTTGCTTTCTGGAACCTCAAAGTGTTGTTGTGAGGCCTGAGCTATCCCAGGGTTTCACAGAATCTCAAGTTCTGTCTCTGAAGAACAGACTGCACTCAGTAGAGGAGGCAGAAGCTCCTCTGGCTATTAGGGTCCAGGGTCTTTCTGCCTGGAGGCATCCTAGGCAAGTTCCATTCACTCCTATTAAGATGGACGTGAACAGGTGAAGGGGTTCCTCGCCCATGCACCATCCCCAGTCAATGGACCATGGGAGATGGTGAATCAACCCCCAGCCTCCTCACCTTGTATGGGGTGGGGACAGTTCTGAGGGGTGTTTGCCACAGTCCCTCAGAGGGTCACCTTCAGGACTGAGTCCCTATTGTCCTGAAGACTGACAAGCTCATCAACCCACTCTGAGTTGGCTTCTTCCCTTCCCCCCTTCTGCACTCTGGCTTCCTGAGATCACCTCCCAAACAAACTGCTTGCATCTGAATCCTTGTGTTGGGTTTTGTTTTCAGAGAATCCAAACAAAGAGAGCAGGAGAATTAGGTACATTTTGATGAGCAGCTCAGATGTTTTCAGAGTGCAAATAAGACAAAAGAAAAAGAAAAAGAGATCAGGAAAGAGACCTCCAAGTAGATTCAGAAAGCCACAAATGATCCCTAACGCTGTTATTTGATAAATCCCTTTATTCACAGAAGCCAATCACCTTGGGTATGTAGAGTCTTCAAAAACTATTTTGAAGATAATCAGAGTGAATAAGAAACTCAGGTTTGAATTTTTCCATTTCCTACAGAGAATAGAGAACTGACTGAGACTCCAATGCCACCCCAGGTGTGAGCCTCGATCATAAAATATTAACCAAGAGATAACTTTTCCCCTGAGCTCATAATGGCTCCTGACATATTAATTGCTGCATTTTTGATGCACAGAAAATAAAAAGAGCTAAAACCCAATGGGTAAAGCTTCCTCTATTTACATTTCAGAAAACCTCTAGATGTATTCTTTTGTAAAATTCTGCACCCGGCTCAGGCAAGACTCTCAGCAAACAGTGTTGAAAGCCATTAATAGTGGGCTTGTGTAGGTTACATTTGCTTTATTTAGGGCCCTTGAAATGCAAGTGTCAGCACAAAGTAGGTTTATGGTTCCATTAAATTGCTAGGAAAAAAAATATATCAAGACAGTTAAAAAAACAACAACACATACACAAGAAAGAAAAACAAGGTTGGGTGACTCAGCCTGAATAAATTAAGAACCAATTTGATGCAAAACATGGACTAAGCAAAGAACTACTCTGTTTTTGTTGCTCATGAATCTCTCTCTCTCTCTCTTGCCCCTCTCCCCACCAGTATTTTTTTGGGTGTGGGTTAGGGGTGCTGGTATCACCACTCCTATTTCCTTTTTTTTTATTGTTGGTCGTTCAAAACATTACATAGTTCTTAATACATCATATTTCACAGTTTGATTCAAGTGGGTTATGAACTCCCAATTTTACCCCGTATACAGATTGCTGTATCACATCAGTTACCCTTCCATTGATTGACATATTGCCTTTCTAGTGTCTGATGTATTCTGCTGTCTGTCCTATTCTCTACTATCCCCCCTCCCCTCCCCTACCATCTTCTCTCTCTATCCCATCTACTGTAATTCATTTCTCTCCTTGTTTTTCCTTCCAATTCCCCTCACAACCTCTTCTATGTAGTTTTTTTTAACAATGAGGGTCTCTTTCCATTTCCATGCAATTCCCCCTTTCTCTCTCTTTCCCTCCCATCTCGTGTCTCTGTTTAATATCAATCTTTTCTTCCTGCTCTTTCTCCCTGCTCTATTCTTAGTTGCTCTCATTATATCAAAGAAGACATTTGGTATTTGTTTTTTAGGGATTGGCTGGCTTCACTAAGCATAATCTGCTCTAGTGCCATCCATTTCCCTGCAAATTCCATGAATTTGTCATTTTTTAGAGCTGCGTAATACTCCATGGTGTATAACTGCCACATTTTTTTAATCCATTCATCCATTGAAGGGCATCTGGGTTGGTTCCACAGTCTAGCTATTGTGAATTGTGCTGCTATGAACATCGATGTGGCAGTATCCCTGTAGTACGCTCTCTTAAGGTCTTCAGGGAATAGACCAAGAAGGGCAATAACTGGGTCAAATGGTGGTTCCATTCCCAGCTTTCCCAGGAATCTCCATACTGCTTTCCAAATTGGCTGCACCAATTTGCAGTCCCACCAGCAATGTACAAGAGTACCCTTTTCCCCACATCCTCTCCAGCACTTGTTATTGTTTGACTTCCTGATGGCTGCCAATCTTACTGGAGTGAGATGGTATCTTAGGGTAGTTTTGATTTGCATTTCTCTGACTGCTAGAGATGGTGAGCATTTTTTCATGTACTTATTGATTGATTGCATGTCCTCCTCTGAGAAGTGTCTGTTCAGGTCCTTGGCCCATTTATTGATTGGGTTATTTGTAATCTTATTGTCTAATTTTTTGAGTTCTTTGTATATTCTGGTAATTAGGGCTCTATCTGAAGTGTGTGGAGTAAAGATTTGTTCCCAGGATGTAGGCTCCCTGTTTATCTCTCTTATTGTTTCTTTTGCTGAGAAAAAACTTTTTAGTTTGAGTAAGTCCCATTTGTTGATTCTAGTTGTTAACTCTTGCGCTATGGGTGTCCTATTGAGGAATTTGGAGCCCGATCCCACAGTATGTAGATCATAACCAACTTTTTCTTCTATCAGATGCCATGTCTCTGATTTAATATCAAGCTCCTTGATCCATTTTGAGTTAACTTTTGTGCAAGGTGAGAGATAGGGATTCAGATTCATTTTGATGCAAATGGATTTCCAGTTTTCCCAGCACCATTTGTTGAAGATGCTATCCTTCCTCCATTGCATGCTTTTAGCCCCTTTATCAAATATAAGACAGTTGTAGTTTTGTGGATTGGTTACTGTGTCCTCTATTCTGTACCATTGGTCCACCCGCCTGTTTTGGTACCAGTACCATGCTGTTTTTGTTACTATTGTTCTGTAGTATAGTTTGAAGTCTGGTATCACTATACCGCCTGATTCACACTTCCTGCTTAGCATTGTTTTTGCTATTCTGGGTCTTTTATTATTCCATATGAATTTCATGATTCTTTTATCTATTTCTACAAGAAATGCTGTTGGGATTTTGATTGGCATTGCATTGAACTTATAGAGAACTTTTGGTAATATCGCCATTTTGATGATGTTGGTTCTGCCTATCCATGAGCAGGGTATATTTTTCCATCTTCTAAGGTCTTCTTCTATATCTTTCTTTAGGGTTCTGTAATTTTCATTGTATAAATCTTTCACCTCTTTTGTTAGGTTGATTCCCAAGTATTTTATTTTTTGGGGGAATATTGTGAATGCAGTAGTTGTCCTCATTTCCGTTTCAGAGGATTTGTCGCTGATATACAGGAATGCCTTTGATTTATGCGTGTTGATCTTATATCCTGCCACTTTGCTGAATTCATTTATTAGCTCTAATAGCTTCTTTGTAGACCCTTTTGGGTCTGCTAGGTATAGAATCATATCATCTGCAAATAGTGATAATTTAAGTTCTTCTTTTCCTATTTTTATGCCTTTAATTTCTTTTGTCTGTCTAATTGCTCTGGCCAGTGTTTCGAGGACTATGTTGAACAGAAGTGGTGAGAGAGGGCATCCCTGTCTTGTACCAGATCTTAGAGGGAATGCCTTCAATTTTTCTCCATTCAGAATGATGCTGGCCTGTGGCTTATCATAGATTGCTTTTACAATGTTGAGGTATGATCCAGTTATCCCTAATTTTTCTAGAGTTTTGAACATAAAGGGATGCTGTACTTTGTCGAATGCTTTTTCGGCATCTATTGAGATGATCATATGGTTCTTATTTTTAAGTCTATTGATGTGGTGAATAACATTTATTGATTTCCGTATATTGAACCAGCCTTGCCTCCCAGGGATGAATCCTACTTGATCATGGTGTATAATTTTTTTGATATGTATTTGAATCCGATTCGCCAGAATTTTATTGAGGATTTTTGCGTCAAGGTTCATTAGAGATATTGGTCTGTAGTTTTCTTTCTTTGAAGTGTCTTTGTCTGGTTTCGGAATCAGGGTGATGTTGGCCTCGTAGAATGAATTTGGAAGTTCTCCCTCTTTTTCTATTTCCTGAAATAGCTTGAAAAGTATTGGTGTTAGTTCCTCTTTAAAGGTTTTGTAAAACTCTGCTGTATACCCATCCGGTCCTGGGCTTTTCTTAGTTGGTAGTCTTTTGATGGTTTCTTCTATTTCCTCTATTGTTATTGGTCTGTTTAGGTTGTCTATATCCTCCTGACTCAATCTGGGCAGATCATAAGATTTAAGGAATTTATCTATGCCTTCACTATCTTCTATTTTATTGGAGTATAAGGATTAAAAATAATTTCTGATTATCTTCTGTATTTCTGAAGTGTCTGTTGTGATATTGCCTTTTTCATCGCGTATGCTAGTAATTTGGGTTCTCTCTATTCTTCTCTTCATTAGCATGGCTAAGGGTCTGTCAATTTTATTTATTTTTTCAAAGAACCAGCTTTTAGTTTTGTCAATTTTTTCAATTGTTTCTTTTGTTTCAATTTCATTAATTTCAGCTCTGATTTTAATTATTTCTTGCCTTCTACTTCTTTTGCTGTTGTTTTGCTCTTCTTTTTCTAGGATTTTGAGATGAAGTATGAGATCATTTATTTGTTGGTTTTTTCTTTTTTTGAAGAATGAACTCCAAGCAATGAATTTTCCTCTTAGAACTGCTTTCAATGTGTCCCATAGATTCCGATATGTTGTGTCAGTGTTTTCATTTAACTCTAGGAAGTTTTTAATTTCCTCCTTGATGTCTTCTAAAACCCATTGATCATTCAGCAATCTATTGTTCATTCTCCAAGTGATGCTTGATTTTTCCTTCCTTCTTTTATTATTGATTTTCAGTTTCATTCCATTATGATCAGATAAGACGCATGGTATTATCTCTACCCCTTTATATTGTCTAAGAGTTGCCCTGTGACATAATATATGGTCTATTTTTGAGAAGGTTCCATGTGCTGCTGAGAAAAAAGTGTAACTACGTGATGTTGGGTGGTATAGTCTATATATGTCAATTAAGTCTAGGTTGTTAATTGTGTTATTGAGTTCAATAGTTTCCTTATTTAACTTTTGTTTGGAAGATCTGTCCAGTAGTGAGAGAGGTGTGTTGAAGTCTCCCATGATTATTGTATGGTGGTCTATTAGACTCTTGAACTTGAGAAGAGTTTGCTTGATGAACACAGCTGCACCATTATTTGGGGCATATATATTTATGATTGTTATGTCTTGTTGGTGTATGGTTCCCTTGAGCAGTATGAAGTGTCCTTCTTTATCCCTTTTGATTAACTTTGGCTTGAAATCTATTTTATTAGATATGAGTATGGACACTCCTGCTTGTTTCCGCAGTCCATATGAGTGGTATGATTCTTCCCAACCTTTCACCTTCAGTCTATGAATATCTTTTTCTATCAGATGCGTCTCCTGTAGGCAGCATATTGTTGGGTCTTGTTTTGTGATCCATTCTACTAGCCTGTGTCTCTTGATTGGTGAGTTTAAGCCATTAACATTTAGGGTTATTATTGAGATATGGTTTGTTCTTCTATCCATATTTGTTTATTGATGTTACTAAACCTGATTTGTTATCCTCTTTGACTACTTTCCCCCCTTTACTGTCCTACCTCCCATTGTTGGTTTTCAATGTTATTTTCCATTTCCTCTTCCTGTAATGTTTTGCCAAGGATTTTTTGAAGAGATGGTTTTCTAGCTGCGAATTCTTTTAACTTTTGTTTATCGTGGAAGGTTTTAATTTCATCTTCTATCCTGAAGCTTAATTTCACCGGATACACGATTCTTGGTTGGAACCCATTTTCTTTCAGTGTTTGAAATATGTTATTCCAGGATCTTCTAGCTTTCAGAGTCTGTGTTGAGAGATCAGCTGTTATCCTGATTGGTTTACCCCTAAATGTAATCTGCTTTCTTTCTCTTGCAGCTTTTAAAATTCTCTCCTTATTCTGTATGTTGGACATCTTCATTATAATGTGTCTAGATGTGGATCTCTTATGATTTTGCACATTTGGCGTCCTGTAGGCTTCTAGGATTTGGGATTCTGTCTCACTCTTCAAGTCTGGGAAGTTTTCTCGTATTATTTCACTGAATAGACTGTTTATTCCTTTGGTATGGAGCTCTGTGCCTTCCTGTATCCCAATGACTCTTAAATTTGGTCTTTTGATATTGTCCCATAATTCTTGGATGTTCTGCTCATGGTTTCTTAGCAGACTTGCTGAGCTGTCTATGTTCTTTTCCAGTTGAAATACTTTGTCTTCATTATCTGATGTTCTCTCTTCTAAGTGATCTACTCTGCTGGTAGTATTCTCAATTGAGTTTTTAAGTTGGTGTATTGTTTCCTGCATTTCTAGGATTTCTATTTGTTTGTTTTTTATTACCTCTATCTCCCTGTGAAATTGATCTTTTACTTCCTGGATTTGTTTGTCAATGTGATCTTTCATTGTCTGATTTTGCTGTCTCATGTCTTCCTTGAGACTCCAGATCATCTGAAGCATATATATCCTGAACTCTTTATCTGACATTCCATCTGTTGCAGCTATTATCTCTTCTAAAGTTGTGTTGACCTGCATTGCTTGTGGTCCTTTCTTTCCTTGTCTTTTCATACTGCTGGCGTTTCTTTTTGCTTGGTGCAACTGTTGTGTTTTTGAAATTTACCCCCTATTTATTTATATTGCTCTTGTATAGTTGGGAAGTCTCCCTTGCAGGGCGGGTAGTGGCTGTGCTCCTCCTCTAATTATGGTGGTCTGTCTACCACGCTGATTGGTCGCAGGTCTGCCCCCCCTGCGGGCACGGGTGGCGGCTCTGCTCTGTCCCCACTCCAATTGTGGTAACGTAACTACCACGCCCTGGGGTCGTTGGTCCTGATCTGGATGTGGGTGGCAGCTCTGCTGGGTCCCCACTCCAATTGGTGTGACGTGTCTACCACGCTGGCAGACCTCTAGGCTGGTGGGTCGCAGTTCTGCACAGCCCCCACTCCCAATGGGGGTACCTGACTACCTCTCCAACGGGTTGCTGAGCCCCCTCCGGACCCGGGCGGCGACCCTGCTCCACCCCCACTCCAACCAGTGTGACGCGACTGCCTCGGTGTTACGTGTCCACCACGCTGGCAAGCTACCTGGCCTGTCTTTCCAGTGGGCCGCAGGTCTGCCTGCCCTGCTTGCTCAGATGGCAGCTCTGCACAGCCCCTACTCCAAATGAGGTTACTTGACTACCGCGCCGTGGGGTCGCTGGTCCTATTCTAGGCGTGGGCGGCTACTCTCTTCAGCCCCAGCTGCATTTGGGGTGTCATGATATCACGCCGGCGGGTCACTTGGCCTGCTCTGGGTGCAGGTGGAAGCTCCTCTCTGCCCTCACAGCACCCAGCAGGACCCTGATTGAGAAGCAGTTACAGCCGGTTCCCTAGCCTTGGGCCAAAGCAGCTTAGGTAGCCAGAACCCCGCCTCTACTATCCCGACGCACTCTCTGCTGGGAGCTGGCTCCAGCGAGCGACCCCCACGGGTTCCCCAGCCCCAGGCCAAAACTGTTCCGGGAGTCAGAACTCAGTCGCCCCAAGCTCAGCACACGCTCCACTTGGAGCTGGCCTCCACCGGCAGTCTCCGAAGTTTCCTCAGACCTGGGCCAGGTTAGCCCCGGGAACCAGAATCCAGCTGCTCAGTGCCCGGCACACGCCTTGCCAGGCACGAGCCTCTAGGAGTATTCTCCACAAGATCCCCAGTCCCGAGCCTGAGCAAGAAATCTGTCTGCTAGACGCAGGCAAATACCAGCCTAAAATCACCTGTTCCGTAGCTGAATGAGCTGAGATCAGTAGAACATGGGGATGATTACATCATCTCTCCGAAATGGCGGCTGCTGTCCTCCTCTGTGGTCCGACCGGTGTCTGGAACCAAACTGGGCCGCTTCTCTCCTCTGTCTCAAAGCCGGAACTCAGCACTAAGGACAGCCAATGTACCACTGGCGGGAGCCCCCCGAATCCGATCGCTGCTCCCCCGCTCCGGGACCTTGCCGCTCCCCAGCGCGCGCCACAGACTTCAGCCGTGGGGCGATCGCGTATCAGGGTATGCGACCCTCTGTGCGGAGAAATGGAGCTCCCACAGCAGAACTTTACACGATGGAAATCTGACCCCTAGATTCTGGAGCATCTCAATTTCACTGGAAATTCCCAACAAGATAGCCTTCAGCCGTTTCACATCGTCTTTCTCACGCTTAGTGACGCGGCGCACTGGGGTGATGCACTCCCTTCGCCGCCATCTTCTTGTGTTCCCACAACCAACTTTTAAGAGAAAGAAGTGCCTCTATTTCACCAAAATTTCTTCAAATCTTTTCATCTTCATTCTTTCATAGCACCTTTATTAAGAACCTCAAGTACTTGGTGCACGCTGGTGCAGAATGACTTCCTACTGCAGGTCAAGGGCACAGGCGCCACCGAAGCTGGCAGCACGGGAGCCACTCGGACCCCTGACCCAACCAGGGCCCCGGGCCGACAAGCTCGAGCCTCCGAAGGCCGATGCCACCGAGGACAAGGGAAGTAGCAGCAGCAGCAAGGCCAAGAAGGCAGCGGTTGGGAGCAAGAAGTTGAAGAAGGCAGCCAAGCCCAGTGTCCCCAAGGTGCCCAAGGGCTGCAAGTGAGCACCCCAGCCCCACAGGCGACAACGTGGAGGGGGACTGTCCCCACTGGGCCACGACCTCACCTCCCTATTTCTTTTCTTTTCTTTTTCTTTTTTTTGGTAGTGGAGATTGAACCCAGGGGTGCTTAACCACTGAGCTATATCCCCAGCCCTTTTACTTTTTAAATTTTGAGACAGGGTCTCATGAAGTTGCTTAGGGCCTTGCTAAGCCCACTCCTATTTCTAAAACTCCTGAAAAGAAGAAATTATTAAATGCCCAGCCCAAAAGAACTTCACACAAAGTTTTAGGCAGACTCTATCGCCTTAAAGATGAGAACCACTGCGTAAAACATTGGGAAGGGCTCTGAGTATCTTTACGAAAAATTTGTACGCACCTCCTTATAGTCTACAGGTCTATATTTGAATCTTATTAAAATGTGATTGACATTGACAAAAGAGTAGCAACTGTACACGTTCATTTATGTAACATTCAAAAACCGGAAATGACCAATTTCTGCTGTTAGAACACAAAACTGTGGTTATTTTGGGATGTATGGGTAAATAACTGGGGTGGGGGTAAGAGAAGGGTTCTGGGATTTGGTCATGTTTTGTTTTTTGTTGGTTATATGTGTGTTGCAATTCTGAAAATTCACCAAACTCTGTATTTATGATCTGCTCATTTGTCTGTATTTATCTTATGCTTCAGTTGAAAAATTTAAAGCATATTAATACTGTTGTGATGTTAAAATTAAAAAAAATAATTTGTTTTTCACTCTTGCTCAATTTATGACTCCTAGCTCTCCTGCCCCAGTGGTATCTTTTTGCTGGGTCTTGCCAGGCTAGAGACCAGACAGTACTCTTTTCTGAGGCTGGCTGCCCAGCAAGGTGCCCACCCTTTGAGAGAGCCATCTCACCTGCAACCTTGGAGTTGTAGGCTACACCAACCCCACAAATATTGTTGTTGGCTGCTGCTGAGACTTCTCCTGCACATCGAGTTCCGTGGCTGTGGGAAAAAAAAAAAGACAAATTAGATACCTCTTTTGAAGAATTTAAAAATAAATTAGAGGGGCTGGGGCTGTGGCTCAGCAGTAGTGCACTTGCCTGGCATGTGTGAGTCACTGGGTTCAATTCTCAGCACCACGTATAAATACATAAAAAATAAAGTTCTATCAATAACTAAAAAAAAATTAAAAAAATAAATTAGAGCAGTTTTAGTTTTTTACTATATTTTCATTACTGATTTTATACATAGGAATGTCCACTCTTACCATGCCTATTCAATATTGTATTTGAAAGTTAGCCAGAGCATTCAGGCAAGAGAAGGAAATTAAAGGGCTACAAAAAGGAAGAGTCGTCAAATTATCTCTACTGAGAAGACCCAAAAAACTCCACCAGAATATTTCTAAATCTGATAAACAAATTCAGCAAAATAGCAGGATTTAAAAAAAAATCAACATGCAAAAATCATTCGCTTCTGTATGTATCAATAATGAAACTGTTGAAAAAGAAATTGGGAAAATAATTCCATTCACAATAGCCTAGAATAAAATAAAATAAATCTGAGAAAAAAAATCGCCAAAAGTATTTGGTGGAGATTCTTAAATTCTACCAGCTGGAGACAGTCGGGTTCTTTTTAAGGGTTCTGCTGGGGCCGAGCCAGCCTGTGGCCCACCCAATTTTCTGTCTGTATATCCTAACGTTCCCTCTCATCCTGCCCCTCTCTCCAGTGGCCTTCTTGACCTTGGGTTGTCTCCATCATAAAGAAGTTTCTGAGAACATTTTTAACCTTAACATTTGATCTTTACTTTAAAATTTGAAGTATCTTCCTGCGGATAACACACAGGTTTCCTTAGAAATGGAACATAATATAAAACAGGTCTGTGCTCGTTGGAACGGCTCTGAGTTTTTTGAAGCACTAGGGTGGTGGGCCCGTGCTTATTTCCAGGGGTGTTTCAGTCCACAGGGATGTAAGGCTGCCTGTCCAAAGGGGCTAATGATTACAGCTTCATTGGGTCTTAGCCTCCTTTGTTACCTATTATGTGTATATATATATATATATATATATATATATATATATATATTATAAACATTTACACATTCATTATGTATATTTTGTGAGTACATATAATATGTGAAATCTGCAGACATGCGTGCATGCATGCACACGCCCAAACACATACACACACAAACACATTTTCTTTCTCTATAGGAGCAACCAGTTCTTCCTCCACAAAGGTTACTTATTTGGTGGACTCAAAATTCCCTTGGGAACAAGAATGAAATCTGTATATTTGTGTACACAGAGACCCTGTAGTCACTTGTGAAAAATCAGGTGCTGGGAAAATTCTCATCTAGTTGACTTTCAGGTTTCTGTAAAACCCATCTGAGATTCCGGGGAAGGCACTTGGTGTAACTTGGTGGGACAGTCTGTTATAGATGTGTCTTTCATAGCTGCCATTTATTCCAAAAGCTGGAGAAAATGATAAAAAATCAGCATGGAAGCTCAGACATACACATCTGATAAAATGAAATATATGTACACTTTATTTTAATTAGTATGCCCTTTAAATGAACATATTTAAGTACATATTTGGGCTTATATCTGGTTGTAAATTTATGCTTATGTATTTCTATGTAATATACATTATATATTCATCCATATATTATATATTTAAACATATACTTATGACAAATACATATCATAGTACGTATATGTATATACTTTGTATACCTGCACACGTATAGTTTTGATGTTTACTATTTATTTTATTTACTTTTTAATTGGCATTATAATTGTACATACAGAGGGGATACTGGGTGATAATTTCATACAATATACCATGGTATACATCATGTAATGATTGAGTCAGCATTTCCTGCTTCTTAAACATTTATTATTCTTTTCCTGGAAAACTTTGACCTCCTCTCTTCCAAGTCTTTATAAATATACCATAAATTGTTGTGAGCTCTAGTCCCACTCTGTGCTGCAGAACATTAGAACTTAGGCTTCCTAGTAACTGCATTTTGGTGCTTGTCATCAAACCTCCCTCTGTCCTTGCTTCCTCCCTACCCTTCCCAGCTTCTAGCAACCTCAATTCTACTCTCAATTTCTATGAAATCAACTTTTTAAGCTTCCACAGCATGCATCTCTCTCTCTGTCTCTTTCTCTCTCTCTCTCTCTCCCTCTCCACACATACACACACACACACACACACACACACACACACACACACATACACACACACACTTTAATGGATACTGATTAAATGTGACCAGCTTGCTAGCTATTTGGTTCATGCTGAATAAATACTTAAACAGAAGTTTAAAAATCAGTCCTATGTCTAATACAACAGAGACTTAATTTGCTTATTATTTAATAATCAACCTTTACATTATTATCGAAAGTATATGTATAGAAATTGGTGTCAACATACTTTATATTCAACCAGAGATATGAAAAATTGTGCTGTGTACGTGTAATAAGAATTGTAATGCATTCCACTGTCACTTATTTTTTTAAAAAATCCATAAAAAACTTGAAAAAAAAAATCAACCTTTACAAGATCTCCTTTCCTGGACCTGAAATGTGCACAGAGGAATGGTCAACATCTTTGCTAGCATCATTGAGGAGCAGACCTACAATGGCAGCCCCCTAGTGTGTGGAGTCCTGTGGAGTATGTGGGTGGCGACTGAGGCCAGAGCCAGAGAAGCAGAGCACCCTCACTGGGCAGTCTGTCCTTCCCAGGCGCTGTGCTTAGCACTCTGCCTCAAGTCCTTCGGGTCTCACAGGGCTGTGAATAGTGCTGCTCCATTCCAGAGAGGTCAAACCTGGGTCTTGGAGGGGCGAAGTGCTTGCCCAAGCAGACAATGGAACAGGGTCTGGGTCAGGTATGAGACCAATGCTCATCACTAGACCACCCCCACAGCTCTTTCTTAGACAGACAACCTTTCCCTGCCCTCTGCTAGCTCCCTCAAGACTGCAGGACTTATGCTGTGAACTGGCTTGGACAAATTAAAGTGACTGCATAATACTTGAGTATCCCCAATTCTGCCCTTTAAGTGGGAAGATGTGTGTCACGGACTCTGCAGAAGAACATACAGGAAGACACAACTCATTGCTATTTTTCAGTAACACTAATTAATAACAAACAATAAACAGAGGCTCATATAATTGCTCACAACACCCTGGCCTTTGAGTGTTCACCAACATCTTCCTTCTGTCTTGTCTTCCTGATTGTCTCAGGCAAAGGTGCTTGCTCCCCTAAATGTCAGGAAAAGCTTCTTCCAAACCTGCTTTCATTTGTTTGCTTTATATTTATTTATTTTTTTTGAACCTAGGGCCTCACACATGCTAGGCAAGCATTCTACCAGCCACTGAGTTACATCCATAATCTTTCTTCAATTTTTTATTTTGAGGCAAGGTCTATGCTAAGTTGCCCAGATTGACCTCCAGCTTGCAATCCTCCTGCCTCAGCTTCCTGAATTGCGGGCATTACAAGTGTGTGCCACCATGCCTGGCTCTGGTCACTAGATTGTCTTAAAAACTTTCAGTAGCTCCTTGCCTCTAGAAGTAAACTTAAGCCTGTGAGAAGGGGAAGTGGCTGTAGGAGGTAAAGGAAAATAACTGTGGCTTGATCAGCTTCCTAATGAAGGTTAATGGGAAGCAAATGACCAGGGTCGTGGGTGTGTTTCCCTGCCAGAGTGGCCTTGATCCGCCACCCTCCTGGGTCTGTGCCCTTGACAGTGTGATTTTCTTCCTCCTCCCATAAAGAGGTGAAATGTATTTTTCCTGACATTGAAAATGGAGTGGCCTGTGGCTTGTTTTGGATAAAAGACTGTGGCAGAAGCGAAGAGCCTAGGCCACAAGGGCTTCTTTCTCCCTTGAAGCCCTGCCTACCTGACATGTGAATAAGTCTGGGCTGCCAGTAGGATGATGAAAGACACCTGGCTCAGCGTGCCTGTCACCCTAAGCTACAGCCGTCCATCTTTCAGACACGTGGGTGAAGCTGCCCCAACCCAGAGATCCTACAGAGGACCCAGCAGCTGACCATGCCCACATGGGTGAGGCCAACTGAGATGAGAGGAGGGAGCCTGGTCCAGATGAACAGAACTGTCCAGCTGACCTATTTAGGCAACATTGGGTATCATTCAATGTTGCCATTTTTGCTAATTCAATTGATGTGAAAGGACATCTTGTTTCATTTTGCATTTTTTTCCCTCACTAGCATGGTAATCCCTTTTCCTTTCAAAAATATTTCTATTTATTGAATTAATTATTTTACATGAACAGATAATATTGCATTAGTGATTTTGCCCTATCTCTTGCCTTTTCCAGCCCAAAGCTGGCATTTCTATAATGTGGTACATTCAAAATGTGGTATAGTATACATTGGACAGTGGGACACAACTCTTTTTTATTGATACCTACTATGGGCCTGATACTGTATGAAGAGTGCTGCATTTATTATCTTCGTCAATCCTCTCAACGGCCCATTATTATCTCCATGAGTTGCTTTTCAAATAAAAGGCAGAATCGGAATTCAAACTCAGGTCTGCTGCTTCCAAACCTCTGCTCTTACCATGACCTTTAACTGTTACTTATTTCTAACTATCAGAAACGAGCAAGTGTGATGGTTAATTTTATGTCTCAACTTGGCTGGAGCAGAGAGAATGCAGGTATTTTGAATTATGGAATATTTTAAGGATACCAACAGTTTTGATGAATAACACAATGAATCTCATACGGCCGTCATTTGAATACATCAAAGCTGAGTATTTGCTGTACTTTAGATTTTTTAAAAAGATACCATTATAGATATAATTGAAACCCCTCCTAAGATCACTCCCTCTTTGTTTCCTTAGAGGTGGCCTCTATAGTAAATGCTCATGCCTATTTTTAGGTCATTGTCTTATGATCACATATGTATAAGCATATATTAATGACTTGTTTTCAAGTTCTATATAAATATTTCATAGTATATGGTCTATCCAAAATTGCGTTTTTGAGGTTTATTCATGAATTTTGGTTCAACCATTTTTAGCCCTGTGTAGTAGTCCACTTATAAATATGTTGCCATTTATTGGTTCATATTCCTAAGGATAGGCATTTAAGGCATTTGCAATTTGCTTCCTATTACAAATAATTTGAAAAGAAACGTTCTTGTGTGTTATTTCTTTGTGCACATGTGCTAGAGTTTCTTTGGGATATTTATGTAAGAGTGAGCCCAGGTTGTATGGACGTATCCTACTTCCTGCAGGGTGGGAGTGTCCCTGATGCTTAATATTCTTGTCAACACTTAATGCTCTCAAGGTTTTTTCTTTTTTGCCAGTCCAATCTTGTGAAATGGTATCTCATTGTTTCATTTTACATCTCCCTCATGACCAGCAAGGTAATCTTTTCAGATGTTAATCAAATAGATTTTCTCTTCTGTCAATTGCCTGTTTGATACCTTGGCCCATTTTATTTTCTACTGAGGCATTTGTCTCCATCCCCCATTGATTTATAGTCATTCTTTGTAAATTTTATATATTAATCCTTTTTTTTCATAATTTTTTTTTGCACACATCTGCTAGTCTGTGGCTTGTCTTCCAACTATGTTTGCTGTTACTTTTGTTGAACAAAGGGCTTCATTTTTTTTTAAATGTTCTTTTTAGATATACATGACAGTAGAGTGTATTTTGACATACGATACATACATGGAGTCTAACTTATGGGCTTAATTTTAATGTACCATGTTTTGTTAATCTTTTCCTTTGTGATTTAGTGTCTTGTTTAAAAAATCCATCTCTATATATCAGGATCACAAAGATATTTTCTATAGTTTATTTAAAAAGGTTTATAAGGTATTTAGGATTTTACTTCTCCTAGAATTTATTTATGCTCAGCATGTGGGATAGATGACTCTTTTCTTATTCCATATAATAGATAGCATAATTTATTAAATACTATTGCTCCATCTTTGTTATTATTGCTCTCTTGGTCATATAGTGAGCTTCCTTTTACCTGGGGTCTTTCTATACTGTTTCTTTGATCTTTTTGTCACTCTCTATTCTAGGCCTATTTTCTCACGTTATAATTTCATAATGTTTTGATGTCTGGAGGATGACGCTTCCCCACTTTGCTGTTTTTCTGATGTCCATGATCTTTCCTCATCTTCTTTTTCTTCTATATCTTCATTCTCTTCCTCCTTATTTCTGCTCTTCCCCTTTGTCTTTCTCTATTCGTGGCTTCTTGCTTTTCCATATCAATTTAGCCTAGTTCCACTGAAAAATGCTACTGAAACTTTTAATTGAAATTGCACTGAATGAAGAGATTAACTTGACATCTTTATATTGTTCTACTTGCTTCTTCATGAACGTAGTGTGTCACTCTATAATTCGGGAATGCTTTTATGTGTTTGCTAAGTTTTATAATTTTTTTTTACATCTTTTCTTAGATTTATAATTATTTGATCAGCTATGGGATGTGGCATTGTGTGGAATAAAAGAGATGATTGGCAGCATTCTTATGTTGTCCCAGACATAAGAGAATGCTATCCAAGTTTTACCATTAAGAATAATGTTTGCTGTAGGTTTTTGATAAACTCTATTATCTTCCCCACTGTAATTATTACTCAAAATGTATTCAGGATAGCTTTTATCCCATTTATGGATATTTTATTTCAGGGGCTATCTTTTTCAATGCAGTGAGTTATTTTTTGACATTCAGGCTTTTATTCTTGCCTGGGTTTCTTCCATTATTTATTTTTCTTCTAAAATCGGTGTTACGTCTCTGCATTTACCACCCTGAGAAAGCCACACAGAACCTATTTTAAAGTCTTTTTCAAGACTTCTCCACAAAATTGATTTCATCTGGTAAAAAAAACTATGTCCTGTTTTTTTTTTTTTCATTTTGTTAGGTGTGTTTATTCAAGTGTTTGGGAATTTTGGATTGCAGGCTAATTTTGAGGTGGAGATTTTTATTTCTTTTCTTTTTTACTTTCTCTCTCTCTTTGGGCTTCTTTCCTGGTTAGTAGTTTAAAAATTGCTTGAGTTGATTCCTTAGTTCTTTATCTCTCATCCAGGAGCTTTAATGGGGTTTCAAGACTCTGGATGCACAGATATACGGGGGAGCAGGCAGAGCTGGCCCGCAGGGTAGTGTGCAAGTTGGCCAGTTTACATGAGATTGTCTTTGTCCTCTGGTCTCCCTGGATTTACAGACTCTTTAGACAGCCGTAATCCCGTGGTAGCTAGTTACAGTCTTTTCAGCTATGTCTTTGGAGATAGAAGTTTTGATGTTATATATATCAGAGTTGAAATATAGATTCCCCAGCTAGTTTGATATGAACCATGTTTTGCTGGGTAATGTCCAATGAGCTGTATAAGGGAAGGCTTGGGGGTTTTAAGAGCCCACTGGTTAGAAGAGGTGAGAATGAATAGGTTAGGCAAAACAGGTTAGGATAGGTGATGGGTGAAGAATGTGCAAAGCCACTCCAGGGGAAAGAGCAAAATGTTTTTTTTTTTTTTTTTTTTTTTTGTAAATGTGAGGAGTCCCCCACTCTGTTTTTCAGAGGCTAAAGTTAGGCCTTTGAGTTTTCCTAATCAATTGAACTTGTCTCACATGTACAAGGTGTCTTTGGATGTAATTCCTTTCTCACTCAGCACCATGGCAACACAGGCACTAGACCCTTGCTAGAAAGTTCGACCCTTGTGCCATTGCTGTCTGATTTCTGTCAAGAGCTCAGAAGAGAGAACTATTGTCCAAGTGGGTGGGGAATCTTTGACTTAACTCCTGTAGAAATCCCTTTACTGAAATTCACAGTTACATTTACTGCCACTTAGGGAGTGCCTTCTGTGTGCCATGCTGTGTACCAAAGTTCTCTGTGTTCCTGTCTCTAATCCTCACGAAGACCCTTTAAAGTGGGAACATTAGTCCCATTTTATAGATAGGGAAACTGATTCCAGGATAACTCATCCTAGACCAAACAATTCACATAATAGTGCACTTATTGATGGCAATCTGTTGTATTTTTCTGTCTAGAACAAATTATACTCCATGCTTTTATAATTATGTCAAAATGATTCCTCATGTTATGTATAACTAAAAAGAACCAATAAAAATAAAAAAAACAGAGTAATTCTTACTGCTTGAAGAATGTAAAATTCCTCTATATGGCACGAATGATATCAGCTTCCAAAGTAGAAGTGATTATACCAACACACAGGTTTTGTTTCACAGTCTTTAAAAATTTATCCATAATTCCTAAATCGGTGTCGTGTCTATTTCTTTTATCCAAAGGGGAAATTTAAATACTGTCTAATCCTGGTAGAGAACTAGAAATAAAACTTTTAAAAACCTCTGGTATTTCTCCAAAGGCTCTGAATAGCTAACAAAATTAACTCTGTTGGATTTCATTGCTCTCTGGTTTGGATGTAGAAAGGGCTAGTTATGAGCAGCAACCTTTAAGCTAATATCAACTTATGAGGTAGTCTCAATGTGCACATGAAAAAAGTTAGATTAGGTCTTTGGAAACATTTTGAATTTTATTATTAGGAAGTGATTTCAGAACCAGTCCATAGGACATCTATTCCTGAGCCATTAAGTGTCACCAGGGTGAAGTATCAGTGTGAAAACAGCAAGCCAGAGAGGGCCATTTTTCTTCCATGGCCTGTTGCATAAAGTTCTTCCAAATGAAATATGGGTTTTAATAAAAAAGTTAATCACTGAAAATCTTTCTTATTTGAAAGTTTAACTAACGTTATCAATCAAATCAGCTCACACTGAGACACATATTCTTCAGTATCTATTCATCCTTCTTCCTTTCCCCCAATTTTGGTTGCTTGACTAATAAATGTCTTCTCTCTTCCTGAATTTACAGCAAACTTTTTGCAGCCAGGAATTGCATCTAGTCCAGAATCTCTTACTCTTTAAGACTTAATAGATAGAGAGTGTTATGTCCCCTGTTGCTTCATAAATATTGCCGATGGCAGGGATGACATTTCAGTGGTGAATGCCTGTCAAAGAAATGCTATGCAAGAGGGATTTTTATAGACAACAGCACAGTAATGGAATACAGATATGTAATGCATCACCAAAAATTGACTTAAAACAGAGCAAGCCTGCAAGATTATTGACAAAATGTGGGCCGCAAACCTTGCAAGTGGCAGGCAGCTCTAAAATGGACAGATGTCAAGGCCACCTGACATCTCAGCATGGCTGAAAAGGTGGGCCACCCATCTATCAACCAGTCAATCAATATTTACTGAAGGCCAGCAAGGGAAAAACATGTGATGCTAGATCCTGACGCCTTGTGGCAAATCAATTATATCTGTTATGCCCAATACTGATGCTTGTTAGATGTGTAATATTTTCGACCTTTTTGCAGTTATGGTTATTATTATTGTTATTATTTTGTTTGGCCCGATATCTTTCTCTGATTGCAAGCAAGGAGGAAATTATAATCCATTTGCAAATTTCTCAACTGTGTTTCAAATATGTCTCTGGAGCTCAAGGTCTGCATGTAATTATTAAATGGTTCACCATAGAATAAACTGGCTCTACTTAAAAAGGCACAATCCTACAAAATCAAATCAAGCACAGGGCAAGACATGGTAAGGTCCCTATTCCCTAAAAGAGAAATGTTCTCTGCATATGTATGAGTGTGTTTTCATAAAGTCTTTTGACTTTTGAGTTTTAAATATGTTCTTAAAGAGATGTAGATTTGAAGGGAAAGCAAGTTAATAAGTAAGTACAGAGGGCATGATATAATGGTTTCAAGTGTCAGGGAAACCCAGGAGGGATGTGTTGCTATTCAACTCGGTTTCCTTTCCATGGGGTAATTTTTTACTTGCTCGTTGGAGGCTATTCCTTGTAGGACATTTTATTTTGTACTTTCCACAGCAATGAGGATCCGTGACGGGGAGCTGCTGCCATTTCCTGTGCAGCAATTGCTCCTGTGTTCGGACTAGACTTTGTGGCAGGCAGTGTGGCTGGAACAGTGAACAGCAAAAGCCCATTCCTGGTCAGCACCAGTCAGCCTTTCCTGGAGTTTTGGTGCATGCTGAAATGAACCTTTTTCAAGAGCCCCAATTCTGCCTTACAGAGATGGAGTAGTGGGCTCAGTGCCCACATCCAGTAGAGAACACCTGAAGAACTGGTGGCATGCATTTGTGGCTGTGAAGTTGAGGTGCGGCTCCTGTGTGACCTGCAGCAGATTCTGTATCACCCAGGGGTCAGTGCTGGCCAATCTTAGGGCTCCTTGGGCCTCTGGTGGCAACACTCCTTGAGGACAATGGGAGAAGGTTTCTCATCTACACCTCCAGTTCCTCACCAGACTACAACATCTCTCCTCCTTTCTCTTAGCAGCCTGTTCAAATCTTCCCTGTCCCTTCCATGAACCCTTCTTAGAATGATGTCCCTGCACCAGTCTTTAACTCCCAGACCAGTTATCCAGTCCACCTCCTGAACCTCTCAGTTTCTCCATCTTCGTCTAAATGGGGTACACTTGCCCTAGGATATACTTGTCCCGTACCTCTACTATCTTCCTTCAAATCCTGGACCAATGACCTCCTCACTGGGTGCAAAACCTGCCTCTGGGACTTATTAGCTGTTTGACCTTGCACATTACTTAAGTTCTCTGTGCCTCAGTTTCCAAAATGGGAATAATTTTGGTAATACCTGTTCAGAGGGTTAGTATATGAATTAATGGAATTAATACACACAAGCACTAAAAATAATACCTGAAGGATGGCTAACTGATCAGTGTGTACTAACTCTCCTTGTTTCATTGTTTCAGCCTGGGCTCCATTTTACACTGTAGTGATTTGAGCATGTGTTTCCTTTTCATATGACATTGCAGGCTCCTTACAAGCTGGTACACCCAAACTAGCAGTTTCATGAGTACCAAACTCTGGACCCAGGTCTAGTGATTGTCTCATTTTGTGACCTATTGCAATTTAAGTTTTCTTCTCCTCCTCCTCCTCCTTTTTTTTTAAACTGGGGATTGAACCCAGGGGTGCTCAACTCCTAAGCCACATTCCAGATCTTTTTAAATTTTAGAGACAGGGCCTCACTAAATCGCTGAGACTGACTTTGAACTCACAATCCTCTTGCCTGAGTCCTGAAAGGGAAGTGACCACAACACTCGGAGGGACCAAAAGATCTTTACTGCAGCAGTGAGAAAGAGAAGAAAAGAGAGAGAGAAAGAGCAGGGAAAGAGAGAAGAAAGGGTGGGGGAGAGCAAAGCACAAGAGAGAAATAAAGAGAAGAAAGAGAGAGAGTGAGAGGAGAGGGAGTTTGAGAGAGAGACTGAAAGCGAGAGAAGAAAGAGAGAGCAAGAGAGAGGTTGAGAGGGAGAGTGAGAGAGAGTGAAGAAAGAGAGAGCAAGAGAGAGCGAAAGTAAGAGCAAGAGCAAGAGAGAGAGACAGAGAGAGCAAGAGCAAGAGAGAGGGGCCTGGCAGGAGGGAGTTTTTATAGCCAAATCTAATGGGGTCTCTGGGTCTGCAAGCTGCCTTGTTGGTGTACAGTGATTGGATCATAAGTAGTTGCTAAGGTGTCATCTTCTGCCTTCAGGCAGATGGGGCAGGGGTCAGATGTGGGTTTCTGTTGCACCAGATGGGCAAGGGCCGAGTATTTAGTCTTGAGTGGGGTTGAGTGTTCAGACTTGATGCAAACAGGTGATAAAGGACCAGACAGAGGGGGCTTTGGGTGCGTGGGTTATCCTGCAGCTAACATTCATTCAGCCTGCCCTGCAGTCAACTTGGTTCAGCCTGCCCTGCACCTAACAAGTCCCCCTCCCCAGTTGCTGGGATTATAGGTGTGGACCACTGCACCCAACTTGTTTACTTCTTATTGTAGAAAATATTAGAGATAAATGAAAATAGAGTAAACTCCCATGTACCCATCTCCTGTATTTAACAATGATTAACCCATAACCATTTTTATTTCTTCAATATCCTAGCCCACTCACCAACCTCTTACTTCAAGATATAAGTAGTATTGAAGAAAATACCAGGAAAAATATCATTTCATTCCAGAGGGAATTTTAGTAAACACATCCTACCCTTGTGGGAAAGAATGCCTTATTTGAATCCTCTGTCAGCTAATCTGGGATTGTCTCTAGATGGTGCCAACATTTTGGAGCAAGAGTTCTCCCAGTGCTAAGGACATGAATTTTGACTTACCATCCTCCAGTAATTATTTACAAAAGCAGTTATGTTTTGAAAGACCATGAATTGAGCTGGGCATCAACCAATCTTTGTAATAACAAGCTATGGCAGATGAGGATCTTTGAAAATTACTTGATAATTGGGAAAAACCTATTTATTGGTCAAAGTGGACACTCTATCTTGAGTCATTGATTTCTTCGGGCACAGGGATCATGATTGCCTGAGTGACTATGACTGTGTCTTGGGGTGAATGGACACTTGGGAATTCTTACTGCTGATAATGATGAATTTTTATTACAGAAAACACTAATTAGTTCTATTTAGAGGTTTTAGGCCAGTTTAAAACTGTACTTTCAAGAACAAGTTTGCAAATGAAAATAATTTAGAGAGAAGGCATTTCCTTAGCATTTAAATTTTTAATTTTTTAATTTTTATTTTTGGTACTCAGCATGGAACCCAAGGGCATTCTGCCACTGAGCTATGCCCCTAGCCCTTTTCATTTTATTTTTTGAATTTTGATACAGGGCCTCACTGTTACCTAGACTAACCTTGAACTTGAAATTCTGCTGCCTCAACCTCCTAGTAGCTGGGATTACAGACATGTATCACCGTATCTGGTTCTTAGCATTTTGTTTTTTAAAGAAATATTCTTATAGCATATCATGCAAGAACATTTGGTTGGGGAAGATTGTGTTTGGATTAAATATATGGGGTTTGGGAAAAAATATTTTGTTGGTTATATTTTTGGACCTGAATCAACTCATCAAAATTCTGGTTAGAACATACTAGCTGCAGAGAGACAGTAATCAAGCCAAAGCTAGGCTCTTCTCATAAGAGGATCCCAGACTTCCATTGCCAATTACATTTATTTATTTTTCTATTCATTTATTTATTTTTAAAAGTAGACACCTATTATTATTATTATTATTATTGTTGTTGTTGTTGTTGTTGTGTGGGACCAGGGATTGAATCCAGGGCCTTATGCTAGGCAAACACTCTACCAACTGAGCTATATCCCCAGGCCCTGCCAATTATATTTAACTATCAGTTTTATGACATTGATTTGATAACTTCAGATACCTGTGTCTGAGGGGATTTATTTGGTTAGGGCATTTGAGGATCTAGGGTTATATAAGTCATGGGAACCAGAGATACTTTATACCCAATGTTCTCAGACTTTTATCTATTCTCACTCTCCAAACACACACTTCCAAGCACAACATCATAATTTTCAGGCTGTAGATGAAGTTAATAGAGAATGTATTGGGCTATTGAACATCAGCAATGGCGTTCTAAAAATATTATGAATTTGAATTTTATTTTAGTCTTTCTCCTTTTCTGTATTGTAAGCCCGATGTAAGATAGGACACATGAGTAGGAGTCCTGTCTCTTCCTCTGACTTTAACTAGCCAACTTGCTAACTGTAAGAACTGGTACTAAGTCACCTGGTCCAATGAGAATCTACCCTGGCCACTCTCTGGACATAATGCTTCTTGCATAAAATAGTAAAAATGATATTTAAAAAAAATCTGGACTTAGAAATAATTTATATCATGGGTTTAATATTGTCTTTGACTTGAACCCTATTCTTTGATCAGGGAAGGAGACCACATGAGCTGTTGTAAGATTATAGCAGAAACACTTTTCAAAAGCATTCAGATACAGGTCCATGGGACAGAAAGCGTTTTTTTTTTTTTTTTTTTTAATGTTTCAACAGATTGAATGAAAATAGTATTTAAATTTTTTTTGTTCTTTAGAATTACTTTGCAGTAAGTAGAGAAAAGATCTCTGGTTCCTAATTTTTCTTATTATGAACACATTAAAGTACAAATTATTTCTAATTCAACAGAACAAAATAGTCAAAAGATCATTCTTTGAGGAGCATTGTAAGATTTAAAAAAAAAATCCATGAATGTGGAGAATGTAACCACTAAGAGGAAAAGTTGCGATATGATTCAGTAAAACATTGGGATGGTTTTGCTGGTGATACTCAAACCTTAAACAAAACAAAGCAATATAAAATCCCAAGCCTAATGTAAGTGATCCTCCCAAGGCCCAGTTTACCTGTTGAACCAGTCGTCTGTGTAGCGAGGGTAAGGATAGGGGTCATTGCTGCTGAAGTCGTAACTTGCTTCGGCATTCTGAAAAACACAAGGTGTCTCATTAGGTCGGGAAAGCCAGGGGCACAGCAAAGTGAGACTGCTGTGAGCACACTGTTTTATGTTTACAGTCACCACCAGAGCGCTGTGCTAATGTTCTGCACCGGACCAGCTCATGCAAAATTGTGACAGAGTTGAGACAGGGCCTCACTGTTCCTGGGAGCCTTCTCTCCTTTCTGTATGCCCTTGGCCTGGCTTCTTCCTCTCACTCCATTTCAAGTCTTCAAGGGCTGAGCAAAATGGAGCCCCGGTGTCCTCCAGACCTATTCTCATTTGAAGTCATGGTCCCCCTTGTGAGTTTGGCAGATTTCATCCAGAATTCAGGGCTGCTGATAACTTTGTTTGATACTTCTTGGACTGAAGGCCAGAATGTTCTAGTTTTCATGTGACAGGCGGGAAGGGCTGCGGAGTTTTAGAGTTTCTCGGCTCACTTCCAGCTCCCTGTTTCAGACTGGCATAAGGCTCATCTCCTTTCCCCTTATAGGATAGCTGTCCAAGCTCCTAATCTTGACTGCGATCAACCTCAGTTATTCACTCAATAAATACAATGAAGAGTCCAATACATGCCAGAAACATTGCTGAGAATGAAGTGCAGCCCTGGCCTCTTGCCTCTCGCCATCTTTATAGCCTAATTAGTGGAACAAACAGCAAAAGGGATCGAAAAATCAAACACACAATTGCAAACTGTGACAGGCATGTATTCTTACACTCTACAGTAGAAGGTGGGTGGGTACAACCTCAGTGAGAAAGTCTTATGTTTGTTTGTGCTGGGAACTGAACCCAGGACCTCACACAGGCTAGGCAAACACTCTATCATGGAGCCACATCCCCAGCCCAAGGAGGGTGAAATTCTACGTCATCCTATACTTCTACTTTTCCACTGAGAGTCTTTCCACACGTAAGTCAATTACATACTCTCTTGAGCAGTATTTAAGTGGTTTCATGTTTGTCTTTATTTTACATTTAAGTCACTAGTTAGCCTTTTATCTTTGCAAATGATGAGAGGTGACCCATTATCATTTAGTGACTAATCCATTCCTTCCTCATTGCTTGCCTGGGGAGACTGATCTCTGAAAGTTCCTTTCTTCTCCTCCTCTTTGTTTTTGGGCTCTGTAATAAATACACCAGATTTCTTGGTTCACAGGACACATGGATCCAGGGAACACTGAATTGGATTTGCATTCCAGCTTTGGTACCTCCTGATTCCATGGGTCCTGGGACATATTCATAAATTTTCCTCCTTGAAGAGCTAAAACACTTTAGTTTGGGACACACCTTGGTGTGTACACCTAATGTATTAGTGGCATAATGTTTTTAAGAGAAAAATTGACTCATTCCATTAATATTTGTATTGATTTGGTGGGTCTCAAAAGGCTGCAAGTCACCAGTAGTTGTAATGATCAGCTCAGGTCAAGTGTCCAGAATCTGAAAATCTGAAATCTGTAATTCCCAAATTGGAAACTTTTTGAGTGCTAACAGGACACCACAAGTGGAAAATTGCACACCTGACCTGATATGTCTGGTTTTAGTGAGAATATGGGTGCATTAAAGATATTGCATAAAATTACCTTCAGGGTAAATGCATAGGTATATATGAAACAGAAATGACTTTCATGTATAGACTTGGGTCCCACCCCCAAGATAGCTCATTATAAATATGCAGATATCTCTAAGTCTGAAAAGAAATCCCAAATTCAAAACACTGGTGATCCCAAGCATTTTGGATGAAGGTTACTCAACCTGTACTAATTTATTTAAATAAATGTATATGGGCAGAAGTCACCTTGAAATTTGGCTCTGTCATTTTTCCTTGGATCAATGTTGTTTGTTTTATTGGTCCTGGGGATTGTATCTCTGGGGTGCTTAATCACTGAGCCATATGGTCAGTACTTTTATTTTTTATTTTTTAGACGGCATCTTGCTAAGTTGCTTAGGACATTGCTAAATTGCTGAGGCTGACCTTAAACTGTATATGAAACCGAAATGACTTTCATGTATAGACTTGGGTCCCAAGTTCTTCTTCCTTAGCCTCCTGAGTCACTGGGATTATAGGCATGTGCCACCATACTTGGCTTTTCTTGAATCTTGAACACATATATCCTTTATTTGTAATCTAGGTCTTCACCCAACTCCAGTTCACTAGAAAGGAAGTCCGTCTCCACTAGCCATAATGACTGGCAGGTCCCTAGTTTCTCTTTTCCTCCTCCACTTAGAGCCCAAATTACTTTCACTTGTGAAGTTTAATTCTGTATCTGTAGTACAATCCTTGTCTTTGGGGGAACCTCTCAGATTTCACACTCTCTGCCCCCTTCCGCCTTGACTTCTTTTGAGATATTTGGATTTCAGTTCTTTTCAGGGATACTGTTTTAAAATTAAAACTTATTTCTCTTCCTTAGATATATTCTGTTATCCTTGACCTTCTCTGAAGTTTTCAGAAATAAGAGCATTCTTAGGTAGAGTTAGTGGGGCAGGAATATTGAGAAAAGTACCACTTAATAATTTTCTTTTGGTCTTCAAGGTGAGGTTGCTACTTAAACAATAGAATTGGAAGAATCTTTGCTAAGTCTGGTAAATAGAATGCTCTGATTATTTTAGGTTAAATTTTAATCTAAGATGAAGTGCGCCAGGATCCATGTCTCCTTTCTCATGCTTTTAGTCCTTCAAAGCTTAAGAACAATTCTAGAGACAGGGAGGGAGGGTAGAGACAAAACCTGAGTTGACCAATATCCAGTTTCTATCATCAGCACAAGTAAGGTGGCAGATAGAAATTTAGTTACAGAGAAACAGAATTTCTGCACTTGATACTTAACTGCTGAGTGACTGAGTTTATAAGTGTTACACTCTGGCTTATTTTTCTGGCTCATAATTACCACTTGGGGCTGGGTTGAGGTCTCTTGGCTCTCATTCCTGACTCTGGAGAAGATGGCTTACCCTGAGTCGGTGGGGTATAGAAGGAGGGAGTAGGAAATTCTGACAGCAGAACTTCAAGCTGGGAACCCTTGAAACTCTACAGCCATTTTATTTATTTATCCATGTTTTTTTTATTGGTGCATTTTAGCTGTTTATAATGGGAGATTTGTTGTCACACAGTTTATATACACACAACATAATAATATAATTTGACTCTACAACCATTTTTATAAAAAGAAGAAAGACCATGTGTCATCTGAGGTCAAATTTGCCTCTCAACATTGAAATAGATGACGACTTAGGAACCCTAATAATTTTGTTTTCTTTACAATGAATTTGATGACTAATGATTGATTCTTTGGGTAGTAGGCCGCAGTAAGCTTTAAGAAAAGCAAATAATTGTTCTTTTTTGGCTGTATGTTTTCTGGCTAGAAATCAAATGGTTGATAGCAAGAAAGAGCAGTGAGCAATTTTTTTTCCAAGAGTTCTGTTTATGCTTTTATGGTCAAACTGAATCATTTATTGATTCAAATTATAATGTCTCCTATAAAATTATTTGTGTACAAGAGTAAGTTAAACTGGTCTTGAATTATATTAGACTTTTCTATCATAGCCATCAACATGGACATTTGAGAGTAAGTAGCGTTTTGGTAAACAGAATGCTCTGATTATCTTAGGTTAAACTAGATGCTTCTTGTTTGTACTTGACTAACTTCTTTCTAAAATACATTACTCTATTTTCTTGCACTAGAAATCCTGTTTAGTGAACATGATTTAATCTTTGATGATTCAGGATCAGGATGATTCGGAGTCATCATTAAGAACTCGAATTATCACTGTATTATGTCACAGAAAGTGAGAAGATGGGTTGGATCCAAACTGACCTCAGGGCTTCCCTGGAAGTTATTTCTGGAAGAAACTTCTCATAATGGCTCATTTTTTTGCTTAAAGAAGTTGAATGCAGGGGGAATCCCCCCATCTCTGCTATTTAATAATACTAAAGCTTAATTTCTGAATATTTGAATACATAGAAAACAAGACTATACTTGCTCTTGGCTAGAAAGTCTAATAATTATGGGTTTGGTCATTGTTTGCACTTTCCAAATAGATGGCCTGCCGGCATGCACACTAAGCTAAGAAAGGACAAGGGGAGTGCTTATTTTCACAAAGTCCTCTGTCTTGCTGTATCTGGAGCTGCATTTGTTGCACAGGCTGACCAATGGCATGCTTCAGATGCTGCATCTGGTCTCACTATGAAGCCTGGTGTGGAGGACGGACGGAAGTTCATGAATCCAGTAGTAACCAGGCCTACTGCTTTCACATCTTCAGAGAAGCTTCTGAGGCCCCTGAGATTGAATCTGGCTCTGAAACTGCCACCTTTATCTCTAAACCTGAAATTTATGTCTTTGGGACCAGTTTGCCCCTCTTGCTGGACTGCACAAGACGTGTGTCTGCAGGTACCAGCTTGTTGGAGGAGAAGAAAGAGAAACATTAAAGTCAGAAAGATCTGGTTTTTGGCCTTGAACTTTTAAAATTTTTATGTTTTGGGAATCACAGATTCCTCATTTTCAAAATGCAGATGATACAACCCTTACTACTTGGTTGCTGTGAGGGTGAAATGAAAGTATGATGGATTCAGTGTGGGCTTTCTCTCATCTCTTGCTTTTTTTGTGCCTTTCTCTTTCTTTGATCACTTTCAGCAGGAGTCACAAAATAGAGCCCATGGGTTGCATATGCCCCACCACTTGTTTTCTGTAAATAAAGTTTTATTGGAACACAGCCACATCTATTTGTTTACAAACTGCCTATGACTGTCTTTGCAACACAACGGCAGAATGAATAGTAGTACAGAGGCCCGCAAAGCTTGAAGTGTCCACTCTCTGGCCTACAGTTGGAAAGAGTTTGCCAATGTCTGACCCATGTCCTAGGGCACTTGTGCTCCCTGGAAGTCATCTGATGGCCTAAACTATAACATCTCATTCAGGAAGACCATGTCTTCCTGGGAAGTCTCATTTCATGGGAGACACCTGTCTTGTGTCCTGTCTGTCCTCTCTCAGTGGGCTGAGGCTGCTGTAAAGAATCTGATATAAGTCATGCTACATTAAGAGATCTTTGAAGCTTATCCCTCTGGTGTCTCATATCAATCAGGGGTGAGTTGTCAAGTAAGTAAGTTGCCACAGGCAGAAATGGGCTCAGTCCACAGAGGCATTGATGGAGGTCATGTAGAGGATTCTTCTATGGGGAAAAATATCACCATTTTTTTTTTTTTGGTACCAGGGATTGAACTTAGGAAACTTGACCACTTGACCACTGAGCCAGCCCTATTTTGTATTTTATTTAGAGACAGGATCTCACTGAGTTGCTTAGCACCTGGCTTTTGCTGAGGCTGGCTTTGAACTCACAATCCTCCTGCCTTAGCCTCCCAAGATGCTGGGATTACAGGCATGCGCCACTGTGCTTGGCTTCACCATGGTTTTTATTATCCCACTGCCCATCATTGATTGAGGGCTCCTGCAGACCACGAACTTTCTAATTCTTCTTTCCACCCATTTCTTTCCAAGGTCAGAGCCTTGTCCTTGAGTGGCCCAGTGTGGCAGGTGTTTACAGTAAGCAGCCCTCTGGCATGCAAGGGGTAATTGCCCAGGTGAGATGGATGCATTTGGTATCTGATGCACAGGCCTTATTCATCTCTCTCTCTCTCTCTCTCTCCTCTCTCTCTCTCTCTCTCTGTTTTTCAATGCCATGGATTGAACCCAAGCCCTCATGCATGCCAAGGCTTCGTGCATGCCAGACAACTGCTGTACCATTGAGCTATATCTTCAGCCTCATTTTTCATTTTAAAAAGGTTACACTTCATTTGCACTCTGACAATACTGGGCTCTTGTAATAAGCTGTTACACTTAATATGGGCATCCGTGGATGTGATTGAACAGATATTTTTAGAGCACCGAGGGACAAACTCTGTGATCTGACTACACAAATGGGGAAGTAGTTTCTAAATCAGGGCTGTCATGTGCAGTTGTGACTTCCACAAGGTTGCTTGTCCAAGGAGAACAACTGGGGGCTGCACAGGGCTTGAGAAGCCAAGTGCTTTTGGGTAGGACTTTAAAAAAATAATTGGCCAGGCCAATGGAACTGCCCTTTTCTCATTTGCCTACTGGAGAGGGCATCTTTTCTAATTTGGTTGCCCAGAGGGAGGATGCTGTTTTGCAATTCACTCACTCACCTTTTTCAATTTTGCACAAATGCACTATGTATGTACCAACATGTCTACAAGCTACAAGAAATAGGCCTTTGTAGTTAGAGTCATATATAAGCCCAGACCTTGAAGATGTTGAACCACAGAGATAAAATGTTTTCTGTGAAACATCAACTAATACAAGACTTAAATAATATTTCAAACAAGAGGATAGGTGATTGTGATCATGAGTATAGCATGGCATGATTAATTGCCAATGCAATTCCACAGCTATAGGAATTCAGAACAAGAAACCGCATCACATTTGTCCCTTTACTCTGGATTGCTACTTTCCCTGAAGGCATTTAACCAAATAACCCAGCTAGGAGCTGTGTAACAGTATTAGCTGAAATTGCACTGTGTTCATGGACTAATGAAAGAGAAATGAGCTTCCCTAGATAGATTCTCCAACTGCAACCATATTGCCCCAGAACAAAGCTCATCTGTATGGAAACTGAGCAGAAAAAAAAAAAGCCCAGTCCATTAGCACCTAAAGAATTTTGCTATCGCGCCTACTTGCATCTAATATGGTCGTGCTTGAATGTTCCCAACTGTGCCTGTTTTGATTTTCCTCGAATAATTCTCCCACATGCACTGGTTTAACGATAATGTTCAGCTCACTTTTGACTGAAAGCAACATTAAAGGGATTTATGTCTATATTAAGTCTGGCTGTAAAACTTAATGAAATTTCACATTTCTCCGGCACTTGAAAAATTAAAAGATGCGTAATCAGAAATTTGATTGAAATCTTTCTCCTGTACACCTACAGTTTCCAGAGTAGTTTATTGTTCCAGTGATAACAGCATTCTCTGGTTGTGGATTCGACAGCTCTCATCCCTCCTTCTTGCTCCTGGAAATTCTAGCAACTTCTCTAGTTATTGGAGTACTCTTCAGATAAGAGGATGATATGACCTCATAGTGAGACACATGGGATCATCGTGTTCCAAGCCACTTCCTGGGCAACTGGACTTTTCTTACTTCCCAAGGCTGGGCAACTCAGTCCTTTGGACCTCATTACCATACACATCAGCTCATTTGTAAGATATTTTAAGCACTAAACATAAGAGGAGATAACAATAATAATAATTCCTAATGGTGAATGCAGTAACCAAAATTAAGAGTGCTTTTTTTTTTTCAAAGGAATTTTGGATCTCTTATTTTATTATATACCTCCCAAAACCCTGTGGGGTACATAGGAGGGAAGGAGTGGGCAGTTACTCTTAGCAACAGTCAAGACAGCTCCTTGGAGTCTTTCTGACAGTTATCTTTGCCTATCTATGTCTTCTTGGCTTGTCTCACTATTTTAGATGCTTGATGGAGCCTGTATTCAAGTAAGACTGATTCCCATGCATGAATTTTAAGATCTTCCCTAAAAGCATGAATTCTGGGGATGACCCGATGTATTGAAGGGAAGAGAAGCTTCTTAGAATTAATCTCCTGGAGCTGGCTCCAAGACAGACTTCAAAACTTGGGAGGAAAAATTTTACAGCCGTATTTGCATTACCTGCCACCTCAAATTGAGTATTTCTTTCAGTTATGGATGGAGTATAAACCATGGTATGATTAGCAGTACCTGAGAGCCTGTCACGAATACATATTTTCATACCACATTAGAATTGTTGCAGATATGCTGAAATGTCTTTCAGCACACCCCTACTTGCCTACTAGATTTTGTTATTTAGTGCATTAATAAAGAAGGACATTGGTTGCCATTTCATAAATGTATATTTTTAATCTTTTGACAACCATGAGTTAATACAGTTACCTTTCTTGGTGCTATGGTCTGAATGTTTGCTTCCCTTCAACATTCCTATGTTAAAATCTAATCTCCAAATGTGTTGGTAATTCAGAGGTGGGGTCTTTGGTGACTAGGGTCTTGAAGGTAGAGCTCTTGCGAAGGGATTAGCGCTCTATTAAAGAGGTCTGAGAGACTTGTTTGTTCCTTCTACCATGTGAGGACACAAAAAGGCGCTGTCTATGGGGAACAAGTCCTCATTCAAAACCAATCTACTGGCAACATCATCTTGGGACTTCCAGCTTTCAAAACTGTGAGAAATAAATTTTTGTTATTTGTAATTTTCCCAGTCTCAGGTATTTTGTTATGGCAACCCAAACAGATTAAAAAACTTGGTTACCCTCCGCGTTTTGATTTAAGTACTTAAAATATTACTTTCAGAACAAAGGAACACAGGCACTTGTGTGCATGGTTGGTGTGCAAGTTGGTGTAATCTCTTTGAAGATAAATTCAGCAATATCTACCAAAATATAAAAACAAACTATTTGACCCAGTGGCCCCATCTCTAAGAATATGCCTTAAAGATATATTTGAAAGATGTGTGTTTAAATGTATTATGACAGCCATGATTATAACAGTGAAAGACTAAAAACAACCTAAATATCCCACACTGGGGATGAGTTATAAATTATAGTGCATTCATAAGATGCAAAACTGCAGCTCTGGCAAAGAACGAGACCTGAGGCCTGCAATAAACTCATTCCCAAGAAATATTGTTAAATAAAAAAGCTGATGTGTACAATGAGTGCATAATGAGTTCTCATTCACATAGAAGAAGGGGATATATTTAATGGTAAACATATAATGCATTCCTGCAAAGAATCACGGGAGCCTTTTTAGAGAGCTTTGGCATTTAAGTTAGTGTAAATTTTTGGGACATGATTACAGTAAGTAGCATATACTGAATGTTTATATTGTGCAAAAACTTTTTCAGATGTTTTATGTATAATAGCCTCTCCTTATAATGCCCTTATGTGGGACTCTTATTATTCTATGAGCAAGGAAATTGAGACACAGAGAGGTTGAATGCTTGCTCAAGGTCACAGAGATAATGAAGGAAAAAGCAAAGATTTAGACGGAGGAGTCTGATTCCAGAGCCTCTCTTCTAACTAATGATGCAATCGTTTCTTTGATATATTTATTTTTTACGTGTGCATTATAGTTGTACATAATGGTGGGATTTGTTACATATTCTGGCATTCACACAACAGAACAATATAATTTGGCCTGTAGCATTCCCCGGTATTTCCTCTTTCTCTCCCTTCTTTCCTCTCCTGTTGTACCTTTCTTCTACTCTACTGATGTCTTTTCAGTTTTCTTAAGACCGGCCCTGCTCTCCGCCATCTTTCTTTTCCTTTTTCCTCTGTAGCTTTCACATATGAGAGAAATCATATGACTCTCGACATTCTGAGTTTGGCTTATTTTCCTTAACATAATGTTCTCAAGTTTCTCTCATTTTCCTGCAAATGACATAATTTCATCTTTCTTTATGGCTGAATAAAACTCCATTGTATATATCTACCGCATTTTCTTTAATTTATCCATTGATAGCTACCTAGACTGGTTCCATAATTTGGCTATTGTGAATTGTGCTGCTCTAAACATGGGTATGCGTGTACTGCTAAAGCGTGGTGACTTGAATTCTTTAAAGTGGTGTAGCTGGGTCATATGGTGCTTTTATGCCTAGTCTTACTATGCAATCTTGTTTCTCAGCATTAAAATCATAACCACCGCATTCAACTACATGCGGTGTTCAAAAGGGAAAAATAAATACCTAGCACGTTAAGAGGATAATTTAGTGCATTTACACCTCAGAGCATAAATAGATCATTCTGTTTAAATCCAAGTATGTAAATTGAGCTAAGAATTTAAACCCCCACACTGAGACCCACTTCACTAAAGAGTCAGGGAAGCACTCTCATACTTTGTGGGGTTTCATTCATTTTTTTTTTAAAAAACAGTTTTATTTAGTGAATTCTCTCTTCCAAGGTCGATATAATGCCTTTGAGGCCTAAACCGGCAAACAGTTCTCCAATGAGAAAGTTAATCCTACTGCTTCTGACTACGGGATTCAATCTGTTTCTTTGTGCTCTGTTGATTATGCTCTTCCTCACAGAAGTAGGGTTTTTTAAAACTAAAAATTCTAATCTAGGTAGGACAAATAACATTGATGACTGGGTTCTTTAGAATCTGAAATCTTGGAAATACTTCCTTCTTTTGTTTCTTTTTCCTGGAACCTCTTCAGGACTATGTGGTGGCCCTTAGGTTTCTGAGCATGACATGAAACTCATTGGCTGAGATTGGAATTTCATAAGAAGCTGCATTAGTTTGGATCAGGAATGTCCACCAGAAACCCCTGCTCATGGTCCTATTGGGAGGGGGTGGGACCTTTAGCAGATGAAGCCTAGTGGGAGGATTTTAGTCATGGGGTCATGCCCTCAAAAGGGGATTGTGGGGCCTTTGTCTCTTCCTCTTTGTCTGTTTCACTTCTGGGCCATGAAGTGAGCAGCTCTCTTCTACCACACATTCCCCACCATTATATGCTGCCTCACCACAGGCTCAAAAGCAATGGGTCAATGAACCATAGACAAACATCCCAAACTATGAATCAAAATAGATCTTTCCTCTTTATAAGTTGATCCTAACAGGTATTTTGTTACAGTAATGGAAAACTGACTCGCACAATGCTTACCTGTAATGCTTAGTCCCCACCTTAAATAACCTTGGCATTGCAAGGCAGGACTGTGTCTCTTTTCAAAATACACCTTCATCATTCTTATTATGAAGGTGACAAAGTCTCTGTTAAGTGTTCCCATGAATAACCCTATACTGGTTATTCCTTCTCCTCCTCTGACAGAGGCAAACATTGGCAGACAAAAACATCCAGCTTCAGTTGCTTTCACGGTATTTACTTTGACAGTCAGTCAATATCCCCACGTATGTCAGGGGATATTAGTTGTTTTGTTTTCTGTTTGAAATAGTGATTTATAGTTTACTTTAAAAATATATGTATTTAATGTTTAAAAAGTGATTTGACTTAAGGAGACGTAATAGGTAAATAATACCACCAGTCACAAAAATCACAAAGGTGTGTTGTGACTGGTGAATGTTGGTGAAACCCTGTAACAATGTATTGGTAAAATTTATGGCTTTGACTTCTAGAGTTATCAGTGGAATCTGCTATTCAAGCGGTCCAAGAATTAAGTCTTTATATGAGAGATTTGGAAAAGTAATGGTAAAGACTTTCTGTCCTCAAATGTCATTCTGCCCCTCATCTTTTTGACATTATAGCTTCAGTACTTTACATTCTATAGACGTAGGTCTTCAAAGGTCTCCATTCTTTCATGCATTTAGCCAATTGTTTATTATTTATTTATTTTTACTGAACAAACATTTATTGATTACTATTTGCCAGTCATTGTGCAATAGCAAGTCAGGATGCCCTTAGCTGGGGTATCCTATTAACTCTCTTGAGCTAATATATTAGATGCAGAATTTTTAAGGAGGTCAGTTAATAGTGGTTCCTAACTCATGCAGCACAAGAGAATTTCCCAGAGAGCTTTTGGAAGTACAAACACTTGAGCAACTCCTTGAATTCTGATTTATTGAGTAGGGCTTAGACATCAGTAATTTAAAACACATCAACAAAACCTCTTCAATTTTTTTTTTTTTGGTAGTGAGGATTGAACCCAGGGGCACTAACCACTGAGATATGTACCCCAAGCACCCACCTTTAAAAAATTTTTCATTTCGATACTGGGTCTTGCTAACTCGCTGAGGCTGGTCTTGAACTTGCAGTTCTCCTGCCTCAGGCTCCTGAGCCTCTGGGATTACAGGTGTGTGCCACCACACCTGGCTCAAGGGATTCTGATGTAAAGCCAAGGTTGAGGACTGTTGAGCTAACACTTTTGTTAATAGCACAGATTATTTGCTAATAACACACCTGATTGCTTAAAGTGTGGTCTGTGGACCAGTGCCACTGGTATTACCTGGGAACTTGTTAGAGGTGTGGAGTCTCAGGCCCTATTCCAGAGGGGCTGACCCTGCATTTTAACAGGGTCGCCAGATCATTCCCTCTTATGTGTTCAGTTGGTGCCAGGTTTGCCTTTGGCTTCCTCACTTCCTCTTTATTCCTCCACCATCTCCCTCCTATCATCGTCTTCTCCCACTTTTCTCTTCTCCCACTTCTACCTAGACTTTTTGAGAGGAAGAAATTGAACTTGATAAGCCATCCATATCTCAGCATGAATAAATTCATTCCATTGCCCTTCCCAATATTATTTGCTTTTGAAGGACAGAATGGGCAGTAGAAAAAGCTAAAGAATGCAATCTCTAATAATAAAGATTAAAAGACAGAGTTTTGGGAGGATCAAGAACTTTTGCCATTTTTCCTTCTTTCTGTGAGAAAGGTGAATTCTTAAAACAGCCATCCCAATGGATTTTTTTTGTTGTTCTGAAAGAGAGGGCTGATGCGCTCAAATAAAACAAAACAAAACAAAACAAAAAGTAAGATAAAGCGTGTGATTACTATGTATAATATTGAATTTACTTGCTTTTGGCAGGCGAGGGCTGTTGGGGGAATTAATTCTGCAAGAAACCAGAGTAGAAGTTCAGAGTGAAAGGTTTCCTGCTATTAAATAAATTTTGATGAATATTAAGGTCTGCATTATGTTTGCCTCCTGCTGCTTGAAATAAAGTTTCTGTCAAAACTTTAAAAATACATTCAATTATAGACAAATGAAATGCCAAGCTGCATTAACAATAATAGGAGTTGAAACATTCCTTTTAGAATGTGTTTATATCTCAGTGAATGCTCCCCCCCCCCAATCCTTTCTCTTTTCTGAAAAAGAAAGGACATATTCTCTGGACTCTTAACACATGGTATAGGCAAACTAAAGCGAACACTATTGTGAGCTGTGATTTGGACTTGGTAAAAATGAAGGGGCACATAAGTATCCATAAGCACGCTGTGATTCCGTGTGCAGTCCTTGCTTGGCCTCACCGTCCAAACTTGACCTCTTTGAGGATCTATAGATCCAACTGAAGCAGATCCAAGCTCATGACCTATCCCACTTGGGTGACTGCCCCAGAGCTGGTCCATTCTCCCAGCCTTGTGCTAGCTCTGCTGGATTTCTCCAGTTTCCTTCATTGCTGAGGTCTATCTGTGCCGCCCACGATGGCAAACTTGACCTTGAGCGAGCCCTATCAAAGTGACTTTTACACAGTGCTTCTTTTGTAACCGGGTTCTTTTAACTTTCATGAAGGCATTACCTACCTTCCCTTCCCAAACTACCTTGAATTAAATTTATTTCTTAAGGAAAAAAAAAAAAGCCACTTGGAGCAAGTGCTGTGAGTGATAGTGAGGCACTATCACTTCAATACCCATCCTCCTAAGAAGAGGGTGATGCAGAAGCCCTGGATAATTTGAGGTCGAAGGAAAAGACGGGATGTGGGTTTTAGAAAGGCAGGGGAATTGAGCCTTGATAACGAAATGAGAAGGCAGGGTGCTCGATCTCTCAGGGTGTCTGCAAGGGTTTCCTTTGGGACTCGGGACAGAAGGAGGTCAGTCAGCCCCTGGTTGGGTTTAACAATAGCCTCTGTTATGGAACTTGTGGGGTGCCAGGTGGAAGGGGCTGGGAGGAGCTGGCTCAAAAGGCGATTCAAGCCTGATTCTTACAGTCCCACAAAGACGGAGTGTGCTGTCAAAGCCCTGCAATAGCAACCGTGTAAATCAGCGCAAGGAGAGCGGAGACACGGCTCTGGAAAAGGAATCAGGAGATAATGTAGCAGCCAGGGTCTAAATTTGTGTTGTCAAGGTGACGAGGTACAAGTTAATTTGTGTTCCCCTCCTTTTGACTGGGTGTTCTCTGATGCTCTAGACATTATTCAAGGTTGTTTCTAGCCCGGTCCCCTCTGTAGGTGTTCTGCCGGCTTTTGAAGGGCAGGTGAGGTCAAGGCCACTACCTTTGAGCCCAGATGTCCTGGGAGAGATGGAGACACTAATTTATCCCTGCCTCTCCCACCCCCAGACTGATTACACAACTTCAATATCACCTGCCTTTCCTTTTATATCCCTAAAAATAGCAAAGATGAGTTCATTGATAGCTGAGTCACCTCATCGAAGGGGTAGATCTGTCCAAATATCATTTATTGGAGATTTTATCTTAAGCAATCTTACACAGTGTTTTTCCCTCCTGTCAAAACATGGTTATATGGATAATAAATATACCACACAGATATCTGCTAGGATCTACACACCGCTTTATGTGCAAATTACCTATGTATAAATTCAGCACAAATTAGTCTCATTTGAACCTCAGAGCAGTTTTGAGAACTGAGGATCGTAACTCCCAGGTGATAGATAAGAAAACAGACTTTCAGTGAGGTTGTGGGATTTGCTCAAGGTTTTTCATCTTGAAGTGGTTGAGATAGTACTAGAAATGAGATCTTCTGATTCAGAAACACACTATCTTCTCTCTGTGCTATTTACAAAGCATTCTGATGATAAAGGTTTTTTTTTTTTTTTTAAAAAAAAAAACATTTATGAGACTACAAGTATCTTGCTTAGCCCAGCACTGTGATCCTGAGTGGGATTACCCAGACCTAAAAGACATTAAATGGCCTCAAGACTGAGGCTAACAACAGGAGGAGGGAGACTCAGTGCTTTGGGTTCCCACCCACTTTCCCACCCAGAATAAACCAAGCTCAAAAACTTGTGAGCTCTCTTCTTGCTTGTTTCCTTTGGCTTCAAACAGTTCATCTCTGCCTTGGTGATCCTTCAGTATGATCATGCTAAAAGGAGAAGATGCACGTAAGGGTCATGGCTTTGGGAGATGAGTGGAATGGAAACTTGAGGGATGTTGTAAATAGCTCAGTGTTTATAGCTAAAAAATAAATGCCAAGTGGACCAGTCCCCTTTCATGAAGAAGTTGTTTGAGTTCTACCTTTGAATGAGACTGATTTTATGTTGTTCTCTTCTAATGTAAAATGTGACCAAACACAAAAGACAAAGCCAAACCAAAACCAAACACTCAAACCAAAAAAAACCTGATCCCCAACTGTTCCTTTCATAGCTATTCACCATTTTAATTGGTTTTGAAGCAAAAAAAAAAAAAAAAAAAAAAAAAAACCATCTGTGATGGTCATCCAACTTCAGAATTCCTAAACTGTGGAAAAGTGATTACAGCTTTCGTTTGGGGCTAAGCCTACACCTTATTAAGATAAGATGGAACACTAGTCTCCACAGGAATCGCTCAGTCCCTTGGTGTGTGGGGGTTCCAGCAGGTGGTCATGCACGCTGCTTCCTTGGGAAGGGAACACTCTGCTCTAGACCTTTTCCAGGTGACACCGTATGACTCTTGGTGCGCCTTGGCATCCCCGCTACCACCATCATTCTTGGTGTTTGAAAGAACCAGGAGAGCTCTCAGGTCCCGCCTTGCCTTCTCCTCCCACGACTCCCCTCAACCCAACAACTCCAGTTCAAGTACATCTCGGCCTCTTCTTTGGCCTTCTTATAACCCAGAATGGTGACCCTGTCAAAACCGCAAAGGCCAGTGGCTCATTCCCCCCCTTCTGCTTCTCTTTTTCTCTAGTCACCAGTGCACCTCACTGGGGCCTGCATAGGACCCACGTTTACTCATTTTCTTTCTTTCGTTCTTTCTTTCTTTCTTTCTTTCTTTCTTTCTTTCTTTCTTTCTTTCTTTTTTTTTTTGAGGACTTCTCCAATCACTTTGCACTTTCTCTCAACATTGGACTTCATCCCCCAGAGCTTTCCATATTGAGTTCTCACTTCTTAGCCCCACTCTCAAGGCCAAGTCCACCGTCTTTATTGCCACCAATATGTTGAAGCTTAGAGGAAAAGGTCCAGATGGTAAATATTTTAGGCTTCGTGGGTCTTATGTTCCCTGTCGCAATGACTCACATCTAGCTTTATAGTGGGAAAGGAGTCATCCATGGTATGTAAATGGGTATTACTGTGTTCCCATGAAATCTTATTTACAGAAAAGAAAAAGATGAAAAAAAAAAAGAAAAACAAAGAATAAAAAACAAAAAACATGAGTAGGCAATAGTTTAGGCAAAAGATATATTGAAGTCTTAACTCTGACATGGAAGCCCAACTAGCCTGTCCCCACCAGGAAATGTGACCTCATTTGGATACAGTGTCTTTGCACATGTAAAGAGAAGATGAGGTCTTACTGTGTCCTAAATTCAATTGGCAGTCTCATACGAAAACCATGTGAGAGACAGCGTCACAGAGACAAGCCGAGAGGAAGACACAGATATAGACTGGGACTGTGATTGGAGCGATCCATTTCCCACCACTCCAGTCATATTTCACCACTTAAATATGGGCAGTTCCAATATTTGGAACTGGGCAGATTAGCAGGAGGTTCTAAACTGCTAGTCTCTTGGAAGCATTAACCTTTAATATTTAACTTCTCGTTACTTGTATATAGTAAATGTAGGTATCCTTCTTTTTCCTAAAGTGTTAGTATCATACCACTCTTACTTATATCACACTTAGCTATGTCAGTGTTGTAAGCAGCATTATTTGCATATTTTAATTGCATTTTGCTGTTTTATTTTAGAAAAATAAGTGGAAAATGGGGAGATGAAATGAGCTGACACTAGAGATAAAAATAGAGGTATTAAAAATGCAATAAAGTTGAAACAAGATAGAAATCATTAGGTGTGTTGCAAATAGCAAATCTGTAGCCCCAGTCAAATACACACTGGATTGAACTCAGCTGTGTTCCGTTGTGATAGGACAGAATAAAAATTTTGAAAATATTCTGTTTGAAGATAAATCACAAAAAATTATTTCTAAGACTTAAAATAAGGATTGCATAATTATGATAATTTTAACTTTTTAAAAAAGCTTTCTTTGGGAACATAATCCTCCATGATAAATGCACATTTAGTGTTTGAATTAGTGAGCTGCACATATTTTAAAAGAAAAATTCAAGTGGAAAAATAATCAGAATTTCATTTTAAAGTTTTTCATTCAGTTTAAAATATCTCAAGATCTTTTTGCTTAGAAATCTTTATGAAAATTTTAATATACAAAAACTGATAGGAAAACAAAAGGAAGTGAAGTGTCTTTGCTTAGCTTGATACAGGACCTTAAGTAAAAATGGACAAGCTATTTTCCAGACTCACTGAGTTGAAGGCATCAGTCCACAGCCTGAACTCCTCATCTGATGCTGGAGACAGAGCCGGGATGGATGGCCAGACAAGGCCAGGCCACAACCTGATTACGCCTACACCAATGCTGCATAAACAAGAACGACGTTCAGAGGAGAACTCTTTTAACCCCAGGAGCAACTGAACTTCCAGATATATTGAAGTCTTAACTCTGACATGGAAGCACAACTGGCCTGTGGGACAGGTACATATTCTAGAGAATAAATAGCATTGGTTTAATATATGACCAAGAAATCCCCAGATATAGGAAATCTTAATTCCACACACACTGGGTGTGAATATATATGAAGATTTGATTTCTAATTACTCCAACTGCAAGTCACTCAAATGTCCCCAAGTGTAGAATGATAAACTGTGATACATTACATGATGGAATATTATGTGGCAATAAAAAGGAAGAAGTTCTTATGCATAACCATAAGGACGAATAATACATGCATGAAAAAAAGCTAGACTAAAAAGTCTATGCAGGGGGTGGGGGGAATGGGAGTGTGGGGGTATAGCGGGTATATTTCAGGTGCATGCCTGAAATCCCAGCGGCTCAGGAAGCTGAGGCAGGAGGATCACAAATTCAAAGCCAGCCTCAGGAAAAGCGAGGTGCTAAGCAACTCAGTGAGACCCTGTCTCTAAATAAAATACAAAATAGTGCTGGGGATGTGGCTCAGTGTTTGAGTGCCCCTGAGTTCAGTCCCTGGTACATGCCCCCCTGAAAAAAAGGTCTTTCTCGGGGCTTTTGGTATAGCTCTGTGGTAAAGCACAAGTTTAGCATGTGTAAGTTCCTGGGTTCAATTCCCAGTTCCCTCCAAAAATAAAAACAAAAAACCAAATGCTATCAAGAATATGACTCTATTTATACAACAGTCTAGAAAAGACAAATCTAGGACTAGAAAGCAGATCTGTGGTTGCCAGGGACTGAGGGTGAGGCTGGGGAGGGGTTGACCACAAATGGCTACATGAAGGAATTTTTTTGGGGGAGAGGATGGGGATGCTCTGTTTTTTGATCAGGGAGTTGTTTACATGATCTTATGTGTCTGTCAAAACTCACAGAATGGTGTGCCGAAAGAGAAAAATTTTACTTTATGTAAATAAAAAGTGAATCAAACATAGCAATTGGCTACAAGACTAATTTTATGTGATAATGAATAAAGATAATGCTCTTATCTTGGTAGAGAGTTATGGATGCTTTTCCGTTGTAATTTTGGAATGCATTGCTTTTTCTGTTAAATCTTTATTTTTGTTTATTCAAAAGAACTATTTTTAAATAGTTAAATAATTTTTTTCCTTTTCTTTTTTGGTGTTGAGGATTGAACCCAGGGCCTTGTGCATGCCGGGTGAGCACTGTACCACTAAGCTACATCTTCAGCCCACAACTAACTTGATGACTGGGTAGGTCATGTATTCTCTCTGACTTGGTCAGCAAGATGCTAAGGTGCTGCCTTGGAGTTCTTCCGTTCTGGACATTTTATCATAGGAGCAGAAATGCTTAGTTTCCTTGAGGGTCCTGTTCTCTCAGTTTCAGAAAGAATTGAATTCTAATCCTTACCAAATTACTCCCTGGATAATTTGTAATTTTCTCAGGAACATTTTTTTTTCTCGTTTTGATCTCCAAGAGAGGGTAAATAAAATGGAAAGAATATCACAAGAGTCAAAGACTGTCCAACACCCTTGAAAAGCAGAGTTGGAGCGGACCCTTCAGTTGGTGCTGGTCTGGAAGTATCATTTCCTGAAGGATGAGCTGTAGGATATGGGAGGGGGCTCTTTTGTGTGCCTCAGCAGGATGGAGGGCTCTGTTTCTGAGAACGCAGCCCACATTTGGAGAGTGGGGGCTGTATCCGTTTCCTGGTCTGGCTCTTGCCTCGTTACTCAGCATTTAAGTCGGGGCTTTGCTGGCGAGGAAGGTCCTCTGCAATTCATCTTCATTTCTGATTAATTACGGCAATTGACACAACACTGTTTCTATCCCTAAATCTATTAACTAGAAAATGTTCAAGCCATAGCCTCTTAACTCTCATTAATCTCATTGCTCAAGAGTTTTTTTTTTTTTTTAAATCATGTGTTTTATTTCCTCACTATGGAAATTTCAAGTCAGCAGTAAAATCAGGGACATTTTGGCTTCAGCTCCAACTCAGCTTTCCAAGGATGTTGGACAATCTGAATATTGGGGACATTCTTTTTCACTTTATTTTTCCCTCTTTTTGAGATCAAAATGAGAAAGCTGCTCCTGGGAAGACTGAATTATCCAGCGAATAATATTTTAAGGTTTATCAAAATTAAAATTGCATGTACGCCTTGGCCCAGATATTTCGCTTCTAGGAATTTATTCTAAAGCGATATAGTCACATAAGGATTCAGAGATCTATATTCAAGAAAATATATTCATCCTGTGGTTTATAATAGCAAAACTCTGGGGGAGAACCAAGATGTCAATCATTAGAGGCTTGGTTAAATAAATTATCGTGTGTCCATCCTGTGGGAGAGAATATGTTGTTAAATAAAGGAACAGGTTGCACAATAAGATGTATTGTATCATTTCAGTTTTGGAAGAAAAAAAAATCTGGAAGGACCCACGTAGAATTGCCACATCGCCAAAATTGGAAAGTGAGTGGGATTTATAGAGGAGGAAAAAAAGGAGAGGAGAGAGGAGGGAAATTGCAGTTTTTATTTTATCTATACTTCTGTAATGTTTGAATCTTTTCAAGTTGAACAAGTGTGGCTTCTATATTTAAAATGCAAATATGAAAAAAGAAGAATGACGCTTTTCTAAGAATCTGGTAACCAGGCTTAAACAAGACCCTTGCAGCCTGTACAGTGACAGGAGAGTTTCCAAGCACCTTGACTTCTCTTATCTCTTTTCTGCTTCTGGTAACCTGGGGAGGGAGGTGGGCAAATTGAAAAGCTTAAGTCTCCAGGACATGAGCTGATGTCACTCTCATTCTTCCTACGATCCCAGGGCATCTTCAGTAGTGACCACTTTCTAAATTGGTTTTCTTTTGCTAATAGGTTTTTTATTTTTTTAAATTGCATTTTTTTCTTTAGGTATGATTTACGTATCACATCTTTAAAAGATGTGATTTTAAATGTGCAACTTGATACATTTTGGAAGTCTGTGCACCTATGCAAACATCACTCCAACCAAGATACAGAACATTTTCATCACCTTGAAGAGTTAGCTCACTACATACTGTCCTTCTTCGTTCACCTCCACCTGTCTCAGGAAATGGCTGCTCTGATCTCTATCACTGTGTCTTAATTCCGCCTGTTTTAGAACTCCCTGTGAATGGAGGAAAACAGGTACTCTTCTGTGATGGCTTTTAACTAACATAAAGTCTTGGGATTTGCCTATTTTCTTGTATTTGTTAGTAGTGTTTTCCTTTTGTTGTGGAATAGTATTCCATTGTATGAATAAATCACAATTTTATTTACCCATGTACTTATTGCTGGGCATAGGAATGACTTCCAGTTTTTGCTAATATGCATTTCATTTCTCCCAGGCACATCCTTGGGTGTGGGATTTCTGCTTGTATGCTAAGTGTGTGTTTGATTTGGTAAGAAACTGCCAAACCTTTCCCCAAGGGGATTGCTGCACTGGACATTCTCACTAGCAATCCATGAGGTGGCTGGTAGGTTTTGCCCTCACAAAAACTCGCCCTCAGGCCCGTCTGTAGATATTTGCCTCTGGAGGGTAGGCCACAGCACGCACTGTACTGAGGCTTTCCTCATTCCAGTCACCAAAGAAACACAGGTCCTGGTTCTTTCCCCACCAGCTGGATCCAGAAGACTTTTAGCTGGTAGTCTCTGGAGCTGCAAAATCTAAGAAAACTCCAGACCTGACCATAAATATATTCAAGACCTTTCCAAATACCAAAGAGCATTTTTCTTCAGGTTCAGTTAATACTTGTTTTTCACTTGATAGATCTCCCTTTCTTTCTGCATTCTTTCCATGTATCAACGGGTGTGGGCATATCCCCTATATCATGTATATCCTATGTTATCATATACCACATATCTCCATATCACACCTGTGTGAACTGATGTCTCTTGCTATTCCTTCTGAGATCTTTTGCTATTTGCACATCCAGGTCCAACATTTCTCAGGGCATGCTGAGCCTACCAGGGGCTTTGTATGTAGGGTCATAGGTATGGGTATATATTTTGGCAAGTGAGATTTTCAGTTATAGTAGTGACATACAGTTAACTTTAAAAAAGGTATATTAAGTTAAAAAAGCAAATTGAGAGAAAATGATTTAATAAATAAATGCACAGTGGGTCATAAGAATCCTGATTTGATTTCACATTTAGAAAAACCTCATCTCTAGTACAATTCCTCATTAGCTATTAAAGACGCTTCGAGCAGCTTGGTTGATCATAATAATCAAAAGTGATTTACTAAGCACCCGTTGTCACTCAGGATATAATGAGCCCCAAAGTAGATATGGGTCTCTGCTTGGGACTGAACATCAATGATACTGTTACTAAATATATTCCTGACAAAATCTTTGTAATATCTAACTCTCCATGATGTATAAAAAATCTGGGCATCCAATTAATTTCCGGATCAGTACTCTGTGCTTTCTGATTAAGCATCATAAATGCTATTCAGAGCTCTCCGTGGGTTGGTCTGAGTTCCTGCTGATGGTGGAGGGAGGTGTATGGCTCTATGATGATTCTGCATCTGTATTTCTCATTGACAAGACCCCTTTCAGGGCCCTAGTGCCTGGTCTTACCAGGTGTCTAATGAGGTCTGTGCTATTTGACAGTGTTCAATCTGCTCTTTTTGGAGATACCTGTGTTGTAGATATCATCTTAAGTGCTTCTGAGCGCCCCCCCCCCCACCCCAGAAAGAGGGAAGTAATATTTAGTGTCTCCTAAACTTGAGGTACTTTACATTTTCTCTCTCTCTTTTTAAGCTACAACTGTTCTTTTGCAAATGAACTTTCTCCCAGAAAAGCCCCCCTGTATGTTCTCCCCGTTTCCATTCTTGCCCACCCCAGTCCATCTCCGTAGCAGAAAGGTCTTTGAAAAATGCCAAATCTAGGCACATTATCTCCCATTTCCTTCAAATCCACATAAAAGGATCAAATCCTTTTGACCTTTGGATGAAGTTGCAAATTCTTATGGCTCACACTCCTACACCACCGATTCTTTTTCTACTTCTCTAGTGTCATCTCATGACATTTTCTTCCTAGATATATTTCTCTCTTCTCCCAACACACACACACACACACACACACACACACACACACACACACACACCAGACTTTCTCAGATCACTGAAAGAACTAAGCATATTCCTGCCTCAAGACCTTTTGCTGCCATCTACCTGGCTCAGTTCTCCTTATCCTAGTGCATCAGTGTAGGGATCTCTTCCCCAGGGGAGCGTTCCTCCACCTAGTATCCCAGATGAAGTCTCCCATTTGAAACACATTTATAGCACTCAGTCAATACTGAGTTATTCTATGCTCTAGCATGTGACAGGATTCTCTTTCTTTTTTTAAGGCTGAATAAAAATCACACGAGATAGCACATTTTGCTTATCCATTTACCGATTGATAAACCTTTGGGGTGATAAACCTTGTGGATAAACCTTGGCTATTGTGAATTGGTCTTCTATGAACACAGGTGTGCATTTTAACTTTTTAAAAAATAATTTTTAGCTGAAGGTGGACACAATATCTTGATTTTATTTTTATGTGGTGCTGAGAATTGAATCCAGTGCCCAACGTGTGCCAAGCAAGCATTCTACCACTGAGCCACAACCCCAGCCCTACATTGTAAATTTTTAAATACTTATTTTTATCTTGTCCATTAGAATTGTCTTCCTGGGACATGTTTTATAATGTACGTAGTCCATCATTTTGTTAGCAGTTAATACACTGTGTGAATGAATAACTCTGCATACATGGGGAGAGAATGCTGAATTTTTATAGTCTGATGTGTGATTAAAATGTGATTATAGCAAATAACTGCAGTTATAAGTACATAATCATGTCTGTAATTATTTCTATTGAGTCTATTTTACCTTCTAGATGCTTGAGGTCATTGAGGGTAGAAACTAGGCTTGCTTTGTTCATCACTCTATGTCTCTGGATCCAAGCTGGTCCTGGCATTTATGACCTTGCATATGGTCAGACGGACCCTTATAACCAATAGATTATTGCAGAATGGCGGGGTGTGACTTCTAAGGTTAGAACATGAAAGACATTGTGACTTCCATCTTGTCCCCTGTCTTGGATCACTCTTTCTGGGGAGGAACTTTGTCATGTTATGAAGACACTCAAACAGTTCATGAAGAACCACACATGAGAAGGAATAGAGTCCTCCCACCAACAACTGCCACCATGAGAACCTTTTTAGAAGTGGATCCCCCAGCCCCAGTTGAAGTTTCCACTGATAGCAGTCTTAGCCAACATCTTGACTTCAGCATTATGAGAAATCCCGAGACATCCAGCCAAGCTGCTCCTGAATTCCTGACTGATAGAAACTGTGTGAGAATAAAAAAAAAAGTTTCATTTTATGCTGCTAAATTTTGGGGGTGATTTGTTCACAGCAATATGTAATTAATACAGTTCCTGTATTAATTGTTTTTGAATTAATAAATGAAAATATATTACTCTCCTTTTGTATTTTGAGAATATGCAACTCAGAGACATTGATTAACTTGTTTCAAATCAGAGTACTGAAATTCTAGAGGCAGGATTGGACCCAGGTCCACCTGTTTGCATGATCCTTATTAGTGCCATTTCTATTGAACTGTTGTCTCTCTCCTTACTAAGATTCTAAGAGAATTCTCAGCTAGGTAGTAAGAGAAACCTTACTATCTAGCTGAGAATTTTCTTAGTGCAGAATGTCTTACTAATTCCACCCAAACAGGGCCACACAGTGGCTCCTTAGTGAAAAGTATGATCCTTTGTGGCATGGGAAAAAAATATTAAGCTTATTTTTAGCTTGAAATTAAAAATATATTTATTTTGGTTGTGGTAAAATGCATTGCCCTCTTTAGTTATTTTTAAGCGTACAATTGCATTGTGCTAAGTACACTGTACTTGAAAAAAATCTCCAGAATTTTTTCATCTTGCCAAACTGAAACTCTACACCCATCAAACAACTCTTCCTTATTTTCTCCCTCTCTCCAGCCCCTGGTAACCACCACTCTTTCTGTCTCTATGAATTCGAGTGCTCTAGATGCCTCATATAAGTTGATGGTACAGTATTTGCCTTTTTGTGATTGACTTATTTCTCTTAGCATGATGTCCTCAAGGTTTATCTACGCTCTAACATGTGACAGGATTCTGTTTCTTTCTTAAGGCTGAATAATACTCCATCACACAAGATACCACATTTTGCTTATCCTTTTACCTGTTGACAAACCCTTGGGGTGATTCTACACCTTGGCTATTGTGAATAGGTCTTCTATGAACACAGGTGTACATTGTAACTTTTAAAAATACTTATTTTTATTTTATCTTTTAGAACTGTCTTCTTTGGACGTACTTTATAATGTACATAGTCCATCATTTTGATAGCAGTTAATGTACTGTGTGAATGAATAACTAACTCTGCATACATTGGGAGAGGATGCTGAATTTCTATAGTATGATGAGTGATTAAAATGTTTAGAGACCTCTGATTTTGTAAGCGTAGCAGATGTTGTTGGATGCCCCATCCATCACCCCTTTCTACACAAACTGACTTCATTTCCTTGTGTCTGCATTTCATCTCTATAGCTGGGGACCCATCTGCTCATAATCATGGCAGCCCCCAGGACAGGGCCTTCTTCCCCTTTCCTTTGGTATTAGTCCTTGATCAATGACTGATGGGAGTTGGTGTCTAAACACTCTCAAATCTTTTCCCTCATGCATTCCAACCTGTATCCCAGGGTAACCCTGCAGAACTGGATCTCAGGTGCCCATTGGTGACTTGCTTGCCAGGCACCCTGTACTGACCCTCTTCCCTGTTTTACTCCCCACTCCCCTACCTGTGCTTCCTGGGACCAAATCCAAAATCAACTGCTGCTCTCTGAATCCATTTCTCGGTGTCAGCTTCTCGGGGACTGTAAACTAGGATATAAATGAATGCAAAACCCTCGGAAACCACTCAGCTGCGGTGATTAATGTATGGAGGGTCATGTGTAAAAAAGGAGCATAACAGTGACTGACTGTCATTCTCAAAAGCAAATTAAGTGGATTCAAAGTACTTGACAATTTCATTTCCTTCCCAAACCAATTCAGCTTTTGTATCTTATTCAGTGATTTTATTGGAAGGGAGGAGAGTTTCCTAAGATCTTAGAGTTACCCTAGATAAGAGGCCAGTTTTCTTGGCTTATGAATGAGGATGCTGTGGCCCTGAGGCGTCTAGCATCTAGCCAGAGGCCTCACAGCTAGAAAGTGGTGCAGGAGCAACTGACCCTGCACTGAAGCTCTCTGGACGTGCCTCTAACAAAACCTGTTTCCTAAGTCTTGATTGCTCAACGGGTTAAGATGAACAGATTTCAGCTGATTTTTTCCTTAAAGGGTTAAACAGTGAAACTTTTAAGCTTTGCAGGCCCCTTGGTCTCTTTCACAGTTTGCCATTATGGCGAGGAAGCAGTCACCGATAAGAAGCAAACAAACTGCCTTCCAATAAAACTTTATTCACAAAAAAGAGGTGGCCAGCCTGTGGGCTATAGTTTGCCAACCTCTAGGATACAGAAGAGAGAAAGGTCCTTTTAGTTTTTATGTTTAAAAGGGATAATTTAATTTTTAAGGCTCTCTTTACCACTTTTTAGTATTTGTCAAATAACATATTTAAAAATGAAACATAGTCACTTAAACATAGGCTTTCTTTTTTTGCGGTCCTGGGGACAGAACCTAAGGGTACATGCATGCTAGGCAAGCCCTCTATCACTGAGCTATGCCCCCAGTCCCTAATATAGTTTAGTATGCTTTTCCTTTGACCCCCCAAATAGCTTGTGGGGTCCTAAGAAGTATCATTGCCACTTGTCTTCCCCCTCATATTATTGTCACATCAGTCCTGTACATTGGTCTTGCCAGGCATTGAGGATAGTGTATCCGCTTACTACTCATGATCCACAATGGCATGCACAGAGAAAAGACCTTCTTCCCCAAATATTGAAATGAGAGTGTATAGTTTTCATCGTGTCAATATTAATTACTTGAAATTTGGTGTTCAATATTATTTTCTATATTAATTTCAACACAATGGGATGAGTCTAATTTGGAATGATAAAAATTCATTTGCATTTAAATTGATATTTTAAGCATCTCCCTGAGAGGAACTGGTAGCATCCATGATTATAATTATAAGCATTGTTTCCAAGGCAGGTTTGTTTTCCCTTGGAATGATTTGTAAATAGGGTGCCTCCAGTTTAATATTAATCATGATGACATGGATGCCATGCTTCTTTATGAAGTCCTGTGAATAGAGCTCCCATATTTTGGGAATTTCCTTCCTTTCATGGAATAATGGATAGGCAGAGTTTATTATTTAAGAAGATAGCCATTTATATATTTTCCTTTTAGCTTTCAAAATCTTTTGGATACTTATAGCTAGTATTCAGAAACCGAGGTTCATTTTTCTGTTTGAAATGCATCATTATGGTTTAAGTATGATGTGTCTCCCAGAGACTCATGTGTGAGACAATGCAAGAAAGTTTAGAGGTGAAATGATTAGATTATGAGAACCTTAACCTACCAGTGCATTCATCCTCAGGTGTAGATTAACTGGGCAGTCACTATAGGCAGGTAAAGTGTGGCTAGAGAAAGTAGACATGGGAAGCATGACTTTGGGGTTTATATATTTTGTCCCTGATGAGTAGACATCTCTCTGCTTCCAGATTGCCATGTCCTGAGCTGCTTTCCTCCACTGGGCCCTTCTGCCATGATGTTCTGCCTTACTTGGGCCCAGAGATACGGAGTTGGCCATCTATAGACTGAGATAACCATAAACCAAAGTAAACTTTTCCTCCTGTATGTTGTTCTTGTCAGGCATATTGGTCACAGTGACACAAATCTGACTAAAGTGTTATTGCTTTGAGGAATCGGTTATTGTACATTGCATAACAAATGAGTTAAAAGCATCAGGAAAATAATTTCCACTTCTTTCTCTAGTTCCTTCTGTTTTCCTGGGATGGACTAGGCCATCTCGTATCAAGGGATTATCTTCTTGGCTTGTGGCTATGAAAAAAGATACGGGTTCTCCCCAGGCTCCAGGAAGCACTAAAGAGCCTTCATTTCCCGAGTTGGTCCTCCTGTTGGGAGTCAACCCGGATCCAAAGACTAACTTCCCCATCCCCCAAGAAGAGCCATCCAATGGTGAGCCCTGCTGGCTCACATGATCCTTACCCACCAATCAGACTAGCCCTGCTAGCTCACCTGATCCTTAACCACCAATCAGACTAACCCTGCTGGCTCACCTGATCCTTACCCACCAATAAAAAAGCACCCCATGCTAACTGTCAAACCACCCCTGGCTCTATAAATATGCAGAGCTGTTCCTCTGTTTCTCCGATGGCAAGCCTTGATCGTTCTTTTCAGCACTGACCTACAGCTCTTCTTTCATAGTGAAATTCTGGTGTTTACTGAGGTATAAATACATGTTTCTATTATGAGCAGAACCAAAGGAGGAACATCGTCAAGGCAGAGAGACAGGCTATGTGAAGGGAAACCGAAACAATGGAAGGTAAAGGCAGAAGAAAAAGTGAGGAGGAAAGGATTCACTCACCAGCCACCTGACACACACTTACGAGTCATCATGCTCTGCCAAGGATCCTCATCCTCTTGGGGCTGACATCCCAATAGGGAGGGACACACACACCAAAATGGGCAAGAGGACCTACCCCATGAGTTTAAACAGGGGAATGATGTGATCTTTTCTACTTTTTTCTTTGTAAGGACCTTTCTGGCTGTTTTGGGGGAGGATGCTGGGGAAGGGTAAGAGTGGAAGTATGAAGGTTTTGTGGGGTCCAGGAAGCCATGTTGTCTTGGTCCAGGATGCTGATGGTGGGAACAGAGAAGCAGATATGTGCTAGACCTGAGCTAGCAGACTGCCTGGTTGAGGGGAAAGAGGAGGCAGGAGGAGACAAGGATGGTGTAAGAGTTTAGGAAATTGTGTCCTTGATAGTGGCATTTGTTGAGATGGGGAAACTGGAGGGAGTCAGGTTGAATGAAGTCAGAGTGAGAGATGGCAAAGTACACATTTTTCCTCACTGCCTGTGTGAACTAGGGCAAGTCATTCACCTCTCTGATCTTTAGTTTCTTTTCTGTGGGAGGTAGATAAGAAAGTGCCCACTTCATTGGTTTGATATGCAGATTAAATTTGATAATGCATATAGAACACAAACCTAGGAGCACACTAAACAACCAACACTGGATTCCAATAGTTGTGCTGTTCAGAAGAAGTCTATGGAGATAAAAGGGATCAGGCAGCAGGGGCCAAAATATCAACTCCAAAGCAGGAAGAAGAGGCAGGAGACCAAACAGGGATCTCACACTCTGTTATGCACAATCAACTGTCTTGGATTTGTGAGCTAACACAAGTAAGCAACAAATCAAACCACCCCAACAAAACTGTTTTGTAGCATAGGAGAATTGTGACGACTTGAGAGTGATTAATTAAGGTGTTTATGAACCTTGGCTATGATATTAAGCACAGAGAATACATTATTTGTTTGAAGGTGCCTGGGAAGAATCCCAACAAGGTAGTGACTGTATCAAATGACTCAGTGTCGATCTGGTCATCACACAGGCACCTACACACGGACTGTCTCCTTCTCATTAAGTCTTTTGGAACACTGTTGTATTAGTCAGATTTTCGTCACTGTGACCAAAATACCTGACATAAAACAACTTAAAGGAAAAAAAGTTTATATTTTGGTTGATAGTTTCAGAGGTTCCAGTTCATGGCCGGCTGGCTCCATTGCTCTTGGCCTGAGGTGATGCAGGACACCATGGGGAAAGGGCATGGTGGAGGAAAGCTGCTCACCTCATGGCAGATAGTAGGCAGAGAGAGGGAGAAAGAGGAGCTAGGGACAAGAAATGGTCCCCATGGGGACTACTTCCCCCAACCTCAGCTTCACCTGCCAACAATTTCCATCTCCTCCCAGTAGCAGGTTCAAATTATTAATCCATCAAATAGATTAATACACTGAAGAGATTAGAGTTCTTATGAGCCAAGCCCTTCCCCAAAGTTCTACCTCTGGGATATTACTGCATTGGGGACCAAGCCTTAAACACGTGAGATTTTGGGGACATTTCAGATCTAAGCCATAACAATTCTCTGCAAGTTAGAGAGAGGATATGTGTATGCATGTTTGTGGGGGTGTGGTGCAGAAGAGAAGAGAGGGTGGCCTAGTATCTGAACCAGAGTAGTTTCAATACCTTTAACCTTCTGGGGAGTCCAATTTATAATAATCGATAGACCAAGAAAGACCCAGTGTTCATTTCAGCAATATGAATAATCATTCTACCCCTTTGATTCTGAAGATAGTCAGAATCCTTTTGGGAAAATAAAAAATCACCCTCGTTTTATAGACGGGGAAACTGAGAAGCTCAAACAATGTGTTTTGTTTTCCTCCAGGTGATTCAACGGGAGTCCTTGAACTAATGCACTCTGAAGAGCTTAGATTTACACTAAACCCCTTATTTAAAAAATTGGCAGCGTTGGAGCTATAAAACATAGACTTCTCTTTCCATAGCTTAATGAAAACATCTCCCACACACTGTAATGCATCTTATTCTTCTGCCTCGCACAGCACTCATTGTGGAGAGGTTCTGTGCGTGCCACCCTGAAAGTGAAGGCCTTGCCATCGTAGCCGGTATGATGTTAAGGAACGTTGCCAAGAGCCCAGCCTTGGCTTCCTGTTCTTGGCTTCAGGTTTTAATTATCGGTTAGTAATTAAGGGTCCTTTCTTTGTGAAAAATAATTTCCCGTAGGTTGGGAGCCAGCTGGGTTACCATGGTGGAGACACTAATCTCATTTCTACGTCAGAGATTCTCTCGGCTTTGGCCAGGTAGAATGGAAAATTTTGCTTTGTCCAAACTGCAGACTGCTCCAATGTAACAAGGTCAGGATTCTCAGGAGCCACCCCTCAATGAAGGCTTGCAGGCAAGTGATTTATTAAGGATGTGCTCTGGGTGAAAACCAATAAAGAAGTCTCTAGGCAGGACAGAGCAGGGGATCAAACCCAGTGCCTCATGCGTGCTAGGTGAGTGCTTGACCTCTGAGTCACAACCCCAACCCTCCTCTCTCACTTTTGAAGAAAGTGTGATTGCATTTGACCCATCTGGAGAATCTCCCTATCCTGAAACAATTTTAAGGTCACTAGCAAAGTGCCTTTACATATGTCATGAAACTAATGCAGTCTCAGATTTCAGGGATTAGGACATGGATATCTTTGGGATCTATGTCCTAATCCCTGTCAATTTGGCCATTCTGCCATCCTGTCTTCCCTCCTACTCTTGGTTTCAATAGGTGTCTTCTCCTCAATCCTTGAGAATAAACCTGTCTCTTGATTTCATTCATTCATTCAACAAACAAACAGTCATTGCACAATCTGTTGTATTTCAACTCATGTGCTAAACATTGAGGATATGGAGAGTAATAAGGCCGGGGCATGTCCTCAGTCAAGAGGACAGAGAGGCAAGGCACAGGTAGGGCACATGTAGGTATCTGCCAGACCCCCTCTCTCGGCTAGCACACCCAGACAACAGCTCTGGGAATGCTGGCTGCTAGAACCTCATAGCTCACAGCTTCTCTTGGGCATCATCTTTGGACAAATGAGAGTCACCAATCCTGGGAGGTTACACACGAGCACTTCTGCAAGGGCAGCTGAAGTTAGCCACTGACTGACACAGGGACCCAAAAGCCTGCTTCCCTTCCTTAGAAAGAATCTGCTTTGTGACGTGACTTGTGCCCTGAAGTCCCCTGGGCTTGGCTCCAACAGAACCCACACTCATGTCCTGCCCCTCTTCCTTCCTTCTTCCGGAGAGTTCTCACCCAGTAAAACCACTGTTTTAAGAATTCTCATCTCCGTCTGCTTCCAGGAGATCCATCCTTGGTAATTATCATTAATAATAAGCAATCTAATTTCTTTCACAAAAATTCTCACTCTATCTCTGGTATGTTTGTGTGTGTGTGTGTGTGTGTGTGTGTATACACATACTTGAATTTTATAAAAATTGAGGGAGCACAAATGTCATGCCTTCTATGGGTCTGTGAGCCTGTGTCCAAGCAGAATATATTTATAAGGTGAACTTCAGGACTAAAGCAGAATTCTTCGAACAGGCAATGGGTTGTGTTCAGCTATAACTGGGACCTGGCTTAGAGCTGAATTAAGTAGCAAACCACAGGAAGGCTATTGCTTGTGAACTTTGGCATTGATTTTACTAAAAGGAAAGTGGGAAGAAAATATGAAAACTTAGAATAACACACTAATTGATCTTTTAATTTCATTTTCATAATTTGTTCTGTGGATTCATTATGAGTCCTTGAGGCAGGAGGAGGGTGAAGCATGAACATTGGAGTCTGGATGCTTTCAAACTTCAAAACTGTGAACTGTATAAACTTTTCTTCTTTATAATGTTAATTCATCACCAACTCTTTGCTGCAGCTATAATGAAAAATGCTGCCCCTAGTGAGATGACATCATTTTTACTTTTTTCTTTCTCCTTATTTCCTAAATATACTTCCTTAAAGCCACAGGTCTTGGTGTCTAAGGTGAGCTTGCTCAGAAGTATTAGTTGCCCTGGGTATTTCATTGTAGTAACGTGAATCTTATTCAGTCAGTATTATTGTTAAGACATTTTACAGATGAGGAAACTGAGGCACAGGGAAGTTAACTTGCTTTGTTCACATAGTCAGGAATAGTTGGGATGAGGTTTGAATTTAGGGGGCCTGGCCCTTAACTGTCACACTAAATTTTCTGAGCTGTTTTTAGAGCAGAATTTTTTATTTTTGAAGGAGCCCTCTATGGTAATAAGTAAGAAGTACACATATTTTTTAGATAAAAGCAAACATAGAAAAAGACATTAAAAACAGGAGATTTGTCTATTTTTATTAATTCAGAGAAAAAGCAAGTTGCTCAGTTTAGGTTCAAATGTCTACTATATCTAAGAAGGTGATATTTATGTCTTAGAGCAAATCACCACAAACTTAGTGGTTTAAAAAAACACACACATTTGTTTCCTCAGAGTTTCTAGACACAGGCTAACTGGATTCTTTGCTCAGGATCCCATCTGGCTAAAATCAAGCTGTTAGCTAGGGCTGAGATTTCATCTAAGGTTCACATTCTTTTCAAGTTCACTGGTCCTTGGCAGAATTCAGTGGCTTGAGTGTGCGATTGATGCTCCTAGAGGGCTATCATTTCTCTTACTTCACTTCTGTTGGTAAAATAACTCTGGATATAATGTTCCAGTTGGCCCTCTTCACATCATGGCAAGGGACTCATCAAAGCCAACAGGTGAGTCTCTACTGCTTAAAGTCTTTGGGACTTCTTCCTTCTCTGACTTGCAGATTCTTTTTCAAAGAATTCACCTAATTAGTTCAGGCCCACCAAGAAGAATCTCTTTGATTAGCTTAAATTCAACTGACTAGGAACCGTTATTTTATTTGAAACAACCCTTTTAACTTTTCCATAGAGTGCCACCTAGTCATGGTAGTGATATCACACCACATTTACAGGTCCTACATGAAAGGTTAATAAAATAGGTACTTGTCACTCTGTTTTTCTATATGCTCAACAAAACACTGTTGAAATCTTGTTCCCAGGATGTGTTGTCCCCAACTGTGAACTGTTTGCTAATCTTGTTCCCAGAATGTGCTGTCCCCAACTGCCAAACTGCAGGATGCACTCCCTCACTTGGTTGCAGGCAAACTGCTCACTCGCCCTGACCCATCAATGAACTTCCCTCCCTGCCCTCTCCAAGAAAAGTATATAAGCTCTGCTCAAGCTGTTCTCAGGGCTCCATCTCTCTTTGCTATAGAGAGCTCTGGGCCCCAGCATGCTGGTCTCCAAATAAACCCACCCTTCTGCTTTTGCATAAGATAGTCTCTTGTGGTCTCTTACTCCGACGTTTCGCCGGACCCTTACACTACCCACACACAAGTGGGGGAATTATACAGGGTTTACATCAGGAGGTGGGAATTTTGGGGGCCCTTTCAGAACTCTGCCTTTCACAGACTTTATCTTGAGGGAAAAATGATTGAGACTTTTAAAAGTGAAGAATGGGACCTAGTTGAAATGAAGGCTGTCGACTTATGATCCATCTACACAACGGCAAATGCACATCTTAGATTAGAAGACTCCACGCCTCAGGGTTGATTTTCTGTAATTGAGGCCTGGGCATTGCTTCTTGGTCTTTGTTACCACTTCAAAAAGCTGAACAAAGATGATGAGCCAGACCTTTGGACTCTGTCGCATCCATGTTTGTCCTGGCAATGGCCACACTTGGACTGGACACTACCGGATACACCCTCTTGATCTCCATTGTTTGGTAACAAGACACGGGTAACCCTTAGAGATGGCCACTGCTTTGCTGTGGATTGGTCCCATTGTCTTTCTGGATGGGTCACATGGGTTCAGGAATCTGGGCAGGCTCACTTAGACACCAAGACCTGTGGTTTTAAGGAAGTATATTTAGGAAATAAGGAGAAAGAAAAAAGTAAAAATGATGTCATCTCACTAGGGGCGGCATTTTTCATTACAGCTGCACCAAGGAGTTGGTGGTGAATTAATTTGTAAGGTCTGTCTTAAGCCAGCTTTGGTCATCTCATGTTGTTTGGTTCTCTGAGCTAGAAACCCAAAGAGAAAAAAAAAATCAGTGAAATGTTTTGTATTTTGGAAATTCAGTGACTGCACTGCATGTGAGGGAGCAGGAAGAAACAATGGCAGTGGAGGAAAATGATCATTAAATATTTTTATATTTTCATCAATGACTTTCTTATGGCTTATCATGTAAGTATTGCTACACTTTTCCTAAACGGGGTGTATTTGATTTTAAGCTGAATAGAATCCTAATAGTTTTATTTTTATTTTTTAGTTGTTAATGGACCTTTATTTTATTTATTTATATGCGGTGCTGAGAATCGAACCCAGTGCCTCACTTATGCATGCAAGCACTCTACCACTGAGCCGCAACCCAGCCCCAATCCTAATAGTTTTATAGCAGTCTTCTTTCTTTCCTTCCTTCCATCCAACCCTCCAACCAGAATTTAGTCATTTATGTATTTTTTAAAAATTTCTTTTTCTTTTTGAGGCATGAGGCCTCCAGTTAATTTTCTCATAAGCAAAAGAATTGAACGACATTACCCTGGTTTTAAAATCACAAGAGATGACACTCTGTCAAAAGACCTGTAGAGAATCTGGGGTAAGGAAATGATTTTTGTGGGTTGCTTTTAGTCTTGGTCTTTTGCTAGAAGCAAATGTCCTGATGAAAATCCAAACACCTACTTGTGCAGTATCATATTGATCAATCTTTTTGATAAATTCCTTTGCTTTATCCACCAAGAAAACAAATTCATCTCTAATGTGACAAGTTACTAGTAGTTCTTTCTTTCTTTATTTTTTGGGTAAGCTTTTTATTTAAATTTTCATTTTCTTAAGTGAGTTTTTTTTTCCTGCTTTAAAAAATTTTTAATACATGAGCTAGTAGTTCTTTAAATGCATTTAAATATCTTTCCTTTTCTAATTTTTAGGGCTGGTTTTCTTGTTCATTTTGTTGCATTCTCCACTGAACAGTGTTTTATTTCCAAGATAGTACTGAGCACATCATACCATAATTATATATGTACATGTGAACTCCCTGAGTTCAGGCACTGAATTTTTCATGTTTTATAATACTGGCCCCTCATACTGCATCTTTTGCACTGTAGGCAATCACTATGGGTTCCTTAAGTGTTGACAGGTTCAATTGTTTCAATTGCAATTGAACAATTTGGAAGAATCGATTGATCTGATTCTTTTTTTTTTTCTGTTTTTAACTGTAGCTGTAACTCTAGGTCCAAACAAGGAACATCATTTCATCAAACAAGCTTTTATTTTTTTCCTGATTTTATGTCTAAGTATGTCCCTGTAAAAATGGACATGGATTGAATCAGGTGATAGTCATTTGACCAATAGTCTATCAAAATAATTTTAAAAAGTTCTTATCCTCAGTATCCCAGTCTGGCTTCCTGGTGATAAAGTGTACTATTTTCTAGTTAACATTCACAAGTGCAATGAAAAAGGTCACCCTTTCTCTTCAATAAGATACAAAGGTTATTTAAACCCCAATTTCATATGCAATATTAATGTGCTTATTTAAATATTAATAGGTCTAAAAGCCTGGAGTGACATATGTGATCAATACTTCATGGCATTTGAGTCATCCAGGGCTGAGAACTGTGCCCATCTCCAGCATTACCCTTTTATCATGGCGGCCACCTGCCACTGGGAGCTCCGGTCTGTGCACTGCTGCTGAGTGAAGAGCACTTCCTTAGGGGTCAGTGCTGGCAGCCCTCGGAGCTCTCCACAGGCTCCCTCTTCAGAGACAGTCACCTGTCAGGACCCATCAAATGAATGCAAGAGTGAAAGTCCTTAGGGGTAGGCTTACTTTTTTTTTTTCTTTTACAACTACTTCTATAGGCAAAATAACAGGCCTGGAGTGTTAATAATGTCACAGATTTTTAACATCCAAAGAGTTGAATTTTTCCACTACTATCTGGGAACCTAATTATATTTCCACAGTTCAAGATATTATAGAAAAATATCTATATGCGAATCACCTGCTTTAAGAATCATATTCTCTCCTATATTCATGGGACCTCCGTTAGGGTTCCTGGTCCTCTATGTATTTCATCAGGGTTATGCCCAGGAAATCATACCTTCTGGTATTTAAGCATCACAAAGGAGGACAAAAGCTCCAACCCTGATGACAAGGAGAGGGTCTTCTTTTTGCAAGAGGGTCTCCAACTTTTAGCTTAGAAATGGATCACCCTCTGGGAAGCTCCAAGATCCTGTGCTGAGAAGCTGCCCAGATTAATGTGCTCTTTCTTGAAAATTTCCATAAATTCTTGAGTTCAGCAAATGTGGAAGATTACATTGACTCCAGCTGCACATCCTTCCCTATATCTACAGTTTCTGCCATGAGGTTTTGTAAAACTTCCCTAGAAAGGGGGAAATATGTTTCCTAACCATTGACAGTGGATTGAGCCTTATGATTTGTTTAGGGTAACAGAATACATAATCCTCCATCAGTGGTCTTACTTTCCATATTTTACCAGAATCAACTGCACTCCAAAAACATTAAATAGAAAAAATTCTAGAAATATACAATTCATAAATTATGTACTACTGTGAGTAGTATGATGGAAATTGGCTCCGTTCTGCTTCATCCCATCCAGGTCGGGAATCACCTATGTGTCCAATGTATCCACACTGTATAAGCTACTTGCCTATTAGTCACTTATAGCCATCTATGTTATCTTATTAACTGTCACAATATTGCAGTGCTTGTGTTTAAGCAACTCTTACATAGTCACCTAATGCTGCATCACACTGGCTATGTCATTCATCTCATTCCATCTCACCACGTAGCATTACGTCACCTCACATCATCACAAGTAGAGTGAGTACAGTACCATATTTTAAGAGAGTGATCACATTGTGACTTTTATTATAGAATTTTTTTATAATTGTTCTATTTCATTATTAATTATTGTTGTTAAACTCTTACTGTGCCTAATTTAAAGATTAAACTTTATTGTAGGTATGCATATATAGGAAAAAATCATAGTGTACAGTCATGAGGAAGTGTCAGTGTGCCAGTTCAGAGCCTAGGCCTTAAGTGACCTTGTGCATTATTGCTCCATGTCCTTTACATCTCTGTCGTCACCATTAGAAGACCATGTCCACTGGACCCAACAGGACAATGAAAGACATGTGAAGAGCTGTCCTAGCGTCCACAGCCTGGACACTGCCACCCAAGTTGGCTTACAGAACCATAGTCATGATTTATTTAGGGCCCAGAGATGCCCAACTGAGCCCTGCCAATACTCTCCCCTCTGTTTATTCCAAAATCCATGACAGAAAAGGAGACATGGATTAGGAATTTCTGTTTCTTTGGGGGCATCCTTCCTTATCATATCCCTGGCCATGAGCAGTGGGTCTTCTTTCTCCCTTTATCTTCTCATTGCTTAGATGCTATTTCCCAAGGCCTTTGAGATTTAGCCTGTTATCCTCCACTCTGGTCTTAACTTTCCTATCCTCACAATATTATACTGAGCTTGAATTTATCTGTCTTTAAAAAATTCTTTTTTATATAATCTGAGCTCAGTAGGATTTACACTGAGCAATTGCACTGGTTTCTTGAGGGATGCTTCTGCTGCTTCTCCATGAAGATAGCTTGAAATTCTGCAGAGTTATAATCTCAGCCCTTAAGAGAAGGAAACCAATGTTTATTGAGCAGCTATTAAATGCTCGGCCTGATATATGTTATCTCAAAATAACTGCCAATACCAACAAACCTGACCAGACTTTTATTTTGCCCATTTTATAAATGAGAAAATGAAAAATTTAAAGAAGCAGACAAGGAAATTGTTCATCTCTTGAGTCTAAAGTTGCACAACTAGGAGGTAAGGATTCGGAAGTCACTGTTGGGTTTGACTCAGTTTCCACTGTCACACTGTCAGAACCCCACCCTTGTTTGATGGCCAATTTCCAAATATCAGCCAATGCAGCCCATTGAACTTTCTCTGTTGGCTACACACTCTTCTGCTTGATTATAGGTTAGGCCAGAAGAGCCAGAAATTAATCTCTTTTTCCTCCCACTTCAGGTCTGCTCTGTGGAAGTTTCAAACAGTGATTGACAGGAGTTGGTGGGTAACTGAGGCAGACTGGCTCTGTCTATACTGATTATAGAGTTCCTTAGTGAAATTAAGCACTGATGGCCCTCAGTGGCAATCTACTTCATAACAAGCCCTTCCTTGTCTGCCCTCTTCTTTGTTATCACTTTCCTCTCCCTTTCTTGGGCTTCCTGGGATCTCCTCCCAAACGAGGTACAGTTGTCCCCAGCTGTCCATGTGGGATTGCTTCCAGAACACCCAAATTCTCCAAAATACCCCAATCCACAGAAGCTCAAGTCCCTTTATAAAATGGCATAGTAGTTGCATATAACCTAGACATAGCCTCCCACGTACTTTAACTCTAAATCACTTACAATACCTAATACCATGTAAATACTACATATATAATTGTTATACTGTATTATTTATTAATAATGGCAAAAAATGTCTGTACATGTTCAATCCCAGGGATTCTGAGAGCTGACTCTACTTGCCTTCAAATTCCCATCTCTTGATCCTTCCCTCTGAAAAACCCCAATACAATGAAGACTCTCCTTGGGTTTTATAGATCCACCAGCCATAGCAAAGCAGGGCTTTGAAACAAAGCTGGAGATGCTCTGCCTCACCACTTTCATGCTGTGAAAGCTGCCTTTCAGTCCCACTCCACATGTTCTTGAAGAAGTGCCTTCTTCAAGAGACTCAGCAGAACCCCTCGGCTTGGACCAGTTTTCCTGAATACAAGCCTGCAATCATCCCTGGACAGGGAGCCACCGACTCAAGAGATGAACAACTTCCTTATCTGCCTTCTCCTCACCTGTAAGACGTGTCTCACACACTTGTGTCCTTACTGACCTACAGTGTCTTCTGGAACACAGCTACGTCTTATTGATCTCTCTTCCCCTAAGCCTTGCATATGGCGGGCTCAACATAGTGATGGACTGAGCTACAGAAACTATACATTCTCTTGGCATAGAGAAGATGGGTAAAGGAGATTCTGATTTTGACTTGGTCTAAAATAGTCTCTCGGGCAAGATTCATTTCATATTACCATTGGAGTGGAAAAAGGAGAATTTTAATTATTTGGAATGGTGAACATTTACCAGCGAGACTGGATCCCTCAGATCAAATTCAATCATAGAACAATAGGGTCATAATACAAGTGGCGGTTATTATCCTCTCCTAACACTCAACAGGCTTAATGTGGATTTGTTGAATTAAATTAACACTAACGACTTACATTCATATATTGATTTGCAGTTTTCAAAGTATTTTAATTCTCAGTTTAATGGAAAGAACACTGAACTACCAGCACACGGATCCCTCTCTTTTAATATACAGAGTAACAAACACTTGAAAATGATTCTGCTTTGGGAAACATTGTGCCTGGTTTGATTATGAAGAAATTTTCCTGAAGAGCCTTGGGTAGAATTTTCACTTCTTATTGCAAAAAGAAGTAACAAGAAGGCGTTTCCTTTTTCCCAGCAGAAAACATTTCTGCTTATGATCACCTTTAAGAGATGGCCCAGGCGATCCCTCTGGGGCAGAGGTTGCTGTATCCCTTTTTGCAAGAGGAAGCAGTTGGTGCTGTGTGGTGAAGATCCTCTGGGACCAGCCCTCAACCAATGGCTGATGGAGTTGGTGTGCAAAACCCTGAGCTCCTCCAGCAATCCCATGCCAGATGGAATCACTCTGGCATACATACTCTACACCGTCTCCCAGATTTCCCTGGTAGGTTTAAGTTTTCGCTGCCCATGATAACTTGTCTGATGAGGCGTTGTTTATGGAGTATCTTCCTTTCTCTGTCTCATTCCCCACTTCTCTACCTCTGTTCCCTAGGATCTCTTCCAAATTAACTACTTCTATTCAAACCCTCATCTCAGGGTCTGCTTCCGGGGAAACCCAAACAATGACTTCCCCAAAGTACCTTTCCCTAGAAGGGCACCAGGCTAGCTCATCACATCCAAGCCATTAAGCCACTTAACAAGGTGTGACGCCGCCTGTGAATCCTTCGCTCACACAATTTTCGAGCCCATCATCGTCTGCTGGTTTCATTGCTCTCCTGGGCAGGTTTGCTCCACTGCTGTTCTCGTTCTGTTAATGTTAGTGTAAAATTTTTAATTAAAAATAAAGAAGATAAATGTGGTTAGTTGCTTCAATCACAACTCTGTACGGTGCACGAGAGACACCGTGACTGGTGAAAGCCACTCAGTTTGGTCTCTCTGCTGAGGAGTTAAGAATGAAGTATTTGGATATTCAGCTTTATCACTGGTACCAAGGAGACAGAAATGTGTCACAGCCATGTGTGCTGCCTAGACATGCTTCCTGTTTGAGGAATGTTGAAAGTTCAGACCTGCTACGGATGGAAATTTTCAAGATGCATATTTTTTATGCAGAAATCACATTATCTATTCAATTAGGGGATATCATGTAGATTAAGGTTGGTATAGACATTGTCTCCTCAACAACATCTTCAACATCTTTTCAACAACCCAGCCAATGCCCATCAACCCTCCTCTTGAACATTTCCAGAGAATTCCTTCCATTTGCTTATTAACCTCAACCACTAGACAGTTCTTGCTTTAACTGAATCAACATCTCCCTTTTGCAGTTGACCACCCATTGGCGGCCATTTTTCTTGGGAGAAATGATTGAACAAGTTGGATGCCTCATTCCACAGGAGAATCTAAAATATTTAAAACATATATAACATGTCTCTTAAGTTTTTTCCCCCCAGAATAAACTTTTCTAGTTTCTTTGGCTCTCCTTAACAGAATATGGAGTCCCTCTTTCATGCCTCTGTCATGCTCCCTCAGAGTGAGATGCCCATTGGAAACTCCCTAGCTGTCCAACAATTGGGGATCAAAATGCTTAAGTAACTATGGTGTGAGATAGTATTATATAGCCCTTAAAGTCATGTTTTCACAAATATTAATAGTATAAGAATGTTCAAGACATATCCAGTAGATGGGATAACACTATATATGCAATAAGAGTCCAATTTCATTAAAATATACATATAGGAATGATTGTTTTTTAACTAGAAAGATTGCTTTTAGAAAAGAAATGGAAAAAAAGAGGTAGCACTCAAGAATCCACAGAATTCTCCAAGTATGTTTCTGAGATTTTGTTTCCTTTCCCAATTTCTGATGCGGGTTTTGGTAGATGAATCATACTGTCTACTACCAGAGCACATATAGCTTATCCTGGGGGATTTTTTCCCCTTGTAAATTAGTATCCTTTTTTCATCTGGCAACTGGAGTTGGGAGCAGGCTGCCCAGAAATGTCTGGGCTGGAGTGCAGAAGAGATGGTGTGGAGGTCAGTCACGGTGGTCTTGGCTTCATGAGACTGGACTGAAAGTGCAGCTTTTCAGCCCCTTGGCCAGCCACACAGCCTTGGGTCCTCCAAGTGGCAAGACAGAGCAATGCTGGTTTGGGAAAGTGAGTGGAACCTTAGATAGCTGGTCTGGGAGATGCTGAAGCCTGGAGATGGAGGGAATCTTGGGAAATACCAATGTTTCTGAGAGCGAAGGGCAGCACTCCCAGACTGGACTGTCTGGCCCTGCAGGTCAGTATCCCTGCCCTCTCTCTGTAAGATGGCATATCAGAGCCTTGGAAAAAGTGAAACATAGGCATTTCTCAAACCCCCTTCAGACATCTCTAGAGCCCTGCAGTTGTGAGGAATGCAGAGAAAGGAGGGAGGAATTGAAAGGTCAGCCAAGATTAGGAGGAGGCAAAGAAGGATGGCACTGAGGCAATTTCTTTAAGAAAGTGAGCAAACAGACTATCAGCTGTACTCCATGCTCCTTGTGTTATAGTAGTGGGGCAGCGAGCCGTGTGGATGGGGGTGGGGTGGGGTGGGAAGGTGCTACCCACAGGACCACTGGGGCAGACTCTGCCACTCACAGCCGGTTTATTATCATCTTTTCTACAGGAGTAGATTATCATCACCAGGAATATAGTTTTGGTTTAACTTCTGCCATTCCTCTCCAGGACTATAATGGCTGAACTGTGCCATCTGATTTCACGTTTAACTTAATTTAAAAAAAGATGCTATTATTAAGAATTAAAAATAACAGTAAGTGTTGGTGAGGATGTGGGGGAAAAGGCACACTCATACATTGCTGGTAGGACTGCAAATTGGTGCAAGCACTATGGAAAGCAGTATGGAGATTCCTCAGAAAAGTTGGAATGCAAACACCATTTGACCCAGCTATCGCACTCCTCAGTCTATACCCAAAAATCAGCATACTATAGTGATGTGGCCACATCAATGTTTATAGCAGGTCATTTCATAATAGCTAAGCAATGGAACCAACCTAGGTGCCCTTCAAAAGATGAAAGGAGAAAATGTTGTATAGGGCTGGGGTTGTGCTTCAGTGGTATAGTGCTTGCCTGGCATGTATGAGGCACTGGGTTAGATTCAAAGCAACATGTATAAATACATTAATTAAATAAACATCCAAAGAAAATGTGGTATATATACACAATGAAATATTACTCAGCCATAAAGAAGAATGAAATTATGAAATTTGTCAGTAAATGGATGGAACTGGAGACTCTCATGCTAAATGAAGTAAGCCAATCTCAAAAAACCAAAGGTTGAATGTTCCTTCTGATATGCAGATGAGAAAACACAATGAGGTGTGTGTGTGGGGGGACATAGAAGTTCATTGGTTTAGACATAGGGAAATACAGGGAAGAGAGTGCGGATGGGATTAGGAAAGAGAGTAGAATGAATCGGACATTACTTTTCTATGTTCATTTATGAATACATGACCAGTGAAACTCCACATCATGTACAACCACAAGAATGGTATTCTAATTAGAATAAGTTATACTCCATGTATGTATAATATATCAAAATACACTCTATTGTCATGTATATCTAAAAAGAACAACAACAATAACAAACAACAACAACAAAAGATGTTGTGCTCAATTTGGATGCTTCCAGATTTATAAAGACATGCAGTCAATACAAACACACTTTTGCCCTGTTTCTGAAGCTCAGAGCACCAAACACATGAAAAGCCCCATTTTCTTTTTGCAATGTAGATGCACACACCTTCTACGGCAAAGGACCCAGAATGCTGACCTCCCAAACACTTTTCCTTTTTAACCATCCTTTCTCGTTCTTAAGCCCATTCATGTGGTTCTCTGTTAACAGTTCTCGGGATGCTCAATGCCGTGGAGAACATTATGGGTGTGAAGTGATCATAAGCAATACAAAGAATCAAAGAAAGATTAGCATTCTCGCTTCCATGAAGTGGTGGCTGTAATATGAGTTGCTGCAGTTTTTGGCATTTTGCCTTCATTTCTGTCCAGCAAGCACCCAGATGGCTCGTTTCCACCTTCAATCCAGTGTTGTCAGCCAGAGTTGATTCAAGCCTTGCCAACATTCTCTCTTCTGCCACCCTCCCTGTACCTATTTTGTTGGCATTCTGTTCTGTCAAATTGCAGGTTTCTTTCTTTTTTCCTCACATAGCCACTGTGTTTGCCTGCTGCGGGTCCCCACATCTTGTCATTTGCCTTTGGCTTGAGCTGTGGCTCTAACAAGATGAGCTATTCTACTGTGTGTGTGTGTGTGTGTGTGTGTGTGTGTGTGTGTGCATGTATGTGTGTGTAGGTGTGCATGCATGTTAGAGTATGTGTATGTTTCTGTGTGCATGCATGCATGCATGCATGCATGTCTGAGTGCATGTGTGCATGTTCCTGTGCATGTGCATGCATGTGTTCACTCGTGCAAGCTCCTGTGCATGCGCATCCATGTGTTCCTAATAACCAGAGGTACCAGAACACTTAAAAGCACACATTTCCCCCACCAAAGTCAGGTTGTACTCACATAGTTGGAGGCCAGGTCTGGGTGGAGGTAGTCAATTCCTGCAAAAAGAACAACACAGGAACCAAAGGTTAATATCTGCTATGTATCCTCAGAAGAGCTGCTCAAGCCGGTGTCCTCCTTTGGGGCTGGCACGAGGAGACATGCCATAGCCGGTGGTGGAGTGAGCACGCGGCCCAAGCCCCCAGCCTTGCCTTTTCCATCTGGGTGAGGGCAGGCTGCACTGCTCAGTGGAGAGGCAGCTCTTCTCAGACACACTTCAGAGGAGTGAAGCCAATTAGAGCCCGGGGCCCAAGGATAACACTTCTGAATAAATGTCAGGACTAAGGGGCTTAGTGACTGTGAGATGACTGGCTCACCAAAGCAGTGATCTAAAAGAGATCTGTAGAAATCCTGACATTTCTAAAGCGCAAACTGGCATTTCTCCTGAAATGCAACTGGCCCTGGGGAGGAAAAGTAATGATTATTTAACAGGGCACGGACAGCAATGGATTAGGAGAGCATACTCGGGCATGGAAATAAGAAGAGGAGCGCAGCTCAGGGAGAAAAGCCATTAGGAAAGGGCAAATGATTTCCAGCGAGGTGTTCCCGGCTGGGACCTAATGCCTGTCTCTACAGAATGTGGCTCTTCAGGAAGCTGAAGGCTTCAATTCTCTCAGCAGGAGTCCTGCACTTTCTCTTGAATATGGGCCTGTCTTCTTGCCCACAAGTCATTCCAAGGCTAGAATTATGTCTATGAGCACCGCTGAGTTCCATCGGACTGCTAGACCTTAGACATCACCGTGGAACACCAAGGACAATTGAAATGCTCCTATTTGTGTCTGCAGAGTCATGCAATCTTTGCAGCAGTCACACTGCATCCAGCTCTCTGGGAAACAGGACAGGTTCCAGAGACTACCAAGAATAATGGTTGCTAGTGTAGGTACTTGGAGCCAAGGACTAGAGTTGGACTCCCAACCACTTGGATACGGGAAGCAAAAATTTAGGCAAGTTGCTTGATCTCTCTGTGTTCGTTTCCTTTTTAACAATTGGAGGTGAGAACAGGTAGGGGTTAAAAAAAACTAATGCATGGGGCGTGCTTAGCCCAACAGCTGGTGCATTTAATAACTATAGTGGGATGCAATATTTATAAGCTGCAAGTACCATTAAGTGCCTCCCATGGTTGGCATTTTCTTTGCATGCATACGAAGACCGTGCTGCCATTATAGCTTTGCCCTGTAAAACAATTTGAACTGGGATGTGAATTTCTAAACGGAATTTCGGTTTATTTTGTTCTGGTTTATACAAATAATTTCTGGACTGGGAGCCACTGAGTATTACCGGTCACTTCCCACCCATGCTCAGGGTACTCTCTCTTTCTACTCACCTCCCAAACTTTGCAGAAGCAAAGACTAATATTTTTAAAAGTTGTCAACCCTTGTTCTGAACCTGAGTTCAAAGATAGCCAATTAAGGCTGGGGATGAGCATAAGCTTTCAGGCCAATAGTTCAAGTTCCATTCAAGGATCAGACACTGTGATACTGATGTGGCTTTGGCTAAGTGACACCATATTTTTCTCTGGGTCTTGGTTTTCTCATCTTTGAAATGGGGCCATTATTTACCTTGCAAAGCTGTTCTTGGGATTAGAGACAACTCATTGGAATTTTTAGATTGTGTTAAACAGTATATTACATTTCTTATCATAATCATTAATACTGTCATTCACAACAGTAGAGTAATGTAGTTTTGGTTTTACAATGTTGTGTTGAAATTAGAGCATACAGATTTGTTGAAATTGGTTAATATTGTTGAGAAGAAATTTTTATAACATAGATAAGCTAAAAGAAGGCATCCTCCCCCTCCACACACAATTTTTTTTTTCTAACTGGAAGTTAGTTTTCAAAACATGGCTCCATGTCCAGATACTGGAATTTGTTTAAGAGAAAAATACTCTGAGCACTAGAAATCTCTTCTCTGTGAAGGGAAAACATTGAATCATGGAGACAATTTGAGACCAGAAAAAAATTAGGATTAAAACAAGATAAATTTAGCCTCATTAAAGTCATGAATACTTAATTAGGTTAAGGGGAAGGCTAAGGTTGAGTTAGAATGGATACTTTGGTCTGAGAAAGAAAATATTTTTGATAGAACTGCAGATGATAGATATGATTCAGAAAAAGTAATAGTGCGCTAAGGAATGAAAATAATAATTTGATAGTTAGACAGTATTTTAATATTTGATTATCTTTTGAGGTGGAATATACCAAACACAATTCTTGATGAGCTTATTTAGTTTTTAATTCTTATATTAGTAATGTATCCTTATTTTTTAATGCTTTTGTTTGTTTTTCCATGATGGATTCCAGGTATGATTTGGTCCTCCAAAAACAGACAATTTAAACATGAAGACCAAGAAGTGTGCCTATCAATGGCTGCACTTTGATCCTGTGGCTCACACTTTAAAGAAGGGAGACAGACTCGTGATCAGCCAGTCATAATGAATGTGGCTCACAAATGAACAATATTTGGTTATATTCTTGTTCATAAACCCTTAGTATCCTGCTAGCAATTTCAATCTTTTCAGAAAGTCTAATCCACAACAGTCCAAGTTCTCAGGAAGCTCTAACAGGTTTAGAGACCTAAGGGAACTTTCAAGGGGCTCCATGAGCATATACTCTTACTTAGCAGGCCAGTGGTTTAGTTGAGATGTGTAGCATCCTAGGACCCTGGTCCTGAGCTCAGTTCCTTCCACTCTCCCAGTAGAGCTACCATCTGTACTCTCTACACCCCACTTAATTAAATGTCCACAAGAAGCAGGCTCAAGGAACATACTGCATTTTCCAAAGATGCCTGCACAGTATCTCCTATCCCGTCTGTCTTCTACAATGTGACAGTGTCACACTTCTCATGGAGAAGTGGGCCCACTGCGTCCTCTTCCATCTGGGTGGGCCTGTAACTGTTTCAGTCAGTAGATGTAGTGAAACACCGAGGCTAGGTCAGAAAAGTCCAGTATTCTTCTGCCTGTTCCCTTTGGATACTTACTCTGGGGGAAACCAGAGGCCACGTAAGAAACCCACAGGTAATATAGTGAATTTACGTAATTTTATGTTATTTCAGGTTGAACTTTTTCATATAAGAAGCAGGGCTTAGTCTTCCTTGACACAGTTTCCATTTCCCTACTGTTGCCAATTCCTCAGTGCAGCCAATCCAGATATACGCTTTATGCAGCTGCCTCCTGGTGCCCACCTTCCTATGGGACCACTAGACACAACCTACTCGACTTGCCTCACTGGTTGCCATACCCTATATGGGCTGAGTGGATATGCTGCAGTTACCGTGGGACTCTTAGGCACTCATGCTTTCCTGTTCTTAACCCACAAATTAGAGTGCCCTGTGAGGAACTCTCCCAGGAAGGTTCTACCCCACACAAAGACCGTGGTTCATGGACTTCTTGCTTGTTCTAACATCCCACTTGCTGGTAGACTGTTCATGTCCCCACCTTGCCCCTTGTCTCTCGCTGTGAGGCATATTGCTCTCTTTTTTCTAAACCTGTGCATAATGAACAGCATCGATTGTTTCATGTTTTCTTTTTGAATCACCTCCTCTCTATCTCATCTGACCAGCACACCTGACCCTAACTTCTTTCTTAGTTAGGGCTGTCCCTGAGAGTGACTGTCTCAATGGGAATAAACTGGACACCGTTCACACAAGGCAGAGCATCTGTTAGTATGAACAGGTTTCCTGAGAGAGGGACACTTGATCACAGGTTGGACACTTAGGCACTAGGCCCCTCACTAGGATAAAAGAAGTATCCTGCAAAAGGCACTGCTTTGGTTTGCATACTTGTGTCCCTCCAAAATTCACGTGGAAACTTAAACCGCAATGCAGTAGTATTAAGAGGTAGAATCTTTTGGTGATTAGGACGTGAGGGACTGTGTCATGGGTGTGATTAGTGCTCTTACAAAAGAGATGAGAGGAATTAGCTTAATTTCTTTTGCAGTTCCATCTCTTTCACCATGTGAGGGTGCAGCAAGGAAGTATCATCTAGAAGGAAAAGGGCCTTCGCCAGACACCAGATCTAATGGCACCTTGATCTTGAATTTCTTAGCTTCTAGAATTATAAGAAATAAATTTATGTTTTTTTTTCTATAAACTACTCAATCTAAGGTGTTTTGTTATAGCAGCAGGAATCAACTGAGGCAGAAATTGATATCAAGAAGTGAAGTGTTTCCAGGCATGGTGGCACACACCTGTAATCCCAGTGGCTCCAGAGGCTGAGGCAGGAGGATCACGAGTTCAAAGCCAGCCTCAGCAAAAGCAAGGCACTAAGCAGTTCAGTGAGACTCTCTCTGTCTCTAAATAAAGTAGAAAATAGGGCTGGGGATGTGGCTCAGTGGTTGAGTGCCCCTGAGTTCAATCCTTGTCCCTCTGCCCCCCAAAAGAAGTGGATTGTTACCATATCAAATATCTAGAAATGTGGAAGCAGCTTTGGAAGTGTGTGATAGATAAAGGCAGGAAGAGTTTGGAAGTGATGCTATCAAAAACTTGTGTTTCCATGAATAGTGTCAGTGATCCTGGTGAGGGCATGCAAAAGAAGAACTATGGAGAGAGCCCAAATCTTCTTAGTCTCTCTAAGTAGTTGTGAAGAGATCATTGGTAGAAAAATGGACAGTAAGGACAATTCTGATGAGATCTCTGATGAAAATGGGTGTAAGGTATTGGACACTGGAGGAAAGGCTGTCCTTGTTACAAAGTGGCAAAGAACTTGGCTGAACTATGTCCTTGACCTAGTGCTTCAAGGAAGTTGAAACTTAAGAGTAATGAACTAGGATATGCTGCAGAAGACATCACTAAGCAAAGTATTAAGGATGTGACATGACTTCTGATTGCTTATAGTAAAATGTGAGGTCGGGAAATGAATTCAGGATGGAATTTATAATTCAAAGGGAATCAGGGACTTCTCCATCTGGCCAGATGGTAAAGACTGAGAAAGTGGATTCAGGAGAAAACATGAAGAGTATGGCCAAGTCGACCTTAGATAGGGAGATCAGTGATATTCATCCAGACGGTGAGAGAATGATCTTGAAGGTGTTTCTGAGATCTTTCTGGCTGCCCTACCCTTCACAGGACCAGAATTCCAGGGCTTTGAAGGTATAATGGCTCCCAAGAGGGGCCTAGGTACCTCAGGGCTCACTGCCCAGGGAAGCACAAACTCTGCTCCATGTATTCAGGCACAATGCTCCATGACTGCTGTGAACCAAGAAGACCAAGGTGGGCTCAGGCACCCCTCAGAACGCACAGCCTATAAACCTTGGTGATATCCATGAGTGCCAACTCTTGTAGTAGGCAGAGTGTCAGAGCTATGGTGGCAGGGACACCTCCACCTAGATTTCAAAGGATGCCTCAGAAAGCACTGGGGACTCAGGCAGATCACTGACCATGGGTTGGGGCAATAGTAGGGAACTCCCACTAGCAGAGCTGTGGACATGTGACTATCCCTAATATTGTAGAGCCATAAAGCCACCCATATGTGTGATTCCAGCCTGGGAGAACCACAGGCAAGATCCTGACCCATGGGAGCAGCTGTGTGGGCTGTGCCCAGCAAAGTCATGGGGTCAGGGTCATGTGGTGCTGTGGGGTCCCAACGCTCTTCCCAGTGTGTCCAAGGGGTAGGGCATGGGATGAAAGATCATTATCAAGCCTGAAGATTTATTGGTTGCTTCTTTGGATTTTGCACATACTTGGGACCTGTTACCCAGGTGTTTTTCTTTCTTACTCTGTCCTGTGCCTGACTCACCACTGTGTTGTGAAAGCATATAACTTGTTGGATCACAGGTTCAAAACAGAGAGGAAGTTGCCTCATGATGAATTATCCCTGGGATTTACCCACATCTGACTTGGATGAGAGACTGGGCTTTAAACTTTTAGGTTGGTACTGGGACAGTTTCAGAGTTTTGGAGCTACTGGGATGGAATGAATGTCTTACTATGTAAGATGGGCATGAATTTGGGGGGGCTCTGTGTGGAGCACTGTGAGTTGAGTGTTCGTGCTCATGGAACCACCATTTGACCCAGCTGTCCCACTCCTTGGTCTATACCCAAAGGACTTAAAAACAGCATACTTCAGGGACACAGCCACATCAATGTTTATAGCAGCACAATTCACAATAGCTAAACCATGGAACCAACTTAGATGCCCTTCAATAGATGAATGGATAAAAGAAACTGGTATATATATACAAGGGAATATTAGCATTAAAAAGAATAAAATTATGACATTTGCAGGTAAATGGATGGAGTTGGAGAATATCATGCTAAGTAAGCCAATCCCCCCCAAATCAAAGGCTGAATGTTTTCTCAGATAAGTGGATGCTGATCCATAATGGGGCTGGTGGTGGGGGAGCATGGGAGGAATGGAGGAACTTTGGATAGAGCAAAGGGGAGGGGAAGGGAGGGGGCATGGGGGTAGGAAAGATGGTGGAATGAGACGGATGTCATTACCCTAGGTACATGTAAGAAGACATGAATGCCATGACTCTACTTTGTGTACAACCAGAGACGTGAAAAATTGTGCTCCATATGTGTACTATGAATCAAAATGCGTTCTGCTGTCATGGATAACAAATTAGAACAAATAAATAAATTAATTAAAAAACATTCATGTTGAAACTTATGCACTAGTATTAGGAGGTGAGACCTTTAGGAGGTGATTAAATCATAATCACCTCTCTCTCTCTCTCTCTCTCTCTCTCTCTCTCTCTCTCTCTCCCCTCATAAATGGGTTTAATGCCTTTCTAAAAGGGCTGGAAGGAGAAAGTTTATTCCTTTTTTTGCTCCTCTGCCACGCGAGGACACACTGTTCATCTATTCTGGAGGATGTGACAAGGAACCATCATGGAGGCAGAGAATGAGCCCTCACCAGACACTAAATCTGCTGGTGCCTCAATCTTCGACTTCCTTTCCAGCCTCCAGAACCTCGAGACATAAATTTCTATTGTTTACAAATTGCCCAATCTAAGGTATTTTGTTAAGCAGCAGGAACAGACCGATACAGGCACATTGTGAACATCTACAACCAATCCCCCTGGAGTCCTATTGATGTGAGCTAGAATTTATAGCCATTCTTTTGAGAGAGCGCTTGAGACCAAATTAGAGGAAAATATAACGTGTTGGCACTCTATTTGACAGTCTTGGCAGGGCATCAACCGTCAGCTGTGGGAGCACGCCATATTGAATGTCCAGCTCCGTTGAGCCTTCAAATGACTGCAGCCCAGCTAACATTGACCTTAACTGCAGGAGAGATACTAAGTGAAAAATGTCCCAGCCAGGCTTTTCTCAAATTCCTGTGCCACAAAATCATGAGCAAAAAATAAGTAGTTATTTTAAGCTGTGGAGTGTTGGAGTCATGTTGGAGTCATTTGTTATGCGGCAATAGTCACTGGAACAGCCACCTTACTTGACCTTCTTATTGCTTTCTTGTACATTGCAGAGTTCTAAATATCTTGAATATTAAGACTTAAGACTTTCTGTTCCTTAGGTTTTAATGCTGATGAACATGGATTCACCAAGTCTCATCATGAAGGCAGAACGAATAGGTGGGTTTTTAGCACAAAATATGTGCTAGAAAATTAGTTGTGAGACATTGGGAAATTTCTTGCCCTCATTTCTTCATCTGCAAAATGAGGTTGATAATAATAATAATAATACTAACCTTAGAGACTAGAAAAAGGGTAGCTGGGTTCCAAAATGCTAAGCAGTATCTAGCACTTACTGGGCACTAAGCAATTGTTAATTGTTTTATTGTTACTTCAGCTTGAAGCTCCCTCTGACCCTGCCTCATTGGCTTTCTATCTTACTTCCTTTGCTTCATTTGATATTGGCTAAAGGCCTTGATCCCTGCCTTCCCTGACTGTCTTTGATCTCAAGAGCTGATCACCTGCCCCAAATTGTGCCTGGTCTGGGTGAATTTTGTTTATACCTGTGTCTCAAAATGGTCACTTTTAGGCCAAGTTCCCAACACTAAACAGTCCCATTGCAATAACAGGGATGAAGCTGTAATGATTAAACAGGGTCCTGGCTGACATTTTCATGCTGGGAATGTCCTAGCAGACCCTTAAGAAATGCTTTCTGCCCCGTTGAACAATAGCTAATTAAGCAGCACCCTCTCAGTGATGTGTAGCACTTGGAAAGGACATTGCATTGTACCTAAGCAAAGGTAGAAGACATTTTATGAGCATTTATGAAATCACTAGATCTGACAAGAGGGGATGATGACTGAGCTTTGAGGTCGGCAATCAGATAGAGGTAGATGGCTATCAAAACTGGCTTGGCACAATTCATAATAGTCAAATTATGGAACCAAAAATCTAGGTAAGTGTCAATGGATGAATGGATAAAGAAAATGTGGTATATACATACACAATGGAATTTTATTCAGCCATAGAATGAAATTATGTCCTTTGCAGGAAAATAGATGGAATTGAAGAACACTATGTTAAGGAAAATAAGCCAGATTCAGAAAAGGCAAGGGTCATATGTTTTCTCTCACATGTGAGAGTTAAAGAGGAAATAAAAAAGGAGAAAAAGGAGGGGGAGAAATCTCATGAAAATTGAAGGGAGATCATAGGGTAGAAGAAAGGTAGAAGAAAAAAAACCTGGGTTGCCTACAAATTGAACCTTCCACATGCAGATAAATGAACATTTGCCATTCAGGCCAAAATATATAACCAATGTTTATAACGCCCTACATGATTTTTTTCTCTTATCTATCAGGGATAGCATCTGTAGCAGTCTTTTTTTTTTTAGCAGGGGTTCTGGGATAAACCCCTAGGGCACTCTACAGGTGAGTTACAACCTCAGCCCTTTAAATATATATTTTTTTAAATACATGGCAGCAGTGGAAAGCATTACAAAAATTCTTATTACACATACAGGGCACAATTTTTTATCTCTCTGTATATTAACTATGTTCATGCCATAGCCCCAGCCCTTTTTTAAATTTTATTTTGAGATAGGCTGTCCCTAAGTTGCCCAGGCTGGCCTCGAATTTGCCATCCTTTTGCCTCAGTTTCCTGAGTAGCTGAGATTACAGGCAGGTTCCACCATCTGTTTCCATCTTTAATCTGGGAATGTCTGGGAAACACTACTGTTCCCTTCACCCATGCAGGCAGTTAAGAAAGAAAATTTGGCACTGGTGTTTCCAATCTTCCCACTTCTGGGTGTTAGGGCAGAGATGCCCAATGATGAGAGGCTGCCGAGTACCTGGCCTGGTTGTGTGGGAGGCTGTTCTTGTCCCCAAAGTGCTCAACTTGCTACTCAACAGTGGATTTGGAGAATGGCTTGGTCATTGTTCTTTCCTACGTAATGCTCACTAAGCATGTGGTGAATTAGAGATGGCCACCAATCCACTGTCTCTCTGCACCAGGAGGCAGAGCCTGTTTCCCTAGAATGTGGGCTGCCCTGTGACTAGTCACCCAGCAAAAGTGGCAGAGTGACGCATGCCCACTCCAGGTCCATCCTTTATGAGGACTGGCAGCTTCCCCTTCTGCTCGGAACATTTTCTTTAGGAGTCATGAGCCACCTACCAAAAAAATCCAGCTACCTTTCTGGGGACCCCACATAGAAAGGAGAGGCCCTGAGACTTACATGGAAAAAGAGAGAGGCTGAGCCATTTCAACATCCCAGTTGAGTCTCCAGTGAACTCCAACCCCAGTAACTTTCTGACTCCAACTGCATGAGAGACCCCAGTGAGACCTTAGCAGAACTATCCACCTGTGCCCTATCATCCCACAGAACTGTGATAAACAGTAATTTAAAAAAAGTCATTCAAATTGGTGTGGTTTATTTTGCAGCAATAGATGACCAAAATTATGGAGATATCAGGAGTTTTAGTTGGAGGGGGGACAGACTAATCATCTTTTTTTTGGGGGGGGGAGGTCCCAAAGACCACTAATCTTCAGAAGAAATAAGATTAATCAAGAAATTCTGCTGGGACTTTCTACAAGGTTTAGCGATCGTCAGGAGCCATTGTCTTCTCCACTCGGGAAGGGATGACTTAACTGTCAGGCGGGGGCTACAGTAAATAAATCTGAAACAGGCATCTGTTGGTCAAGGTTTCAGAAGAGCAATGTGCATGTGCTGTCATTGTAGCACCACTTTTAGGGAGGACTCTCTGATCTCCAGTAAAGGATGCTTGGTACTATTGGAGTTAGCCATCCCAATATATACTGTGAAGGTTTCCCCCAAACTTAGATGCCTCTGTTCCTGGAGGAGCTGACCTCAAATGCTTTGGAAAGGTTTTAAGCCAAAGTGTTAGGAACAAACAAAACAAAACAACAAAAACACTCAAAAGCTCCGGACATCGGTCCATGTACCCTCTTGAAATAATGGGCTGGGGAGTAGTAGCTCAGTGGTAGAGTGCTTGCCTGACATGTGCAAGACCTCCTTTCTTCTTGTGAGAGCCCTCAGCCACTGGAGAGAAAGCTTTCACATCCACTTCAAAACATCTCACACATCAGAAAATACGGAGGCATTGTTGTTGTGTTGGTATTTAATGAACCCTGACAAAGATAACACAGATTTTAAGCACACTGGCTTCCCTTGTTTTCCCCATCAATTCTGCTTCAAAGCCTTGCATTAGTCAACATCGTGTTCTTTGAGGATCTGCAGAAAGGAAAGGCTCTATTGTTTCATCTCCGTGCAGCCTTTGTATGTGATGAGACCAATAATGCACAGTGGAGCTTTTTACTGGGGGGCTTGGTTGGCTGATGAAGGACAGAAGCATGTTCCCAGTGAAAAGACGGTGATTCTACAGAATTTTAGTGGAGTCAAGGACATGTGTAGTTGGAAAATCACCAATTCCTCCAACTCATGGGTTTCAATACCACAGAAATGAAAGTTTTCAAGTTAAAAAAAATGAAGTTCTGTTACGTCTTTGTCTGGAAGACATTCAGGATAGAATAATAAAGGGGGGGGGGTGGTTATCTGTAATGAAATGTATTCAAGGGCTCATTCTGAAAGTAGTATTGAAGTCAAATTTCTCCAAACCCTGATTCTGTTGCTAAAAAGCTATTTCATGAATCCAGAAGCATCCTGTCTAATAGGAAATTTTTGTGATGATGGAAATAGAACTGAACTAAATTTCAGCAGCTGAATTAATCTGTGTGGCTATTAAGAACTTGAAATGATGGGTGGGGATTAGATCAGTTGTATAGTGCTTGCCTAGCCCTGGAATCTATCCTCAGAACCATAAAAATCAAAACAAAACAAAACAAAACAAAAAATCAAACAAAACTTGAAGTGAACTGAGTGTGATTAAAGAATTGAATTTTTATTTAGCTTGAACTAATTTAGTATTAAATGTATGTAGTTAGTGTCTACTACATTGGATAGTGTGGCTCTAAAAAATAGCAAATATAAATAGATTGAGAAGACATTTTAAGATGAGGTATAAACTGTAGCCCAATAAGAAATTATGGTTGAATGACAGGTAGGTGTTGTTTATTTAGTCTCTTATTTATTAATTGAAAACAATATTTGTTAAGGGTGTCATCAGGTTTAAAGACCACGGATTTGGAGTAAGGCGAAGATTTGGTCACAGTGAAGTATGGTCATCAGGCCCAGTACCAGAGAGGCTGATTCTGTCTCCTATTAGCATTTCCAAAAACAATGAATCTTTTATATTCTGAAGGCATGCAAAGACACACTTGCTTCCAATTGACGCAAAGGCTTCAAAATACTCACCATCATCCATAATTCCAATGGTCACACCTTTCCCAGTGTATCCCAGCTCCCAGGCTTCTGCCACATTCAGATCAAGCCCTGGTGTACCATCTGCTTGCCCAGTGTTGATCTGTACCAGACCAAAGCAGAGAATCTTATTAGGCTGGTGTTGTAAAGCACACATGTAATTTGTTTGATGTTCTCTGCAGCCATGTGATAGTCTAGGGCCAGCATCAGGGCCACATCTCCCATAAAACAGTACTTTTGGGTGCCCCCTCCATCTCTTACAGCCTTCCCTCTCTATTTTTTCATATAAACAATTGATGTTTTCTGTTTTATGTAAATATGCAAATGATGTTTCATATCTGTCATCTCTTAAACTAGATGGCTGTCTTCAAACTCATTCTATGTAACATGTTTAGAGTTTTCATTGCAAGAAACCCTCCTTGAGACAGAATTAAATGCTTAGTATCATAGCTCTTTGTGTATACTTCACATTTTGAATACAGCACACACCGTCTTGGTTTATTCTTATTTAGATATAATTTTCCTCACAAAAAACAATATCTTTTGCACATCCTTTGAAAATTTAGTACCATCATACCAAGTCTTGCTCAAAAATATTTGTTGAGCTGAATTAGATAGGTGGGTCACCTTTAGTACAATGTTCTAATACAGATAAAGCCTTCACAAAATTTAAAAAGAAATGAGAGATGAAGAAAAATTCCACATTAATATGTTCACTGCTCTCTTTTCCTGAATCTTTGTCTTGTGCAAGATTTTCTCAAAGATGGTTTGTAAAAAGAAAAAGTACTGAAGTAAGAGTTTGTACTGGCAAAAGCCCACAGTGATTGATGCTGTTCTGGTATTATTGAGACATTGTGTGAGTTGCATTTGTGTTCTTCATACAAGTTACTGCTATTCTCCTTCCAGGCACAGGTTAAAACTATATGCTACACATCCTTTGAAGTTATAATGGCCATGTAACTGGTTTTGGCTAATGGCATGTGAGCTCGTGTGCTGTTTGCCACCTCCAGGCAGAAGCCATAAGAGATAATGCATAATTTGCCCCCTTTCCTTGCTGAGGTGCTTATAAAAGCAGTGAGGATGGAATTTAGATTGTGCTTGGTCATCCTGAGCCCCTGAAGGATTATGAAACATTAATTATGTAGCAAGAATGAGACACAATCTTTGATTTGAGATTTGTTTGTTACTGTGACAAACCTAACCTGTTCTAATATAATAAACTCATCCAATTCCAGATTGGACTTTCAATATTCCATGCTCTAAACCATAAGGCATATACATAGTCAAGCTCTGAAGCTCCAGGAGGGAAACTGTGATGCATTCCTGTGATGTAGCCATCTATAGGACTGTAATTTAATTTTCTCTCTTGTTTAACATATTTTAAATAAAACAAAGCTCCATTTATATTTATAAATTAGCCACTCTCTTTACAAAAGCATGCCCTACAGTTTGGGTTGGTTTAGAGTCTCTGATCTCCTTTTAAATATGACCCAATCAATCCATATGGATCATGGCAGACTGTTGGTGAGCCAGAAAATATTCACTTCATCCGACAGATTGAATTTCAATGCCTCAAGTTCTGCATCAATTAAACCTCATGGAATTGATTTGCTGCCATTGTTTAGGAAGCACTAAGAGATGCTGTTTTGCTACATTAGTCTCTGGGCTGTATTGTTCACCCCTTGTGAAGTCACCAGGTTCTTTACCTTTTGCCAGTGACTTTGTTGTGTCCTCTCATTACTTTACCTATTGAGATCCCTGGATTATTCTTCCCACACTTTAGATTTGACTGGTATATATTTTGGCAAGTCTTGATTCACATAAGGGTGTCCTTTTTTTTTGGCATCTGGAAGAATATGCTCAGCTGTTGGGAGTAGCTTTGACCTTAGAAGATCATTGCTACTTAGCAGTTCAGGAAGAAAGCAGATTAGGGGATGAGATGCCTAGCAGTGAGAGAAAATAATGCATTGCACCAGATGCTGGTAAGATCCCACTGGATAATGAGGAAATAGAAATATATCTTTTATGCAGAATTTCAACAAGAGAGACCCTTACCAGATACCACTGCTTTGTAAAAAGAGGATCATTCATGTTGATGTCAATATCGTTGATGTCTCTGTATCCTCGCTTTTTTCGGTCAAATCCTTCCTGTTGCAAGGCCATCTTTACCTGGAATGACAATGCTGATAAATTACCCAAACACCCTTTTCTGGAATTCATTCCCATGGATTCAATTTTCATTTGTAAATGACTTTAAAAAAAATCTTTCCTCAGCAAAAGGAAGTTCACCTCATGTAACTCTCACTTCACGATTATTTCCCAAGAGCATTTACTTGTGGTTGCACTGAACAAACAGGCCTTGGTGATGGTCTCAAAGTGGAGTATCTTAAGATTAGAATTAGATGGAGAAAAGTATTCTCAAGGAAGATAAAGAGGTAAGGGTCACTAAGTGAAATAAAAGAAAACAACAGAATATATCTCTTAAGGAAAGGAGATTGATGTGGATTCAGGGAGGCAGAGATTGGGAACTGCACCACTCACATTTCTGGAGGGCTTCCTAGCCTTTGCGTTTGTTGATGGTACTGTTTATCACACTTGGGAGTCAGTCAAAAGGAAAAAAAAAATCAAAACCTCAAAACTAAACAAAAGAAAACCTACCTGTTGGAGAGCCAGAACAGCAGAGTTCTAGAAGGTAAGTAAGAGACCTTTGAAAGTAAATTCATGCATGGTGCTGCTGTCCTTGTATTGACATTTCATTTTTGGACAGTCAGATAGAACCCCAAGGTCATGAATGGAAATTAAATTTAGGAGCTGAGTTGGTTCAAGCAGGCTCCTGGCCATGGTGAAGCTTTGTCCGAATCAGGAAACTCTCATTTAGGCATTCACTACTTTATCATTCAATAGTTGTGGCCAGTGTGACCATCTATGACACAAGGAGTAGGCACCAGTATGAAAGTGTGTGCTGGATATTTATTATTATTTTTATTATAATTTGTGGTACACATTCATTTTCCTAGCTATCCCCAGAGTAATTGAGGGGACTTCCTCAAATCCATTAGTATTGGTGGGAGTAAAATTCTAGGCATCTGACTACTCTAAAGACACTGAGAACTCCCTAAGTCTCACAAGTCATTCATGGCTTTCTCTCTCTCTCTCTCTCTCTCTCTCTCTCTCTCTCTCTCTCTCTCTGAATTTTCAGAAAGTGATGCAAGGGCAAGGAGCCCTGGGAGTCCACTTATTCCAGAGGTTCACTCACCAGACTTTACCTGTAAAAGGATCCTGATTATAGTTTTCGCAGCCCCACCCCAAAACTCTTCCAAGACTGATTCTTCAGCTGCCCATTGATTGTGAGTCCCTGATATCTTCTACATGCAGTCAATAACCCTAACTGATATGGGATGAGAGTGAGGCCGCAGGGGCCAAGTCAAGAGTGATGGTTAGAAGAGAAGAATAAAGAGATCCCTTGTGGCTGGGGGTATTGTGGAATGAAATTGATCAAATTATGTTACATGCCTATAAAAATATGGCGTCATGAAGCCCACTATTCTGTATGATTTAATGTGCACCAATAAAAATATTAAAAACAAAAACTCTTCCCTCCAGTATTGCCCTGGACTGTAGAAGAACTTGGGGAAGATGAGTTCCTCACTCTTTCGATTTGCACACCTACCCATGAAGTCCTGGGTACATTTTTTTTTTCCTAGAAAAATTCTGTCAGAAATTCTCTACATGTAAGAAAAGAGTGTTACGTGTGACATTGGCTCTGTAAGTTCTTGGATTATTTCCAAAAGAGACATTCACAGTGGCATGGCTTTAAAAAAATTCCCTCCAAAGAAATAGTGAAATAATTTTAAAAATGTTTGGGTGGGTAGTTTTATAATGTGTAGAGCAGATAAAGTCATGTCCATCAAATGAAGACCAATTCTGATTCAAATATGCATATATGTATATGTACTTATAAATATATAAAAATCATGTATATAAGTTACACATATGAACTGGGCGTGGTGGCCTGTAATCTCAGATGCTCGGGAGGCTGAGGCAGGAGGATAATGAGTTCAAAGCCAGCTTCAGCAAAAGTGAGGTGCTAAGCAACTCAATGAGACCTTTTCTCTTAAATAAAATACAAAATAGGGGCTGGGGATGTAGTTGAGTTCCCCTGAGTTCAATCCCTGGTACCAAAAAAAAAAAAAAAAAGAAAAATTACATACATACATATACTACCATCAACATCACCACCATTAAGAAGCAGTGAAATATGATATATCAAGAACTATGTAATGTTTTGAACAACCAACAATAAAAAAAATAAAAAAGAAGTAATTATTTGTTCTTTTTATCTCCCCAAATGATAATATCCTTCATGTACTGTTCTAAGTATTATCTTATAAAACTTTCCAAATTGAAAAAAAAAAAGAAGCAGATGCCAAGATGGAATGAAATGTAGAAGAATTTAATTAGGAGAGAAAAGATAAGAAACTTTGTTGTAAGTATGACCCCAAGAAAAGGAAAGAGTGAACAGTTGTTTAACTATATCCTTGACTATAGTTAAGGAAACTTTGCCACCTAAGGAAACTTTGACAAGACTGCAGAAGATTCTAATTTGACTGTTAGAGGAATGCTGGGTCTCTGAGGGATGGGCCTGCCTTAGTATCCTTTCCTGGCTCAGTAACTGGCCAGGAGCAGCTATGGGAAGTGATAGATTTCAGAGTGCAGCAGTTGGAGTCCTTGGTCAGTTCTTCTCCCTGAAGCCAGAGGTCTGCAGAGCATATTCTCATAGCTGCCACAGAATACGTATGTGTGTGCATGTGCATATACATTAATGTAGGACATTTGAAATGCCTAAATAAATGCATAGATTTCAATCTGGAAAGATAATTACAGCATGCATCTCCTGAAACCTTCTTTTACTGTGGAAGCAAGTATTTAAACAAGAGTGTTCCTTTAGTTTGGGAAGGAAGGAGCCTGAATTCAGTCATGGCATCTTCCTTTGTGGGTTCCACAGTGAGGGCTTTGTTGGCTCTACTCATTAAAGGGAGACTGGCTAGCTTCCATTGAGGTATTCTCCTTATATTGGATTCATTGCCATGAGTCATTTCCCTGAGATAGCACCTTTCCTTGCCAGGATTTTCAGGAAACAAGAGCATCAGTGTAGAAATTTGAAAAATCTCATCTATATGTTGTTTCCCAGATGCCCAAGAACAGAAAGACTTGCACCAGATTTCATCTTTTTAAATATCAGTGCAGGAATGTTCTATTACAATCATTCCAAACTCAATTAGACCAAGTGTCCTCTAATGAAAAGATTACTTTAGTTCATTTTCATAAAATTAATTTTTTAATTTCATAAATGAGATTTTAATGGAAATCAGTCATGCTTTGGAATGCTGCAGTCTCTGGATACCACCTTGCAGCTCAGGAACTTAGAAATTATGACACTGGAAAAGGTTTTCTAAGTCTATTAATTTATCTTTCTGTCCTCAGTGAAGATCATGGTTATATTTCAAAAGAGATGAACACCTTTATAAATATATATTTTTCATATTTTGCATACAAATAACTGGAGAACACTTTTTATGATACCATGCAACCCTATTATTTTTATTTTTCTGGGTTCTAATTTTTTTAATTTCTTTTTTTTAAGATAGAGAGAGGAGAGAGAGAGAGAGAGAGAGAGAGAGAGAGAGAGAGAGAGAGAGAGAATTTTTTTAAATATTTATTTTTTAGTTTTCAGCGGACACAACATATTTATATGTGGTGCTGAGGATCAAACCGGGCCAAACGCATGCCAGGCGAGCGCGCTACCACTTGAGCCACATCCCCAGCCCTCTGGGTTCTAATTTAATCCTAATTCACATTAATACGTAATCATAATCATACTATAGATAAAACTGTGTATTCTTTATTTACTGTGTATCTTACCGCATGAATTTTAATGTTCTACTATATAGTCATCATATTTTGATTTCTATACACCCAAAGAGACTTATACTATAATTTGTCCAACTATTTCTTTCTTATGGTCAGTTGGATTGTTTCCTATTACGATTGAAATTATTATGAACAGAGATGTGGTTATAAACTATTTTTAAAGACATATGGGGAAGATTTCAGTGTTACAATTCTGTGTCTGGTGAAGCTCTTATACCATCAGAGAAGTGCCCAGAAGTATTTTTTAGTGTCTAAACCATGTTCCTAGCATGATAACTAAAATTCCCCTGACTTATTTTCTCTTCTTTCTCAATTTTAACCTTTCATGTCTGATGTCTGTTACTGCCATTTAGATGTGATTCCAATGATGCACACACAGCTTAATTAGAGCTTCTTCCCTTTCTGAAAAAATAACGTACCTTTCACTGCAGTATTTAGTCTCAGAATACTTCTGCAAACTGCATCATTAACATAAATATGAGTACAAATAAAAAAATAATGAAAAATATGGAAGAGCAGGAGTGCTTATTACCCGGTATTATTTTTGTTGGAAATGAACAGATGGATAGTACACAATTCTGGTTCAACTTTGAAATCTTAGTTTGGTTTATGTGACCAATGTAACTCAAGCCATCCTATCTGCCTGGGCCCCTTCCAGTGCTCCATATCTGGAATTTCTTAGTCAACAGATGTTTTGTGTGTGTCGGCAATATGCTAGTTATGGACCACACCAAGACAGAGCAGAAAATATCCCCCACATTTGCAGACTGTTTTATAGTTAGCAAGGCACTTTCATTACCATTATCTTCCCAACAGACCTGTGGGGTGAGTATTATTACACTTGAGGGAATGGAGACTCAGAAACTATTGTCCAACAGTTCAAAAACATGGCAGAATCCCTGAGGTTGACGGATTCTAGATGTTACCAACTTTCTACTAAGCCGCATTGCTTTTCCCTAAGGGCACGCAACAGTCAACCTTCCAGTATCTGGGACAGCTTAAAGGAGGGTACGACTTTCCCAGGACCTGGGCCATGATCACTTTCCTGCTGGGCTGATAATTAAACAGCTGTTAATTAGCATTGAGTGTTCTGGGTAAGGAGGGGCTAGGAGAAGGGGGACCAAGGGTGACACCTGTCTCCAAAGGGGCTGATGAAACATTTTGCTTGAAGTAAGTGTAAGAAAAGAAATAAAAAACACAAAACTACTTATTAATGTTGCCCAAAATATTAAAATTTATTAATCCATGATGCTGTGAACTGAGATCATAAAATGGCTGCACTTTGGTTCATAGCCACCAGAATAGAGCTGAGGAGCCATATAGGGAGTCAGGTCCATGCACATGAACAATAGAATATTTTTTTTTTTAACTGGACCACACCATAGGAGCCATGGTATCCTGGACCCTCGTTTGCTCTTGGCGCACATGTGAGTAATGATATGCTCAGTAGCAGTAACTACTGAATGTTTGGACACATAAATTGATCATTGCCTTTTATGGTCATGGGTTTTGCTTTTTTACACTCTGGCCACCTTCTCCCTCCTTCACATCCCAATCCAGTTTCTTTGGGACCCTGTTGTCTGCAGTATTGCAGTTCTTTAAAAGAGACCAAAATAGATGCTTTCTGCTTTAGTCTGAACTTCAGTTTTGTTTCTGATGTGTTCACAGTAGCATTAATTGTCTCTAACTATTACTTTCTGTACCAGTAAGAATTCATTGATTGACCATTGTTTTGGGTTGACACTAGGTTCCTAAAAGATATATTGAGGTCCTAACCTCCAATACCTGTAGAAATAACAATTATGATGGCTGCACTTTGGCCAAGAGGAAACAAAATTTCTCTGTGAACCTTAGAGATCACAATTGGCAAGCTGCTGTTTGTTGCACAGATAAAAATCCCTCGCTCTTTAACTTCCAGATAAATAATGCTCTCTGGAAAGAATGTGCTTACCATAGATTCCCAACAGCTTCCAACCACAGAACTGCTGACTTACTGACTATTCCAAAAGACTTGTTTCCTGGTAACCCATCATTTTAGCCCTCAGCCACTTACCTTGTATAGCTTAATGTATGAATAGACCCACAGTGCAAATCTAAATTTATTCTGAATAACTCATGTAACTGATAGGGCCAATTGGAAATTGTTCAACACAAGTTACTTCATCTTGCCCCATTGTTTCCCTTCATCCTCTTCAAAAACCCAGTCTTTTTTCCAGAACGTGTGTCTCCCAATTTGCAAATCTGTGCTATACCTGAATGAAAACTGTCACCACTTTTCTTTTAATCTTGTTTAAAATTTCCTTGTTTCTGTACCCAAGAATGACCCTATTTGGGAAGAGGTTCATTGTTGATATAATTAGTGAAGATAAGGTCATATTAGCATTGGTCCTCAATCCAACATGGTGGACACTGATATAATAGGAGAGTAGAGAGATACCAGGAGCATGTGTCCAAGGGAAGTCATGAGAAGGCAGAGATTGGAGTTATGCTATTATAAGCCAAGGAACATCTGGGGCTACTGGAAAATGGGGGAAGCAATGAAAAAATCCACTCCTTGAAACTTCAGATGGCATGGTCCCACCAACACCTTATTTCAGACTTCTGGCCTCCAGAACATTGAGAGAATGGATTTCTGTTATGCTAAGCCCCCCAGTTTGTGGTAATTTGTTACATCGGGCTAGGAAACGAATATAATCATGAAGAGAATTAAACTATATTATACTTCCTTCTCATTTGTAAATTTTATTTTGTATTTAAGTGCTCTTATAGTTTCTTATAGTTTTATTTGGACAAAGATTTCTTTAACCATATGTAACTTTTGCAAACAAAGGAAAAAATAAAAATGTGAGCCAAATAAATTAGTTGCCATGTCCACAAACCTCCTTCACAGTCAGAGTCTAAGTCAAATCATCCCTAACTGTGCCTTCCTAAACAAGATTGTTCTTTGGGCTAACAAGTGCATTTGTAATCCAGCTCATCTTGATGATTTTCTCCAGGATTTTTTTTTTCAAGTGGTCATCTCCCATTCTGTATTTGCTGCAGGAGCCCAAACAATGACCATTCTATCACTCTTGCCATTTGCTGAGAGCAGTGGCAAGATGCATGCATAAGACATACATTGTGGAATTGATAATGGATGGTGGGTTTTGTTTTAATGGTAAAACAAAGCAAGTTAAAAACAAAGCAAAGTTTTAAAAAAATACTGTCAAAGTATGACTAAGATATCTGTGAAGTTTACTGAAATTTTAGTTTTTCCTTAGCATTGAAGGAATACTATTTGATGATTAACACTCTGGGAAACTATTGCATGTTGAAATAACAAAACCACTGAATAGCTTTCTAATTTTTTTCTCATTCCTTTAAACAGCTGCATATTATTCATTACATAAGCAAATTCAATTATCTTGTCACCCATTGAAGGACATGCTGGTTGATTGCATATTTTCTTGCTAGTTTGCAGCTTTGCATAGGGTTGCAGTGAACATTTTTTCACACACATATGCACACACTGTGGTGACATTTTTCAAGCATGTCAGAATAAGTCTTAAGCGGTAGGATTACTGGGTCAATGAATACGTGATTTTAAATTTTTATAAGGCGATTGTTGCCAAGTGCCCTTCAGAAATTTTGTACCAAATTACATGCTCACCAACAAAGTGTGAGAGTATGAGGAACTTGAGAAATATTTGGACCTAAGACCTGCTAATGTGGCGGTTGGGATCCAGTAGCCTGGGAACTGCTAAGGAACTTGTTCTTTTAAGAGCTTCTGGGAGATGGTGTTTTCCATTTTGGGTTGAGGCAAGCTCCTCTGGTTCTGTGACATTCAGCTGTGCCTTTGTCTGTGAAGCAGAGGTCCCCAGCTTGGGTGCACAGCACAATCCCCTGGGAAGTTGATAAAATCCTGATGCTCAGGCCAAATCCCCATGAGGATTGCTGGAGGGAGGGAGGCTTTGGCCTCAGTTGTTACTTTCCAGGTGGTTCCAACGGGCAGCCAGGGCTGCAGACCAGTGTGCTGGGGCTCCTATCCTCTCTCTGAACACAATGAACACAATACAGATAGAGAACTGAAATCAAATCAAGCCATAGAGGAGTGCAAGGGACAGAGAGCATCTTCATCAAAAGACTGCTCTCAGATCCATAAGCAAATATATTCTTTTCGCTCAAGAAAGCAGTCTCCCTGTCCTCACCCCACAAGTGGTGGTAGTGGTGATGCAGAACTGGGGATGGGGATGGGATGAGTTTCAGGAACATTGCAAAATTCTCCCTAAACATGGATATTTTTTTTAAGTGAAAAATCTCTTAATTTGTACTGCAGTTACTTAGCCCTTATTATGGTCTGAGGATTTCCCCGCTCCCCAATAGATTAAATAGATTAAGACAAAAGAAAAACAGGAATGCTGGAAAGCATGTTACCTGACACTGTAGCTAGAACGCCCTGGGGTGGGCTTGAGCACCTCCTAAGGGTTATTCGAATATGGGATGAAGGATGAAGGCTGATGTTAGAAGGCTCCTCTGCCTCATCCTTGCCCTTGTTGCCTCTCTGTCTCCTTGGGGACAGAGAATAGGTTAGCATTTCATTGCTGTGATCAAAATATCTGACAAGAACAACTTAGAGGAGGAAAAGTTAATGTTGGCTCTTGGTTTCAGAGGTTCACTCCATGGTCAGCTGACTCCACCACTCTGAGCTCAAAGTGTGGCACAGCATCATGGCTGAAGGGCCTGGTGGATGGAAGCTGCTCATGATGGTCTTCCAGAAGGGGAGAGAGAAAGGGGAAGGGTCCACAGAGGAAATGCATCCTTCCAGGCCATGTTCCCAGTGACCCATCTCCTCCAGCCACACCCCACCTCCCTACCGTTACCATCCATTCAAAGTAGGATGGACAGATTGATTAAGTTATAGCTCTCACAATCTCATAATTTCATTTCTGAATATTCCTGCATTGACACAGGAGCTTTTGGGGACACCTCATCTCCAAACCATAACAGAGAGGATCTGAATAATTTCTGGTGTGTGCTCATAGAGGTAGGAGTAGACAGCGGAGGGTCTGCTTTTCTTCTCAGGAGGTGCCATAGGCGTGTGTGTGTGTGTGTGTGTGTGTGTGTGTGTATGAGGTGGGGAGACTTTTGTTTCAAACCCTGAGAAATTGGGAGAACTGAATGAAGAGTCTTGAGTATCATTCATCTCATGGAAAGGAGAACATAACTTCTGGGTACAATCTGGACTTTAACATAATATAAAGTGCTGTGGAAAAGCAGGCAACTTAGCTTCGTGGGTGAGAACATGGTCCTGGATGGGCAGACATGGGTCACAGGCCCTGCAGTACCTGCCTCTTCTCCTGTGAGAACTTGAAAAAGCCAGTGAACCCCCTTTAAGCCTCAGAGTATTCACCTGTAAAATGAGGATGAACCTTAATAAGAACTACAGTATGTCCTGTTTGCTGAGCAGGACTCTAAGTACTTTGTGTACATCATCTCTGTCATTGTTCACCACCTCCTGAGAGGTTAGGATTGAAGCCATTAAACGGGTGGGTAAGAGTCACACAGCTTGTTAAGAGAAGAGTCATGCTTCATACTTGTTATAGTCTGGATTATGTTTGGGGTTCACAAGAAAAATCAAGAGGAAAGTACACAGAATTTCCTGACCCCCTCCCTCCCCACCCCAGCTTTTTTCACTATTTGTATTCCCCTCCAGAGGGAATTTTTGTCCGCCATAGTGGAGGAAGCTATGCGGGGGCATCATTATCACTCCAAAGTGCCCGGTTTGCACTGGGGTTCAGGTCTTGGGTCTTCACCTCTTTCTGAATTGCCTTTCCAAGGCCGTGTGTAATTTCCTTGTTTGAACCGATGAACTGAACATGATTTATCAAAACAAGGAATCCCCTAAAGTCACAATGGGGATGATGGGGGAAGGAGGCTACTCTTAGGCTCAGACATTCTAGTTCATCGCCTTTGCCAGTAACTGCTGGCCTTGGATGTCAGGATCCAAATAGAGACTTCAGAGAAAGGGGTCGGGAGAGGGAAGATCTGATCTGGAGAGGTCAAACACAGGAAAGGGGGGAGCAGGTGGCCAGCAGTCAGGGAGTCTGGCTGCTTAATTTCCTTCTTGAGCAGGCAGGTATGACTCTTTTAAAACCCCAATTACGGGCAAATCACCCGGCTTAACTTTTCAAAGAACACCGAGTTAAGCCACAATTATGGCTGAATACACAGTATTGATTGCTCTCATTTAGAGAGGTTTGCCCATCTTGCAAGGATGACAACGATCAATTGAGGAGAGAGGATATGGCTGTGTGCCTCAGACCACGGTTCCAGTCGCTGCATCTCAGTGACAAGATATTAACAAATTGCTATCTATCATCTAAAGCTCTGTATACAAGGTGTACCATGAGATAAATCAATGCAGTGAGGGAAGGAGCCAAAGATGCTTCCCGTGGAGCAAAGTGAAAAGGGAACCATTGGAAATGCCACTAGCGGGTAAAACCCCCAGCTCCCACGTTTGCTGGAACTTGTGGTTGGAATTGTGCTTTAGCTTTAACTTGAACCCTCTCTTGCTCCTGTTGACAGGCAGTGGAGGAAGGTTAGGAGTCGGATTAGGCAATTAAAAAGTATTAAAAAATAGTAGGTGCTATGCCAGATGTTGAGGAAGGGCTGGCTAGACCAGGGTGTGCTGCAGAGGACAATTTTCCAGAGAAGCCAGAAGCACTTATGTGTCGTCCTTGGCCGAAATGACATGGTTTTCTTCATGAAAGTCTCCTGAGAGGTTAATAAAGAAAGGAAGCAAAGCAAAGCTAAGTCACTATAATGTTAGTAGCTTCAGCTACACACACAGTGTAGCATTCAAGGGAGCCTGCTGAGCCAGGCGGACGGTTCTGTTTCCCATCACAGATGGGCAGAAAGACTCAGCCTACTGGAGAAAGTCCCTGGAAGATCAAATGCAGGAGATGGAGAAGGAGGATGGGGGCAGGGAAAAGGGAAAGAAGGAGGAGAAAGCTCTGTGCCCGTTTCCACTCCAGCTGTGGCCATTCAGCATTCTCACATCTGACCACCCTACTGAATGCTCCACCTCTCAGAGGTGTTGGGGGTGGGGGCTGCACAGAGGTAAGGTCAGGCCAACAGGATGCTTAAAGAAGATTCTCAAGGCACCCAGCTGGGAATGAATGACCCCAGAGACTTCATTATGATGTTGGTGCACATTTCTTTTTTCTTTTCTTTTCTTTTTTTTTTTTTTTTTTGCACCAGGGATTGAACCTAGGGGCATTTCACCACTGCTCCAATCCCCAGCTCCCCATCCCTTTTTAAAATTTTTATATTTTTATTTTGAGACAGGGTCTTGGTCTTGGACTCAGGGACTAGCTAAGTTGCTGAGGCTGGCTTTGAACTCTCGATCCTCCTGCCTTAGCCTCCCGAGCTGCTGGGCTGACAAGCATGCACCACCCAGCCCAGCCCGGTTCTGCAAATGAACCAGAAGAAGGATGCTGGGCAGAGATGTCTGGTCCCCATTCTCTGTAGAGGGAGGGCCCACTTTGTGCTTCTGGAAGGCAAGATAAATCCCACTGAAGATGTATTGCAGTTTCATTAGATTATCTTACGGCTGGCAGGCTTCATTTGAGAAAACTAATAGCATCAAGTTCCCTTGGCATGGTCTGGCAGGTCTGTGACCTTGACTCTGTCACCATGGCTACAGGCTAATTATGATACCCCAGCCCCAACGGCTGCCTCACAAATGTGTGTGGTGAAAAGGGGGGCTGAGTGGAGAGGTGTTTGATGTGATCCAAGGCCAAGCCTTTCCTGAGTGCTAAGAACACCTTAAACTCAGTGTGGGGCAATGAAAAAGCACTAGCTTTGGATTCAGAAAGAACTGGGTACTGGGTTCAGATCCTGGCATAATTTGCTTCTAGTTTGTGCATGCTCTGAGGTAGGTCCCTCAAATTTCCTGAGTCACATCAAACACATTGCTTTTTTCATCTAGAGCGGGATTTGACCAATCAACCTGTTACATTTTTGTAAATAAAGTCAGTTGGAACATTGTTAATCCTCTTTGCTTATGTATCATGGAGGCTGCTTTAATGCTGTGTGATAAAGTTCAATTGTTGGAACTGAGACAATGTAGTCATCATAGCCTAAATACTTGTTCTATGGCCCTTTATAGAACGTCTGTTGACCCTAATGCACAGAGTAGAGATGATGAAAATTTGTGACCTAATGGACTAATTGATGAGGATCAGGAGAAATAAACTTCCTTCCTTGTGAACTATGAAATGCACATTAAATATTTCTGTTATGACTAGGATGAGCCAGGTATCTGTGAAATCCATTTCCTTCATCAGGGACAACGATGAGACTAGTGGTTCAAATGGTGGATTTTTGAGGGGCACAAAGAAAGTCCGCTGTGACCCAAATTCTCCCCTGAGCACATGCACACAGACTGAATTTTGGCCCCAAAGGGTTAAGCTTTAATTTTAAGCACTGATTATCCAAGTTGATTAGGACTCTACTTAAAAGATTTGGAAAACAAGTCTCCTGGGAGGGAAGACACATCCCAGTGTTCTCACTTACCCACACTTGCACGTGACCTTATTAATTAGATAGCTTTTCTCAGTGGTGGTGGTGGTGGAAGAGATTGGTGCAAGGAAGGGGTAGGGGTTTATGGAAAGGGACATTTTGCAAACCTTATTTTCCTGCAAGTCAGGGGGAAGGGCTACTGACATTAACATCAAAGGGTCCAGGGCTTAGATTGTCCAAAAGGAAGGATTAAGATAAAGGCAGTGAGAAGGCACTGGGAAAAAGCCCTCCCAAAGTTCTTTGCTTCCCTAGGTGCATTCTTTTTTTTTTCTTTTTTTTTATTGGTTGTTCAAAACATTACAAAGCTCTTGACATATCATATTTCATACATTAGATTCAAGTGGGTTATGAACTCCCATTTTTACCCCAAATACAGATTGCAGAATCACATCGGTTACACATCCACATTTTTACATGATGCCATATTAGTGACTGTTGTATTCTGCTGCCTTATATCTTCAGCAGTAGGGAAACACCTGCCATTTATTTACTGTAATGAAGGTTACAATATTGTTTCTTCGTAAGTTTTCAATAGGGAACAAAAAAGCTGTCTGCTATGGAAATACAAATGGATCTTGAAAAATCACAGCCTCTCTTTCTTAACCTAATAAATGCAGAAGGTGGTGTGATTTCCCCATTAGGACAATGGGACTAACGAGTTAAAGAGGAGGGAAGATTCACTTTCTTAGTTCTTTCTTCCTCAAGGGCATCTATTTTTAATCTGCAAAGGTCAGCCCCTTTGTCAACAGCAATGGCTTGTCAATTCTTTCCTCCTATTGGTATTTCATTAGTTGCCAATGAAACAGTTCCAGGGTGACGGGGTGGAAAAGAAATGTGCATGGAGACTGCAATTGGCGTATGTGTGAAATATTTAGGGGCTGGTGGCTGTGCATCTCCAGCACCGGGCAGCTGGAGAGTAATTCATATGTCAAGCCCAGCAACCCACGAATGACAAAACACCAACAAGGAATAAAGGTCAGAGCTATTGATTCTTAACACACTTCTGCTTATGCACAGAGCACTCAGTGCTAATGAGCCCCAGCATGACCATGCAGAACAAATGAAGAGCAAAATGAATGGACTTTGCAAGAGCACCCCTGTAAGGCACTGAACTATCCATATGCTTAGGTCTGCCCTTAGAGGAATACCAAGAGGAGGGATTTTTATTTTGCAGTGTGGTAGTTTTCTGTGGCTGTTGTAACACATTGTCACAGACTTAGTGGCTTAAAACAACATAATTTTATTGTCTTAGAGTTCTGGAGATCAGAAGTCTACAATGAGGGTGCCGGTTGCGTTCTTTCTGGAGGTTCTAGGGCAGGGATCTGTTCTCTTTCCTTTCTCAGTTGAATTCCTGGGCACATGGCTTTCTTTCTCTATCTTCCAAGACAGCAACAGTGGGTCATATTTCTTATATGGCATCACCCTTACTTTCTCTTTTGCCTTCCTCTTATAAGGATGCTGGTGTTTACTTTGAGACTATCCAGGAAATTCAGGATAATCTCCCCATTTAAAGGACAGTTTATTAGCACCCTTAATTCCACCTCTGACCTTGATTCCCCCTTGCATGTGATACAACATATTTACAGGTTCTAAGGATGAGGATATGGACATCTTTTGGGGTGGGGGCATCATTATTCTACCAACCACATACAGGAAGGGAACTAACATTCAACACTGAGAAGTGAGGCTGATTATTAGTAAGTTCTGTATCCCAGAAATGTGTAAAACCTAGCTCCTGTAGTGGATTGCAAATGGTGATCCTCAGATGGGAGTCTATAGTTCAAGTATTTTATTGTCCTGCTGAAACTCATATTGAAACTTAATCCCCATGTGGCGACTCAGTTGGTCTCCCAAGTACTGTGCAGAGATGAGGGATATTTGATGGAGACAGAGAACCCAGAAGTATTCTGGGGAAAGAAGCAAAGTTGCACATTATTGAATAACCTGTAGTTGGACAAGTATTGCTAAAGGAACCCTTACTGAATGGTGAAAAGATAATCAGAGCTCTCCTTCCTTCCTTCCTTCCTTCCTTCCTTCCTTCCTTCCTTCCTTCCTTCCTTCCCTCCCTCCCTCCCTCCCTCCCTCCCTCTCTCTCTCTCTCTCTCTCTCTCTCTTTCTCTCTCTCTCTCTTCCTTCCTTCCTTCCTTCCTTCCTTCCTTCCTTCCTTCCTTTCTTTCTTTCTTTCTTTCTTTCTTTCTTTCTTTCTTTCTTTCTTTCTTTCTTTCTTTCTTTCTTCTAAATCAACAGCTGATGCCTGACACTAACAAGGGAACAATACACGAGCTCTGGATGCAGAATCAGCATCCAAAAGGTTGCTAAGAGATTGAACTTGTTGGCTTAGATCAATTATACACAGTTGGACAGCACTGATTAAATGCTATTTGTAGGCTTTAAGAAAATCAGTTGCACAACTATTAGAAAAGGAGAGATGCATTCATGAAAGGACAGCATTTTAGCTGACCAGAAGTTTAATGTGTAAAAATAGTGTTAATACCAGTGACTGAAAAAGCAAATTCAAATTCTTTCTGCTTTAGAAGAGACAGGGTCCCAGAGGAAGGTAAGGTCAGACGTTGAGACATATGACAAGACAATACTCTGGAGCTGGTCCAGTTATGGAGTCCACTTTCAGGAGGGTACTGTCAAGTTTTGTATCCCAGAGGAAGGAAGTAAAGATGATGACAAATCTGAGAAATGCATATCTAATATCCCAGAAATGTGTAAAACCCAGCTCCCGTAATGGATTGCAAATGGTGATTCTCGGATGGGAGTCTATAGTTTGAGTATTTTTTTTTTTTTGTCCTGCTGAAACTCATATTGAAACTTAATCCCCATGATGAGGCATTAAGAAGTGGGACCAGGTGGATCCTTTAAGAGGTGATTAGAGCTCCACCCTCATGTATGGATTATTCCATTATGAAAGCCAATTTGGCTAGGTCTCTTTCTAGTGTCCTGTCTTACTATACAGTTCCCTGTGTGGTCTTAGGAATCTACTGGCCAAAAGGCCACCATCATTTAATGATGCCATCTCAACCTTGAGCCATAACTCTGAGCAAAAATAAATCTTTTCAATTTACCCAGTCCAGTCCATGGCATTATTTTATTAGCAAGAGAAAATAGACTAAGACATGGAGGGTTTTCTCAGGATTACAAGTGGTGACTCAACTGGTCTCCCAAGGACTGTTTGAGAACTTTAATCAGTTAGATTATACTATTTATGGTGTGGTATTTATTCTGAAGGGAGTGTATTTCTCTACTCCTGTGATACTGGGTTTGGCCATGTGAATTGCTTTGGCTTGTGCTAGGAAAAGAATACTTGCCCATCCTTTGCCCTCTTGCATTTCAGCCATGGCCAAAAGAACATGACCAGTGTAGCCTGCTGCAAAACGTATTCTCTTTCATCCTAGAGTGTGTTTTGTTTTTATTTTCATGGGGTATAACTATATTTATTTCAAGGTCTTCTGAGTTTTTAGCAAATCTTCACTGTGTAGATAGATTCTGGATGCTAAGAGGAATTATATGATTCATTCTACAACTGAAATATGAGATATGTCTTTATTCCAAACAGGAACATTTTACATGTTGTTTTTAAAAATATAGCCATAGGTACAAGGATATTCATTGCACTGATATCTATATTAAAAAAGAGAAGGAAGAAATTACATGTTCATTAATAGAGGAATGCTCTCAAGAAAAGTAGCAGATATTAAAATAAATGATTCAGTACTAATTAAAATAGTTATACGTATCGTGTTTTAGGTGAAAACAGAAGCTACACAGATGAATTTTTTTTGGTAAATATACCAGCACACTAGGGGCTGGGGTAGTGACTCAGCGGTAGGGCGCTCGCCTAGCACGGGTGGGGTGCTGGGTTCTATCCTGAGCACCACATAAAAATAAAATAAAGGTATTGTGTCCAATTACAACTAAAACAAAATGTTTAAAAAAAAAATACCGGCACACTAATTGTGTGTGTGTGTGTGTGTGTGTGTGTGTGTGCGCGCACACATACGCATGATAATAAAAAAAAAAAAAGCCTGGGAACAGAAGCATGGTGGCAAATACTGGCTATCTTTACAGAATGGTATTAAAAAAAAGAGAAAAAGGTATTTATTTTAAAAGTTTTTTAAATTTTAATGTAAAAATAAGGAAAAAAAGGAGATAGGTAATTTTAATTTTTGTTCTTTTTTATGTTTTTCAAAATCTTAATGATAGGGTTACTCATTTAAACATTTTTTTCTTATATGCATTATAAAATGTGGATTGGTTTAGCTTTCATGATAGATTAGAAAGATCTGCTAATATTGGATGGGAGCAGAAACAGACAAACATATACATCACAATTTTGTTCAGAGAGGATCTGGATCCTTACTGCAATAAATTACTTTGACTTGGAATAATGATGAAAAACAACCTTATTTTTCTAGCAGAAAAGACTTCTTACCCCACACTCAGGAAAGACTTATTCTTGTTGGGTTAACATATTGATAAGCTTCTTGAAACGGGTTGGTGAGATATCCATGGGACAGGCTCTATTATCACTGGGTGGGTACTAAACAGCTCTCTGAGGGGCTGGGGGAAGGCCAGATACTTGCAAATCTGTGGTATGCTTGCAAATCAAGGATATGCTAATTGGGGCCATAGCTGAATTCTAACTCTAGAGGACCTTTCCACGTGGGAAAACATGAAGGCACATAGACAAATAAAAGCAGTATGATAGGGATTTGGTGGGAGGAGAAAAAATATTTAATAGAGATTTTGTTAAATTACTTATCATATGAGGGTGTAATATAAACCCAATTCTTTCTTTCACACAATTTTTTTGGGGGGGGGGCTATTCATGTTGCTCTTTGCTTTGTGGAATGAATTTGCATTTTCAGGTACAGTGACAAAAACTGATGAGGTTAAGGGCTGACAGAGAGTGAAAGTAGAGACCACCCTCAGGAGGACATCTATG